>NW_020837946.1:4216226-4349654 GCF_003676395.1 Aethalodelphis obliquidens
CTCCCCCTCTACCCAGTTCAGCTCCCCCTCTGTCCAGTGCCACTTCTCTCCCTCCCTCCCTTACAGGTGATATTCCCAACAAGCCACCTGCACATCCTCCGTCTCAGTGTTTCCAGGGAACCCCACCCAAGGGACCAGCTATTTGCTCTGTCTCATGGACTTACAAAGCTTTCAACCTTGTTACCTTTGTGATATTTTAAAAAGGGTCTATTTTCCCTTTATGGAGATTAGTTGAAATATTCAGATGTTTTTATATGAGATCTTTCCCAAGTTTTCTGACTATATGTATGGGGCTGGCAACTGAGAGATGACCAAGTGTTATAAAAATACTCAAAGAATAACCATACAGCTTTGCTGTTGTGGTTAGGGGTTAGAGTTAGGGGTGAGTCAGTATCTGCAAGTTAAACAAAACTCGTTTCCTCTGTTTCCTGCCTTACCCTCTAACCAGGATGAATAATAGACATCTTTTTCTACAGGTCAAAATACTAATTTCCACACAAGGATTTGAATAGCTGGTCTCAGGAATGCTTCCTGATTCTTTAGGAATGATTTTAGAATAAGACTTTAAAAGTCAATGGAAAAGGCAATCTGATCTATAAGAAACATACCAACATCATTTAATTGTATCAAGCTTTCGTAGAGATTAACATTTCACATTTTAATAATCACATTGTCACTGTGTAGACCTGTACTTTTCATATAAATTCATTTGTAAGTAATTCTGAAGGATTTTCCCCATCATTTGCAACTACTTCATAAATGCTGATGTACTCAAACTTTGCTTTTTTGTCCAAAACCATTCATCATTAAGTGACTATTTAATAGCTAGTTAATAAAACACTATCACTCAACAAAGACCAGATTGTGTAGCAGATAGTTTCAGATTTTTATGGAACAAGCTTCACTAACAGTGAATTTTAATTTGCAAGTGTCAAACTCACTCATGCATATTTAGAGGAAGAGATGCTTAGAATAAAATTGAAATTCTTCCAGTTGTCCCTTTTCTTAGGCTGTGCTTCAAAATTATCTTGCCAGGTGGAGGAGGGTTTTAAAAATTAACTGTATCAAGTGAGCTGTCTTTTGGGTTTGGGGTTTTTTTTTTCTGGAACAAATTAGAATTTTACGGGTGCAGGCAGAACAGTAGGGCAATAGGGGGTCTATGGGTTCCCTGGAAACACTGAGACGGAGAACGTGCAGGTGGTTTTTTGGGAACATCACCTGCAAGGGAGGGAGGGAGAGAAGTAGCACTGGACAGAGAGGGTGAGCTGAACTGGGTAGAGGGGGAGCTGAACTGGGTAGACGGGGGAGCTGAACTGGGTAGAGGGGGGAGCTGAACTGGGTAGAGGGGGAGCTGAACTGGGATGCATTTGCAAAGGAGCATAAATATCCAGGGAGTAGCTGTTGGGAGGGGCCTGGAGGGTGAGTGGATCATAAGGCTGGGCGGGGGCAGTATTCCAGGCAATCTCCAAGCCACAGAACCAGAGGACAACTTCAGAGCATGGATGACAGGAGGCCAGGATAGCTATGCAGTGTGTGGAACCCAGAAAGGCTGCAGCAGGCAATGAGTGATCCCTTGGGGGGCCTGGCAGAGACTTCTGCAGAGAGAAGGTGGACAGAGAGAAGACCCTGTAAAGAGGCCAAAAAGACAAGCTATAGACTAGGAGAAAGTATTTTCAAATTATATATCTGACAAATAATTTGTATCTAGAATATATAAAGAATTCTCAAAATTCAACAGTAAGAAAAAAAAGTGTCTTTCTTTGAAATCTTTTGTTTTAAATCCATCTCTGAAAGTATTGAGGATTGCAGGTAAGGAGATCCCCTTAAACGAGGGCTTTGATAGAGGAGATGCTGGTGGCAGAAGGGCATTTTCTGCAGACCAATAGCCATCTCTGCAAATATGATTTCAATACCAACATAATTTTATTTGCCTCACTCTGGACCTCATGTTGGCTTTAGAAACAAAAATACAGAAAAAGAGCACTCTGTGATCCATCCCTGCAATTCTTTTCTCTTTCTTGTTTTTCAATGTTCCGAATGTTCAACCATTTGGAGCTACTTTCAGTGGTTTTGTCCTGCCCATGACACACGCTCACGCGAATACTAAGGAGTCTTCTGTAAGTTTCCTCCAGCCATAAAAGGACCTGACATGGTGCTCACTTCTTCTGGAAAGATCCTTGGACCTATCCATATGCAGCACGATTAGCTTGAAAAGCTATTGTTTGTCTGCAGTGCCACCCAGCCGCTCTGACCACAGTGCCCCTTGGCCCAAGGAGGTGCTCCACATTGAACCGTGGAGCCAACCACGTTCTTATATAATTTTAGAGTATTTCAAACCAAATTTTGCACTACTTCACACAGATGGAAAAGTGAGTGTCATGGGTTTCCAGAGGCTGCTATCAGGAACAAGGATTTCATTATGGAAATATACATACTGAGCATCTTCTGTGTCCACTGAAGTGCAGTAAGAGAGGGGATATAAGGAAGTGAGAGGCTTCTGGGCTGTAGAGGCAGGGGTTCTTAACCCAGGGAACACGGACCCTATGGATACACACCCTGAAATTGTATGGAATTATGCGAGATGCATTCTCCTGGGAAGAAGGTGTATGGGTTTTCTTTGTGTTTTCAAAGGATTCTTCCCTCTAAAAAGCTCAAAAACCACTGCATACGGAAAGGACATATTGGGTTGTTTAAGGGAAGGGCCAAGAGAAGCACTGCAGACTCAAAGAGAGTGAGGCTCTGTAAGCATTGGAAAAGGTGGAGGCTTCCCGGAGGGGGTGGCATCTCAGGAGAGCTACAGGAGTGTACGCACATCTCGTCATCTCAGGGGAACAAAATCTCCTGGCCGCTGCCCCACCTCCTGTCCTGCACTTGCAATCTCTTCTTCCCGCAGCAGCCAGAGTGCCCGGACTCCAATGTAACTCTGATCAGCACTCCTAACAACGCTTGAAACTCAGGAGCTGTGCAGTATTTGTTTCTGAAGGAATGAGGAAGTACTCGGGTGAGGACCCTAGGGTGGAAGTGGTGGATGGAAAAACATGGAAAAGATGCAGGAGATATGGCAAAGGATAACCAGCCTGGTGGACTGGGTGTTTGAGGTGGAGAAGGAGACCAGGAGTTGAGGTGGCTTCCAAGCGTCTTGAGCAACAGGAACTGGCTTCAGAACCTTGATGGTGGGACATCCAGGTAGATGTCCGACAATCAGCTAGAGGTTCAGCATGAACTCAGGTGGGGTCAAGACATGGTGTCGTTGCAGGAGTTGCCCCTGTGCAGGAAACCCTAGTGAAGGCAGGAGGATGGGTGGGTTTTAGGAAAATCAGTGTGGGTGTATGTTGGAGGATCTGGATTACATCCATCTATGAGGGCAGGGGGAAGAGGTGAAACCAACCAGGGAGATGGAAGAAGCCTGGTGGCGGGGAGAAATTCAGCACAATGCCACTCCTATTTAATTCTCCACCTGGGTGAATTTCTAGAAGGAGGAAAGGAACGTTTCCCTTCTGTTCCCCTCAGTCCATTCACCATGAGAAGTGAAAACTAAGAATACGATGGAGGCAGAGTCAGGAGATTCTTGAAAGAGAAGGGACCACCGGTGTCAAATGCCGCAGAAGAGTCAAGGAGGAAGCTTGAGAAAGAAAGTGTGGTGACGAGCACATCACTGGGACTATTTCAGGAGAGCGGAGCAAGGGCGGCAGGTGACAGGCAGGCAGGGGACTCTGGCTGAGACATGTGGGCAGCTGGTGGACACACCTCCTTCAGGAAGTTGCAACATGATGACATTAGTCGAGAGAGGACTTTAAGATGGGGAAGAACTGTAAATGTGCTGGGACCAAGGGAAAAGTGCCCCTGGCCTGGGAGAGCTTAAAATTATCAGGAGGTGATGCCGAATAGAGCAAGACAAGTTTTCTCGGCAGCAAAAAGCAGTGGAGGAGAAGCCGGGAGAAACACAGGCATTTGAAGAAGTGAGAAGAGTGTGAAGGGGAGACCATTGTATTCAAATGGCCTCTGTCTTCTCAGTATAACAGGAAGCAAGTTTGAAACTGGTGTGACACTGCTCAGCTAAGAAGGACACAGCGAGGTACATGCAAAGACAACAGGCAGGTGGAGAACCCACTTACACGGGGACCGTCTCGGGCTTCGGTTGCTACAGCTGTCCCACCCCACCAGCTGGGTATCGCCTGGAACAGAACCAGACTGATTCAGGTGGACTGTGTTCTCTGGACCCTGATTTCCTAAACTGTGACTTTCTGGAAAGGTCATAGAGATTTCCTTCCAGGAGAAGTAAGCGCTAAAGACGGGAGGATCCCGGGATTCCTTTGCTGGCCTGGCCCTACCCTGCCAAGGCTCATCTAATTAGCACATCAAGCGTTATATAACATCACTCAAGCAGTACGTGTTCAACGGAGAGGGGAAAAGAATCACTGCTTAGCAGAAAGAGAAAAATAAATAGAAGTTGCCCTTGCACCCAGGACCCAAAGTTAATGGTCATTAACATGTTGGTGTATATACCCTTCCAGAAATTTCTTTATGCATATATATATATATATATATATATATATATATATATATAGTTTCTTAAGATACATTATTTCCAGTAACTGTTAATTGTCACGTCCTGTGGAGATGTGAAGTCAAGACACAGGTAAGGATTCTAAGCAGAAGCATGTCAGTTAAGCTACGAGAAGGCTGAGTGTTAGCTTGAGCTAAGTCTTCTTAATGGGCAAGGAGGTCAGCCAGGTGGACAGAGGTAAGAGTGGCTCCCCAGCGAAGGGGGCCTGTGAGGCCTACAGGGGTGGGCGCAGAGCCTGGGTGGTGGCGAGTGGGCTGGGAAAGGAGACACGCTGGCGCTCCGGATGGCCTGAGGGAGAAAGTAGTATATTCCACAGTAATAGCCAGGAAGCTCCTTCTGACAAAAATTAAACCGAGACATCCACAGAGAACATTGGGACAGATGTATTGAGGACATCGCTGTACATTTTTAGACTTCAAATGGTAGGTTTTGTCGGATCTGCCGTACATCTTTCATGTGGGAAGGCCAAAAAGGTTGAGTAATTCTCCAGTCTCAATGGAACGTGAGCAGAAAAGGCAAATGACATTCTAAATGCAAGCTTGAAAACAGTTATGAGATGATGAAGTATTTTTACAAGTCAAATTTCATGAGATATCACATTATTTTCATACATGTTTATTTTTAAAGGCAGTTTTTAATGATGATAGCTTCTGGGATGATTTTTTCACTTCTGGATCTAAAAGCGGATTATAATTTCACTCTCAGCTCAGTGGGAAGTAATCAGCCTCTTCCCAGTCACAGCAGCCTCACTCCTACCCCAGGACAGAGACCCTAAGGGAACCATCAGATAATCTGAAAGCCACAAGCGATCAGTTGGACATTTGGACTTGTATGTTGATAGGTATATGCTGAAACACATACCCACATTTAAAAAACGGAACAAGGGGCTTTCCTGGTGGCGCAGTGGTTGAGAGTCCGCCTGCCGATGCAGGGGACACGGGTTCGTGTCCCGGTCCGGGAAGATCCCACATGCCACGGAGCAGCTGGGCCCGTGAGCCATGGCCGCTGAGCCTGCGCGTCCGGAGCCTGTGCTCCGCAACGGGAGAGGCCACAGCAGTGAGAGGCCCACGTACCGCAAAAAAAAAAATTTAAAAAACGGAACAGGGACTTTCCAGTGGTTAAGTCTCAGCGCTTCCACTGCAGGGAGCACGGTTCGAGCCCTGGTCGGGGAACTAAGATCCCGCATGCCGCATGGTGTGGCCGAAAACATTTAAAAAAAAAAAAAAAAACGGAACAGTTGTGACCCTACTTGAATTTTGACACTTACCCACTAATGTGAAGTGCCGACCGTCCCTCCACCCACAGACCACCTCAGATGCACACATTGGCTAATAGAAAATTTCAAGAGGGCTTCTGTTCATCTGAGTCCCTCTTTAAGCCAGGCTAGAAATCATCCTAACGGTTAACATTTGGGGAGGGGCGTGGCCAGGCACACTGTTTGCCTCTGTCTGCTCTCCTAACTTCACAGAGACAAATACCTAGGATACGATCTTTGACAATGAAAAATCTTGTGGAATCCTCTGCATTTTTCTCTGTATCTCTATCTCATTGATGATGATTAAGGAAAAAAATTGTGTTGTATAAGGACCCATGTCACAGGATAGATGGTAACTTACTAAAAATTGTCAGTTTCAGTGATATTTACAACATTTCTGAACGAATGCAAAGGCTGGACATGTCTAAGATGCTGTCTCTTATTGGGACTCACTGGGCCTACTGGGTGGCAACACCAGTGCACTCAGGTCAGCAGACAGTGAGATGGAGCCAGGGCGCATGGAGGGCTCAGGACCTGGCTGGCGTGGGCTGGAGCCGGGAGTCGCAGGACCCAGGTCCACCGGGACCAGCTCCTCTGTCCACCCCCTTCTCTGAAGAAGGCCGTATGGTGGCTGGGACCACCTGCAGGCAGAGTCCCCTGCCTGCCTGTCATCTGTGTGTTCCCCCGCCAGTGCAGAGGGAGCCAGTGTGGCTGCCCAGTCCAGCTCCTCGGGGTCAGGCTGCTCCAGGAGAGGCGCGTCTCTCTGGCTAGAACACTCTCCAGCCACTCGGCTGCGTTGGGAGTTGTGCCCGAGAAGCTTCCATCAGAAAGGGATGTTGTTCAAGGCAGGCACCTTGACAGGTGCGACTGTACTTGTACGACCCCTTCACGGTGAAAGATTCAGAAAAAAAAAGTGACTTTGGAGTTGAGAGGGTAACACCTCCTCATGGAATTTCTCTCTCCCAATAATTGTCAAAATGAGAAAGATATTAAGTGTTTCAAACAGCAACCAAAGGAAAGGATATGTCCAATGAACTATTGACCAAAGGAAGAAATAGCTCTGAAAAGGAAAGCAGACGTGTTCCATCGTGCTTTCTCTCTGGTTAAAAGGTGTCTCCTGTGACGGCCAGTTATGTCATTACCATGTGGAAAGCCGTGGGAACCGCTAACGTCCACTGTCATTCTGTGCAATCAGGATCAGATGTTTCCAAAACTGGTCTTAACAGTGTTTTACTCCCCTTGAGAACTTGATATTTATTATAGAAATAAAGCTGTACAAATAGACCCATAAATCTTATTTTTACTTACGTGCGTTAAACGCCTGGAGAACAGGCCTGATGCTGGTTCCATATGGGGTACAAAACGTCAGCAAGACGGAATCCTCCTCCATGGGGGCCCACATCCCAAGAGAGCAGCTAAGGCAGGCACACAAATAGCCTATAATATGCACAGAGAAACAGGCGCCAGGAAGGATGAGCAGATCCTGCTGAGCGAGGGGAGAGTCTTTCTGACCTGGGACAATCCAGGACGGCTTCACAGAGGAGGGGATATTTGCCTCAGACCTAAGAAGAATTTTCCACAGAAGAAGATGGGAAAATGAATTCTGGTCAGAGATAGGTGGGTATCCTGACCCCCTCCGGCCTGTGCCCGTGCTCCAGCCAGAGTCATGACCCGACAGGCAGATCCATTCATGCCAGGCTCCTGCGGGGAGGAGGAGCCCCAGGTGGCTGCCCTGCTCTCAGACCAAGTTCACAGTCTCTGAGGAACACGGCTCATGGGCCTTCCAAAGCCCGTCCCCTCTCTGTGTCTCTGTCTCTGTCTCTCTGTCTGTCTGCTGGCCCTGTTCCGTACGCCCCTGCCCTACTAACTTCCAGTTACCAAAGGCAACGCGGCCTTCCAGCTCAGACTCACACGGACTGGTCCCTCTGCTGAAAGCGCTTCCATGATGCTCCCCTTGCTTTCCCTCCCCCCGCCCCACCTCTACCCATGAAGGCGCACACTCACCACCTGTAGGGGCTCCCAGAGGCCAAATACAGGACGATCTGAGTATCTAAAACCAAAAGAGAAACTGCACGTCCGTCAGCAACGCACTGACTAAAAGATACAAAAGACCCGTGAATGCCTGGTGATACCCAGGCGGGGAGAGATGAGGAACGTCTCTGAGAGTATTCATTAGCTATTTTAGATGCCCCTTTCTGTCCACGAATCATCTGTTTCATCCAAGGACATGGCTTTTTCCAGCACTGGTCTTCTCCGTGCTTCTCGGGCTGATTCTTCCCGAATGCCTGGGTGTCCCGGGCTGTGTGAGTGAGTGGGGCTCCTTCCCCTGTGAGCTTTGATTTCCTGTGGGTCCTGGAAGGTGGGTCAGTTGCGCCACAGGCGTGGAGCCCCCAGGAGTTCTGGGTCCAGGTTCTTCCCCCGCTTCTGCAAGGCAGGTGGCCTCGCGAGGAGGCTGTGTCAGCCCCTGCGTGTTCCGTGAGCCGTGGTTCGAGCAGCTCCCCCGTGTCACCCCACCCCCACAGAAGGCAGAGTCCTCCCGCCACCCTGACCTCCCCCTGGGAGCTCCCATCGCTCTCGTGAGCTCGTTTCACGTGTCTTCCCGACTGCCACGTGGAGTAGGGGAGGAGAGGTAGGCGGGGATCCGGTACACGGGCGCTGCCGAACGACGGCCCATGGCGCGTGGGGTCCCAGAAACGAGAGCACGTCCTGTGCCCAGAGTCACCAGAGATGCTCACCGTCTTATGGCCGCTCCTCCTTCAAGCTGTACAGAGAGCACTTTGATTGCTTTGGGAAACTCCCCATAGACATGGTGTAGACCAGCATCCTTCCTTTTGCCCTTTGTGGGGTGACAATAACCAGGATTTTGGTCATCGGGCACCAGACTCTTAATACAGTACAAACATTATTGCCCAGAAACGTCAGATGGGGCTTGCCGAGGTGTGGCTCTTCAGGACGCGGAACAGCCCTGGTGGTGTAGGGCGACTTCTGCTGGGGGTCGGGGCAGACCCTCCAGCTGCAGTGGCCGGTGTCCCTGCAGCTCCGATCTGGCTGCACAGGGGCAGCCGGGACCAAGGGTGGCGTGGCCGGGCTCTCTCTGCAGCGGGGGCCCGGGGCAGGGAGGCTGGCAGGACCTCCAGCTCAGGCTGGGGCTCAGGACTGGCTTCCTGGCCCAGGGAGGGGACAGGCAAGCCACGAAAGGAGCAGCCCGGGTGCTCCTGCAAACCACCACCTGACAAGTGGCGGAGCAGAGCACAGACGGAGAGCAGCAGCAAACCTGGGTCACGGGAACATGGCGAAGGAGGTGGCAGGACGTGGGTGGGCATCAGCTTTCAGAGCAAGGAAGGAGCAGAGCATCAGAGGACAGGACCAAACTCGGGGTGGGGTACCCCAGGGAGCCTGAAGGTAGAGCCAGGTCTCCAGACCACCCCCGCCCTGGTCGGTGGACACAGCACTCCCTGCTCAGACTGATCAGCAGGGAAACTGCCCAGGTGGGCAGACGAGGGGCTGAGCCTTCACCACACAAACCAGAAAAGAGTCTACGTGCTTCTCTGTAGCCACAGCAACCACGATGTACGTGCCTCTTACTGTCTGATCCCGACAGGTAAGCTCTGCCTGGAGTTAACAAGTGTATTATTCTGCTTTCACAGGACGAAGGTGAGGGCTGGCAGATGTCGCCGAGTGTTTTCCTTCATATGATGCAAGAAGGAAACAACGTATACAAAGGTCAGTTGAGCAGAACAGGTGTGCTCCTGTCCACCCAGTGTGGCCTCAGCCTCTGTTGGGCAGAATTTGGTGCCCAACCACGAGAGGCTGCAAACATGCGATTCACAGCCAAGACCTTCTGCCCGTCTCTCTTTTAGAATTCCTTTGGGTGGCTTCAAGGCATAAAACTGGTAAAAGAGGAAGATGAGAACATCATCTAAACCCCTGTTCTGTGTTAAACCCTTGAGACTCCAGCTGAACATTCTCTTGCTAGGAATGAAAGGGAAGAAGGATTTTCCCTGGATTGTTTAAATTAAGAAAATCAATGCCGTATGTACAGTAAAATGTTTTAATCCTATTAGACTAAGACTCGTGCCTGAACACTGACACCTAAATCTTTTCTCCCATGTTCAGCATACTTAGCAGAGTATAATATGGCTCATTCGGCAAGTGTATGAATTGGTCTTTGAGATACTCTCATACTTTCCTGTGGTCCCACTCCACCCTCACAACAAACCCCAACACAGAAGGACCTGCCAAGGCGACCCTGGCCATCAGTGTTATTTGGAAATTCCTGAAAAATGCAATAAGGGCGTGAAGTAGAATATTTCCAAACTCCAGTCACATGTGTGCCTCCTTCCTAATTCTGGTCTTAGGTGGACAGCACCGCTACTGTTATTTACTTAATATCTATTTTTAATTGATGCACGGTTTTTATCCCAATTAATTGAGCCTTATCCTCAGCAACTATATCAAAAGTCATTGCAGGTTTGATATGCCGGTTCTATAAAATAAGAATGTCCGTGGACTTCCCCCCAGCAATCCAGTGGTTAAGACTCCACACTTCCACTGCAAGGGGAGCGGGTTCACTCCCTGGCCAGGGAACTAACATCCCGCATGCCGTGCAGTGTGGCAAAAAAAAAAAAAAAGAATGTCCGTGTACCTCCTGAAATTCTTTCACTTACCACTAGTGGCAAGGGTCCCACTCTACCTGAGTCGCTGAACGAAGGCAGAAGCACAGGGATAGGATGACCCCAGCAGGATTTAGCGACTGCTTTAATTGGGGAGGAAGGAGGTCAAAGGGTAAATTAACACCGATTAGGTGCCCGAGACGCAGAAGGCTTTGTGTTTTCGTTCCCATCTTACTTACCTTTATAACAACCAGGAGCGGTAAACATCACTTACCCACCATCAGCAGGTCTGATCTTCTATCAGGTCTACTGATAGAAGACCTGCCATCATTCACGTTTAAGAACATCAACTCTTTTTCTTTTCCATTATGGTTTATTACAGGATATTGAATACAGTTCCCTGTGCTATATACAGTAGGACCTTGTTGTGTATCCATTCAATATAGTTTGCACCTGCTGACCCCAAACTCCCACTCCAACCCTCCCCCATCCCCGTCACCCCGTTGGCAGCCACAAGTCTGTTCTCTATGTCTGTGAGTCTGTTTCTCTTTCGAAGATTAGTTCATTTGTGTCATATTTTAGATTCCACACGTAAGTGATATCATATGGTATTTGTCTTTCTCTTTCTGACTTACCTCACTCAGTATGATAATCTCTGGGTCCATCCATGTTGCTGCAAATGGCGTCACTGCATTCTTTTTTATGGCTGAGTAGTATTCCATCGTATATATGTACCACATCTTCTTTATCCGTTGCTCTGCCAATGGATATTTAATTTGTTTCCATGTCCTGGCTATTGTAAATAGTGCTGCAATGAACACTGGGGTGCAAGTATCTTTTCAAATTACAGTTTTGTCCGGATATATGCCCAGGAGTGGAATTGCAGGATCATACGGCAGCTCTGTTTTTAGTTTTGAGGAACCTCCATGCTGTTCTCCATAGTGGCTGCACCAACTTACATTCCCACCAAGATAATACCAACTCTTTAACAAACAATGGTGCCAAGCAATCACTATCAAAGCATCCATTCACTTACATATTCACTCAACAAACATTGATTGACTCCAGTGTGCAGGTGCAATGCTAGCCTGGAGCTACAAAGCTGGCGCATGCCGTCAGCAGGCTCACAACACACCAGGTGCGGTGGCGGTAGATGGGTGGGGACAGTGGCACAAGTTGGATGGCTTGTCAGGCTGGCCTCAGCCGCCTCCAAGGGACCCAGCTAGGAATCGCAGTAAGTCACAGGCCTGGCTGTGGTGCCCCTGGAACTCAGGGCTGGGTCGCAGACAATAGCTGCCGTTTGTGAAGACACCACTTCACATGACTTCATGTATTGGTCAGTACACACTGTCTTTTGTTCCGTATTCTGCACATCTATCTCCAACCTTCGAGATAATTTTCCAGGCCTTCAAACGCGTGAGGTAATTGACCAGCTACTCTTCTTCTGAACACCTCCCTTCTGGAGCCCTGCCAGCTGTCCTCCTTGGGGTTTCCTTTGCCTTCTCTGACTGTCACCCCTTCATTTTCCTGTTACTCCCTCATTTTGGTGGAGCCTGTCCTACTGGGTGTCCTGAGAGGGGCTGCTGGTGGGGAGTCTGAGGTGCCAGGTACATCTCAATGCACTCGCACTCGGGATTTGGAAGGCCTGGCTCCTTTGGCCTCTGATGTAACTGCATATGGAGAAAGAAAGAAAAGTGGGGAAGAGCAAAATTCTCACCTACCTTAACAAGGAGTCAGGAGCCCGTGTCTAAAATGGACGCATCAAGAAGCAGCAGTATACGCGTGTTATCTAGACATTGGGAGAGGAACAACCAACCAAAAGAGCCCACGTGAAGCTAGATCACTTCACGCCCCCCTCCCTGGGCCCCCCCCACCTCAGGGCTGTCGTGCTTTCTGTTCCCCTTGCCTGGAATGCTTTTCCCTTCAGGCCTTCTCCCGCCTCACCTGTGCCCGCCCCTGACCCCACTTTACTCACCTCCCTCTGACTTCCGTGTGTGTGTTTGCTGTCTCCCCACAGGGGGTGGGAGGGGGGCGCCAGGTCCATGAGGGCAGGGCATGAATTTCATAATTTACAAATAGATCAGATTTATGAATAAATCTGAATCTAGTCAAGGCATTTTTGAATGAATGAATGTGGGAATAAATGCCACTGGACAGTGTAACTGGAAGGCAGAGTTTTTTTATTATAATCTTTTCAATACTCTGACTTTAAAATAAGGTGCTTGCATTATTTTGATAAAAACAGTAATTAATTTGGGGGCCATCTAATGTTCCCATGGGAAGCCTGCAGCCCCACCCAGCAAAGCTCTTGAACCGACCCACACCTGGTGTGTAATATCTGTTTCCATCAAGACTAAGAAAACACAAGCCACTCCGGAGCAGGAAACATGAAGCGTGATTTTCCTAGTTGGCTGTTGGGGCATTTGATGAGCTATCTGTCAGATCTTCGGTAACTTACAGAAATGAAATGCTTTCATCTGAGAATTCTTTTCATAAAAATCAAAGGTTTTCCTTCTCAGATGAAACATTAGCATTTTAATCACTGAGATGAAGCTCCCTCCTCGGTCACCCCTCCACGTGCAAAAGCTGCCGCAGCTCCCGCTTCCCAATTCTGGGATAAAAGCTCATTCTCTGCTGTAGGAAAGAGCGGGCCGTTGTTTTCCTTTGAGAGCCATGAACAGCTTCCTGCATTCAGAAATGTCCATGAAATTCTTGAAGGGATTGAGAAGGGCCCTGTGCAAAAGCGTCATGAGAAAAACAAAGTTGCAGTGGAAAACGAGGTCCGTTTACGCGAACTAGAGGTGAAACCGGGAAAGGCTGCTGCGAACTGCTTTTATCTGTAAAATATAGTTACAGCTCCAGAAATGGGAACGTCACTGCTTTTACATAACTAATCACATCTTACTTTCCTTTCTGTTGAATATTCTGTGTTCCTTTCATTTTGAAACGCATTGCTTCCCAGTCTTAGTAAATCAATCCCCTGAAAAAGCAGCGTAGCTTCCTTTAAATAACAAAGCAGTTTTGCTCTAAAAGATCTTAATGAAACAGGTGGCTTTTGCTGTGGGAGGAGATTTAGTCATCATACAAGGGGGAAATCTGCTAGGAAAGAGTTGTTATTAGTGAATAGCACGTTTTAACACAGTTATAGTATTTTCAAGGGGGAGAGCTTACAATTGGAAACCCATAAAAAAGAAGCATTATGTTATTCCTGCATTTCAAAGTTTTCCACAGTCTAAGCTTATGTAAATTTCAGAAAACGTACAGAGAAGGGGCGGTTGCCTTCAAGCCCTGAGCCAGCCTCGCCTTTGTGTACTCACACCTTCCAAGCTCACTGCAAAATCCCCCTTCTGGGGGGGAGGGCGGACAGGCACTCAGGCCAGAGCAGAAACTGAGGTCACCCTCAGACAGGCATACAGGAGGCACACCCCCAAACCTCTCCTGCCGTATCATCCCGTCCCATCGTCTGAGCCCTAGCGGCTGGGCCACCTCTCACGTGGCCACCCTGCTTGGGAAGGACATGTGGGTGAATCAATTCTATGAAAATTTCACCCCCTCTGTGATGTGTTTCTTGTCGATTTCTTATAAATCCACACTAACCACCCTAGAAAAAGTTTCGGTACTTTCATCATCCTCATTTTCAAAAATCTGCCCCTGAAACTTTGCATCACCCGTCGGTTTCTCCTTGCTATCTTCCTGGCACAGACTGTGACCAGCCAAGGGCTGGCCCCGTCCAGGCCGCACTGCCCTTGGTTGGCTGGTGGGAGGCCGGTGAGCCTAAGAGCCCTCGCCGGGCCTGGAAGCTAGACAGGCCGACCCCTCTGCCCAGCTAACTGACCAGGAAGTGAGCCAGGCCTGACCTGTGCGTGGCCATCACCTCGTGATGCCCCCTCTCGCTTCCAGAGATCTCCATGCCAGCCTCTGGGAGCAGCGTCAGGGTCTCCAGCCTGTGGCTTGTGGAGCCGACCCACACTTTGGGAAAACTGGAGCTGCACAGCCACATCCCATCTTGCTCCCCTTGCGTCCTGTGTGGCCCTGACTCGGACGCCGCGAAGAGGACACGCCCAGTGGTCCTCCGCCTCCTCACTTCCACCTGCTCTCTGGGCACAAGTGTTTTTAGAGTAGCCGCTGTCCTACCTGGTTCCTCGCTCCTCGAGAGGTTGGAGACTGTTGACAAGGAAAGGGAAGACTGTAAGACCAGCAGCTGGAAAGCGGTAGCATGGGGGACCCACCTGCCGGGGCTGGAGCCCTCCAGGCGATGCCCTCGCCCAGTCGCCCGTTCTTGTGCATCTGCATCTCGTCGCCCTTTTGCTCCATCTCCCCAGGATCTGCAGCCATTCCTGGCTCACACCACGTGCCGTCCCTTCTCCTTTCCTTTCTCGCAGCTTCTGCTCATCCCCGGCCTCCATGATTTACGTGAAGATTCCACCCTCCTCTCTCATCTGTTTGCCCACTTGACTCTCCGAGAATCTTCTCTGCTGTCCACCTTCACAGTTGACACCTCCTGCTCTGTGCGCCCAGATGTATGTTTCTGCCTGTGACCGTGACTGTCCTCTATGGCTTGTCCTCTAATGCCACCCTTCTTGATGAGCTGTGTCGGGGGACACAGTCCTGGCTAGTCTCAGGATCCCGTGAGGTGCTCGTAGGAGAAGCTGTGCTTGAGAAACTTCCATCCCATCGTTCACCGCCTGCCATCCAGGCCCCGCACGACCCCCTTTCTTCTCACGCCATAGCCGTTGTCAGACAGAGGTGAGGAAACCCCTGCCTGGGGCCCCGTGGCCCTCGGTTGCCTTCCCGAGTTGCACGGCATCCGTGCTCCAGGGATGCGCTCCCAGCAAAGTGGCCCAGCGGAGTGGTGGTTGCAGGTTTGGTTCCAGAAATTTTCCATCATATGCTGAACACAAATTCAGGGAAGAGATCTCATTTCCCAAACTGGCAAGTCTTTTTCCCCTGGGAGATCCCCCGATCCCGCAGCCAGGATCCAGTGATCTGCACCTCTGCGCAATTTGGAATTCCCCTTCTGAGAAAACAGGTTTATTCCCATTTATTCCAGTGATACAAAATTACCCTTATTTCCTCTAGGGTCACATTTCTCTAACCATCCTCCTAACTGCCAGGCAAAAGGGAAATGTAAAATGTGTGTGATTTCAAAAACATCCAAAAAGTGATACAAAAATAGAGCCGTTGAATTAGGGGCGAGTAGTGGGTACTTGTGTATTCAGTGTTGGCTCTTACTAGGAGCCAGGGTAAATTACTGGTGAGTTGAACTAGCAACAAAATCTCTCCTATCTTAGCACATCATTTGAAGAATAAAAATAATGTAAAGCATATTACAGAAACAGTCACCTATAACTGTATAATCCCACAATTAACATATTATTTTTTACATGTTTTTAACCGTATGGAAGAATACTGTTTGTTTCATACTTTTTTATTGGATCTTTACACATTAGCAGTTTCCTTCTTTATTTTTTAGATATTATACAGGCACAATCCTTCTGTTTGGGAAGTGGAGAAGGATGTAGGGCAGAAAACTGAGTTTGTGTTGTATGTCACAAAACTGCTTTCCTTAGTGTCAACCACAAAGGAATGGGCACTGGCCCTCTACCTCTACAAGGATTAGATCATGAGCCACTGCGGCTGCTGACTTCCAACACCCCCTGAAAGGAGTTCAAGGTGGAGAGCATACATGAGGCCCTCTGTGCTCTGGGAAAAACTGGCAGAGCAGGTCTTCAGAATAGTTAGATATTTTCAGGAGAAGATTTTATGAGCCCAATTCTTGTATCTCCTCCTATCTAGAAAAGCACTGAAATCCTTCATGGTGACGACTGCTCCTCGAGACGAGCAGAAACCTTCTGCCAAAAAATATGCTCGATTGCCTGGACTCCCCCTTCACCAGAATCACATATATGCTAACCTTCCCCCCCGCCTCTTTAGAGCAGTTTCTCTGAGCTCCATTGACGCTGTCTCCCGGGCTATAATCCTCATTTTGCCCCAAATAAAACTTGACTCACAACTCTCATGTCATACATTTTTTTTAAGTCGACATTAGTCTTCACGCTGAAAAAATTTCATTTTCTTTATCCTTCTGGAGTACAGACCTGTGGAAGAATAAAGATGAATCGTGGAATGTCCCCCAGGGCTATGATCCCGAACTGATCAAAGCGGACAAACGGAAAGAATTGGAGTCGGAGATCAGGCTGCAGGTAAGACTGCTTTTATGCTGTAGTCCCAGCAAGTCATTCGCTGCAGTGCTTTGTTACAATTTCCCGTTAATAACCTACCCAGAATTTAAGCTATTTTTAACTTCACAAAGAAAACACAAGTCATGCGAAGTCACCTAAACCTTTTGCATTCACCTAGGTTGACGAGCTGATGAGACAGGAACTAAAAAACTTAAAACTAGCTGTGAACAGAGAGATGGAATTATCGGGCAAAACAGGAAGGAAGAAAGGAAGTAAAGAGGTGAGTGGTCCTTATGCACGGGAAGCAGAGGGCAGATCCCAACCACGACCAAGAGCCCGGCCCCCGCGGGCAGTGGCCCATCCATGCGTGCTGCCTGCGGACCCCGGCTGTCCCAGGCTGATTCTCCGGGAAACGTGCCTACCTTTGGTGAATTTACGTTGGTCCACCAGGTAGCCCTCAGGGCTGTGGGCTCATAAATGAGATAAATCCAACAGTCTGGAAGTAACTTCCCCAGTCCCCCATCACTGCAGATCCGTGGTACCCAAGCCCCACAAGTGGGAGGAGACCTATCGGAGGAGCTGGGGCATGTGTCTCAAATGCCCACCCATCTCTCCCTGTAGAAGCTCTGTAGGGGAAGCCAGTGGCAATGAGCAGGTTCTTTGTGAGTCGGGGAATCCGATGAATTGAATTTTCAGTTGCCACCCATCCGTCTCATAGTGGTTTAGAGTAGCCAGTTGGATTCCAGTATTCCATGTTCACATACTAGGGTCCTGAGAGATAAGAGAAAATATACATATTGGTGTCTGCCCCTGCTTGTCGGCAGGGAGCTCCTGGAACCCTTGTAAATTCCTAAGTGACTGAGTAATATTCCATTGTATATATGTGCCACATCTTCTTTATCCATTCATCTGATGATGGACACTTAGGTTGTTTCCATCTCCGGGCTATTGGAAATAGAGCTGCAATGAACATTTTGGTACATGATTCTTTTTGAATTGTGGTTTTCTCAGGGTATACGCCCAGTAGTGGGATTGCTGGGTCATATGGTAGTTCTGTTTGTAGTTTTTTAAGGAACCTCCATACTGTTCTCCATAGTGGCTGTACCAATTCACATTCCCACCAGCAGTGCAAGAGTGTTCCCTTTTCTCCACACCCTCTCCAGCATTTATTGTTTCTAGATTTTTTGATGATGGCCATTCTGACTGGTGTGAGATGATATCTCATTGTAGCTTTGATTTGCATTTCTCTAATGATTAATGATGTTGAGCATTCTTTCATGTGTTTGTTGGCATCTGTATATCTTCTTTGGAGAAATGTCTATTTAGGTCTTCTGCCCATTTTTGGATTGGGTTGTTTGTGTTTTTGTTATTGAGCTGCATGAGCTGCTTGTAAATTTTGGAGATTAATCCTTTGTCAGTTGCTTCATTTGCAAATATTTTCTCCCATTCTGAGGGTTGTCTTTTGGTCTTGTTTATGGTTTCCTTTGCTGTGCAAAAGCTATGAAGTTTCATTAGGTCCCATTTGTTTATTTTTGTTTTTCTTTCCATTTCTCTAGGAGGTGGGTCAAAAAGGATCTTGCTGTGATTTATGTCATAGAGTGTTCTGTCTATGTTTTCCTCTAAGAATTTGATAGTTTCTGGCCTTACATTTAGGTCTTGAATCCATTTTGAGCTTATTTTTGTGTATGGTGTCAGGGAGTGATCTAATCTCATACTTTTACATGTACCTGTCCAATTTTCCCAGCACCACTTATTGAAGAGGCTGTCCTTTCTCCACTGTACATTCCTGCCTCCTTTATCAAAGATAAGGTGACCATATGTGCGTGGGTTTATCTCTGGGCTTTCTATCCTGTCCCATTGATCTATCTTTCTGTTTTTGTGCTATTTGCAATGAGGTGGATAGACCTAGAGTCTGTCATACAGTGAAGTAAGTCAGAAAGAGAAAGACAAATATTGTATGCTAACACATATATATATGGAATTTAAGGGGGAAAAAATGTCATGAAGAACCTAGGGGTAAGACAGGAATAAAGACACACACCTTCTAGAGAATGGACTTGAGGATATGTGGAGGGGGAAAGGTAAGCTGTGACAAAGCGAGAGAGCAGCATGGACATATATACACTACCAAACGTAAGGTAGATAGCTAGTGGGAAGCAGCCGCATAGCACAGGGAGATCAGCTCGGTGGTTTGTGACCACCTAGAGGGGTGGGATAGAGAGGGTGGGAGGGAGGGAGACACAGAGAGAAGAGATATGGAAACATATGTATATGTATAACTGATTCACTTTCTTATAAAGCAGAAACTAACACACCATTGTAAAGCAATTATACTCAAAAAAAAAAAAATTCCTAAGTGATAAGCACACTGGAAGCATCTTTTGTTACAATGAGGCAATGCTGGGTGGGTTCCTAGGTGGCTCCCAGGTGGGGGCTGGTTACAGGGAAGACCAAGCCATGATTAGAAGCCTGGAATTCTCAGCTCCACCCACCCCCATTCTCTAGAGAGGGGACAGGAGATGGAAATGGAGTTAATAATTGATCAAGCCCACATGAGGAAGCTTCCGTGAAACCCCAATAATGATGGGATTTGGAGAGTTTCCAGGTGGGTTAACACTTCCACATCCTGGGAGGGTAACACACCCCGGTGTCACAGGGGCAGGAGCTCCTGCACTCAGGACCCTCCCAGACCTTGCCCAACATACCTCTTCATCTGGCTGTCCTTCTGTATCCTGTATCATATCCTTTAATGAACTGGTGGATGGAAGTAAGTGTTTCCCTGAGTTCTGTGAGCCACTCTCACAAATTAATCATACCTGAGGAGGGGTTTATAGCCGGTTGGTCAGAAACATAGGTGACAACCTGGACTTGGCAATTGGCATCTGAATTGGGGTGGGGAGCAGTTTGGTGGGACATCACCCTTAACCTGTGGGATCCGACTCTATCTCCAGGTAGACAGTGTCAGAATTGAGTTAGATTGCAGGACCCCCCAGCTGGTGTTGCAGAAAACTGCTTGGCGGGGGAGAACCCCGCACATCTGGCATCAGAAGTGTTGTGAACATGGTCCACTTTGATTCAGAGCCAGCCCTGCCTCTGGGGCAAGGATACTCCAGGCAGAGGAGCTGGCAGGACTGTGGGCAGCCTTTGCCCTTTGAAGGCTTTCTCAGGTTTCCATGGTCCATCACCTCTTCCTGGGACTCGCACACTCCCTCAGAGTTTACCACACTCCCAGCTACATTAGTGACTAGCTTCGCCAGCCCAGGGGCTGTATGGTGTCTTTACAGTGGCTCTATCCTAATGCTTTTTGTGTTGACTCTACAGTTTACAGTTTAACTCTGACTCTGAATGTCCTTCATGGGCCTCTACTGAGGCTCCATCTCTGTAGCCCACTGAGGGCTCTCTATAGGCTATTCCCTCATCAATAGGAAATAAATATGCCACCCATTGACCCTATTAATGAATTTCACATCTTCAGAAAGTGATACTTTCATGACTGAACATGGAAATCAAGCCAAACAAAACGGAAAATGAAGCCAGGAGGTGACTGTACCCCTCCAGCTGAGAACAGGCTTCCTCCTCTTACCCAGCATCTGATCATCAGTCTGGCCCAAGGGCACCCTCTCACTCCTCGCAGCCTGGTGTCTGCCCTCACCATGTCCTAACTCATGACATGTCACAGGGTGAGAAATTGCTATGAATTTCTCTCTTGGAATTAAACTGGTTGAACACACAATAGATGCACTCAGGGTACCCCAATAGATTGATGGTAATTGTGTAACTGTAGAGTTTTCAGTTCTCAAAATTCCAATCCAAATGACCTTGGGAGACATAATTATGATTTAATTTCGTAAGCTGAAACTTAATTAGCTATACTAAATCCCCTCCTTAAGAAGACCATTAGCAGAAGGGGAATGGGCAACCTTGAACATAGAAAAGGAGAAAGAGGACTCAGAGGGATAGAATTTGACAGTATTATTTCAGCATTATCCAGAAACAGTGACTTGATCAGAGATTATACAGCAGCCTGAGTGCTCCTTTTGAAATATAAATATGACCTTAGCACTCATGCTGAAACCCTTCAATGACACCCCGGTTCCCCCAAGGATAAAGATGACAGGCTTACAAGGCCATGACCAACCTTGCCAGTGTCCTCTTCTTCAGGCTCATCACCCACCTCTCCTCCCTGGCTGCACTCCAGCACCCTGATCTTCCTCTTTATGCCTCAAACACTCTGTGCTCCCTCCCACCACAGGGCCTTTGCACATGCTGTTCCCTCTCAAGAACTGTCTTTACCCCCACACCCTCAGTCCTGAGTGTAGTTAACCCCTACTCATCCTTGGGGTCTCAGTCCAAGCCCTTCTTCCTCAGGAAAGCCTTTTGGGACCTCCAAAGTAAGTCTGGTTGCTACACATACACTTGACGCTGAGTACCGTGTCTTCCTGGTGCTTTATATCACAGTTTTAATGTTATATTTACTGGTGAGATCACTTTGTTTGTTTCTGCCTTCCCAAATCTACTACTGAAGGGCCATGAGTCCAGCGACTATGTGACTGTCTTTTCTGCTCACCTTTGTAACCTTTTCTGGCACATAGCAAGTCCTCAGCACATAATATTGAATGAATTAATTAATCAAATCTAGATCCTATGCAGATTGACCCCATAGGCTAAATAAGTGCCTCAAGATGTCACAGTATGGCATAGGTAGCAATTCGGAGCATCCAGCCACCTCCTTTGCTTATTCCATACTCAACAAGCAACCTTCTGATGAGTTATTGTAGTTTCATGTTCATTTTCTTACAAGAAGGAAGGTTACAGAGTCTGTTTCCCTTGGCAATTATATTTCACATTATAATTTAATCTACTTACATTGCAGTCTACTCCACCTTCTCTTGTGATTTAGAGATCCAAAATCAGATCTTGGGGGACATATCATCTTTACTGATTGTTTCATTTAATATTATTTATTGGGCACTGTATGCCAGGTAGAGTTCAAGGCATTTGAGGTACAGAAGATAACAAGACAGACAAAGAGTCTGTACTTTCAAAAACAAGTTTGCAGATATGCAGGACTGTGAATCAACCCTGGATTTGCTGTCACCCCCATTATGACATCACTGAGTGAGGTCCTGACTCTCAGAGGCCATCTCTCTCTCTCGAGCTCCTCTCTTGTTCTAATCACAAAAACTTTAAGGACATAGGAGTTCCTGAAGTGGCCATGAAGCTCCTTGAGGATAAGATTCTTGACTGGCTCTATATTTTGCATTCCTGAGTGCTAGCATATATAATGGGAAAAAATGCCATATTTAAATAGAAATTTAGAATCTACATTTAAAAGAAACAAATAAACATTCTGCAGTTGAAAAATATGGTATCCAAAAATAAGAAGTCTTCTAATTGGTTTAACAACAGCATAGACATCGCAAAAGGCAGGTTGACCTCAAAAACAAGTCAATAGGAAATCCAAACTGAAGTACAGAAAAAACAAATACTATAAAAAACAGAACAGAGAAGAAGAGAGATTTGAGACATGGTCAAAAGTTGTAACATATGTGTAATTAGAATTTTCCCCCAAAGAGGAGAATGGAACAGAAGCAATACATGAAAAAGTAATGTTTGTGAATTTTCCAAATCAGATGAAATACACACACCCACACATCCAAGAACCTTACTGAGGTCCAAGAAGGATGATTACAAAGAAAACCACATCTAGACACATCACAGTCAAAATACTGAAAGTCAAAGATAAAAGGCAAACTCTTACTAGATTTTTTTTTAAAGGCACATTTCCTTCAGGATAACAAAAAATAAGAAAGACTACTAAATCTCTCAACAGAAACCGTGGAAGCCAGAAGGAAGTGTGAATAGCATCTTTAGAGACTGGAAAGAAATAACTGCCAACCTAGAATTCTATACCCAGTGAAAATATCCTTCAAAAATGAAAATAAAATAGAGACAAACAAAATCTGATTTGACTTGGCAGCAGCAGACCCATAATATGAAAATACTAAAAGGATATTCTTCAGGCTGAAGGAAAAGAATCCCAGATAAGAGAACAAAAGTGTAAGAAGGAATAATCATTTCTTCAAAACGTAAAATTTGGGCAAGTATAAAAAGCTAACTATTCTTAAAATATTCTGGTTTTTAAAGCAAGGATAAGGGTCTGTACCATACATACAAAGAAAATATATAACAGCAGCAACAGAAAAGTTGGGTAGGAATAAACGGACTTGTGAGATTGCTGCATTGTTCAGGGAGCCAAAAAGAGCTAATTTAAGGTAAATTGTAATAAATTAATGATGCATTTTATAATTTTTTAAATCATACTAAAATGTATAGCAAAAAAGTAATAGTGAAGATAAGCAGAAAATTTTTAAATAATTAATCAAAAAGAATACAGGAAAGGAAAAATAGGAATAAAAAGAAAAGAAAAGAAATAATAAAAAGAAAGCAAATATGAATTTGATAGAATTAAATCCAATTAATTTAATCCATAATTACCTAAAATGTAAGTGGACTAAATGTTCTATTTTAAAAGACAATGATTGTCAGACTGGAAAAAAAACAAAACTCAACTATATGCTATTTATAAGAAACACACTTTAAACATAACAAATAGATATGTTAAAAATAAACTATGAACTATAGATGGTAATCTATAAACCATCAAAGTACTAGCCAAAAGATAGCTAGTGTAACTCAGTATCAGACAAAACAGGTTTTAGTTAATAACCACCCTGCACCATCCAAACACCACAGAAAAAATGTGGCCCCACTCCAGTGCACACCAGCAAAGGCTCCATGGGGAGCCTAGACTTCTTCCCTCATGAAGACATAGGAGACAACCCAACACCCTCACTGGAGTGGTGTCAGAGAAGATCAAATAAGGAACAAAGACTTTCATTCCTGCCCATTGGTTGTGAAGCCTTCCCATCCACTATGTCAGTGGAGACTACATGGGGAATCTATCTGGACTCCACCCCCAACCAGTGATAACAAGGCACCCCTCCCTCCCTGCTGGGATGAATCAGAGGAGACCTAGTGCAGAGTCAAAACTTCACCAGTTCCCAGTGGTAACAAGGACACCTTCACCTCAGTGTGAGTGGAGACCACATGGAGAGCCAGAACTCCCACCCCCACCCAGAAATATAAGGAGCCCCTCCCACAATGGATTGGGTAACCTAGACTTCTACCTTCCTGGCAGTAACAGCACAACACACACACACACACACACACACACACACACACACAATTCCCCTGCCAGAGCAGTGTCAGAGTTAAAACAAGAGATTTAAATTAAGTTCAGAGTCTCATAACATAATACAAAAATGTTTAGGTTTTATTGAAAGTCAGTCATCATAGAAGAACCTGGAAGATCTCAGACTGAAGGAAAACAGACAACAGATGCCAAGTCTGAAGTGTCAGCAATGTTAGAATTACCTGGCAAACATGTTAAGGCAGCCATGATTAAAATGCTTCAATGAGTAATTATAAAGCTGCTAGATACAAATGAAAAAAAAAAAAAACAGAAAGCCTTAGCAAAAAAGTAGAAGATATAAAGGAGAACCAAATGGAAATTGTAGAACTTAAAACTACAGTATGCAAAATGCTAGATGAGCTCAGCAGCAGAATAGAGGAGACAGAGGAAAGAATCAGTGAATTGGAAGATAGAACAATAGAAATTACCCAATCTGAACAACAGAGAAAATCAACTGGGAAAAAAAAAAAAAAGCTAAACAGGAATTAGGAACTATGGGACTATTAAAAAAAATCTTATATTCATGCCATCAGAATCTCAGAAGGAGAAGAGAAAGAATATGAGGCTGAAAAAGCACTTCAAGAAAGAATGGTTGAAATCTTCCCAAATTTGACAGGAGATATAAACATGCAGATTCAAGAAGCTAAATGAATACCCAACAGGATAAATCCAAAGACATATAATCTGAGACACATCATAACTAAGCTTCTAACTACAGAAGACAAAAAAAAAATCTGGAAAGCAGCCAGAGAAAAAAATGACCCTTTACCTATAGGAGAAAAATACCTTAAATGACTGTGGGTTGCACACCAGAAACTGAGATGGAAAGAAAGGGCACAATACTTTTTCAAGTGCTGAAATAAAATAACTGCCAACCAGAATCTATACCCAGCAAAAATATTCTTCAGCTGTGAAAAGGAAATCAAGATATTTTCAGATGAAGGAGAACTAAGATAATTTTTCACCAGCAGATTCACCCTGAGAGAATTTCTAAAGGAACTTCTTTAAATGAAAAAAAAATGGTTCAAAAAAAAAAACCTGGAGCATCAGAAAGGAAGAAATAACTTGGTAACCAAAAATATAGGTAATCTGGGTATCAGTGAAATCACAAAACTCCATGTCATGGACCTCCTGGGTACTTCAGAAATACTAGAGGTGGCAGGTGCTCAGTGATATAACCAAGGATTGTCTACCTCGGGAGTCTCAAACTCAAATGCCTTCAGTGTCAGTCAAGTTCCATAAATGAGAGAAGCAGGCATAGAACTGTGATGAACTAAACAGCACACATGACTCAGCTCTGGCCAGTGATTGCCAGGCGGGAAGGCATACCCTGTCCTGCCAGATCTTCTGACTTTTCAAGAAAAGCCAGAAATCCTAACGCAACATTGTAAGTCAACTGTACTCCAATAAAAATTTATATATATATATATATATATATATATATAGAATAGGCTTTTCTTCCCTTTCTAAATTATGTTATTTGATTGAAGCAAAAATTATGACATTGTTTGACTTGGTTCTCAGTGATGCAGAGGAAATATTTAAGACAATATTACAAATGACAGGGGATGGGTAAAGGCATGTAAAGGGAAATAAGATTTTTCTACTTCACTCAAAATGTGACATGAGTAGACTCTGATTCACTATGCATATATAATGTAACACCCAGAGCAACCACTAGAAAAGTATACAAAGAAATATACTCAAAGAACACTATCAAATGAAATTCTAAAAATGGTCAAGTCATCTACAGGATGACAGTTTTCCCTGTCAGGAAAAAGAAATAAAAAATATAACAAAAAATAAATAAAATGGTAGACAAGTCTTAATATATCAATAATTACATTAAATGTAAACAGTCTAAACACATCAATTAAAAGACAGAGAATACCAAAGTAGATTTAAAAACATGACCCAACTATATGCTGT
The DNA here is from genome assembly GCF_003676395.1 of Aethalodelphis obliquidens. Taxonomy (NCBI): domain Eukaryota; kingdom Metazoa; phylum Chordata; class Mammalia; order Artiodactyla; family Delphinidae; genus Aethalodelphis; species Aethalodelphis obliquidens. The sequence continues at coordinate 4,242,028 of NW_020837946.1, forward strand.
CTGCAGGAACCTCATTTGATATATAATGATATAAGCAGGTCGTAAGTAAAAGGATGGAAAGAATATATCATGCAAACAATCAAAAGAAAGCAGGAATGGCTATTCTAGTATCACATAAAGTAGATTTCAGAGCCAAGAAAATTATCAAAGTCAGGGAAGAACTTACATATGATAAAAGAGCCAGTCCATCGAAGACATATTAATCCTAAATGTGCATACACCAAACAACAGAACTATAAAATATAGGAAGCAAAAACCAATAGAACTGAAAGGAAAAACAGACAAATCCACATTCATTCTCAAGAACTGATAGAACACTAGGCAGAAAATCATCAGCAAGGATACTGAAGAACTCAACACCATCTACAAACAGAGTCTATTTGAAATTTATAGAACACTCCACCCAACAAACAGAATACATATTCTTTGCAAGTGCCCACAGAATGCATTCCAAGACGGACCTTACCTCGTGCCGTTAAACAAATCTCGACATATTGAAAAGAAATGAAATCATAGAGAGTGCATTCCCCTACCACAATGGAATCAGACTAGAAATCAATAACAGAAAAATAATAAGAAAATCTCCAAACACACAGAAACTAAACAGCACACTTCTAATTCATAGGACAAACAAGAAACAAGAGAACTCAAAACATATAATGAAAATACAAGATATCAAAAATATCTGGGACAGGGCTTCCCTAGTGGCACAGTGGTTGAGAGTCCGCCTGCCGATGCAGGGGACACGGGTTTGTGCCCCGGTCCGGGAAGATCCCACATGCCGCGGAGTGGCTGGGCCTGTGAACCATGGCCGCTGAGCCTGCACCTCCGGGAGAGGCCACAGCAGTGAGAGGCCCACGTACCACAAAAAAAAAAAAAAAAAAAAAATCTGGGACACAAATAAAGTAGTCCTGAGAGGGAAATTTATAGCACTAAACACATACACTAGAAAAAGAGGAAAAAGTTCAAATCCATCATCTAAGCTCCCACCTTCAGAACTTCAGAACGTAGAAAAAGAAGAGCAAAAAAAAAAAGCCCACAAAGTGAGAAGAAAGAAGAAAAAGATAAGAGCAGAAATCAGTGAAATTGAAAACAGAAAAACAATAGGGAAGTCAATGAAACAGAGCTGCCTCTTTGAAAATTATCAACAAAATTGACAAACTTCTAGTAAGACTGACAAAGGAAAAAAGAAGTCACATATTACCAACATTAGGAATGAAACAAGAGGTATCACTACTGACTGCAAATATCAAAAGAATAATAAAGGGATACTACAAACAACTACACACAAAATTTGACAACTTACACAAAATGAACACACTATTCCTAAAAATACAAACTACTACAACTCATTTAATATGAAATAGATAAATTGACTAGCCCTGCATCTATTAAGGAAGTTAAATTGTAATTAAAACAATTCCCCAGGTAGAATCTCCAGGACCAGATGGTTTCACTGGAGAATTCTACCAAATATTCACAGGTAAATTAATACCAATTCTACACAGTCATTTCCAGAATAGAAGAAACACTTCCCAACCCATTTTACAACAAGCTAGTGTTACCCTTAAGTGAAAACCAGACAAAAGCAGTACAAAAAAAAAAAGGAAAAATATAAGCCAATATCCCTCATGAATATAGATACAAAAATTCTTAAAATATTTTCAAATAGAATGCAAAAATACAGAGAATTATAAACCCTGACCAAGTGGGATTTATTCCAGGAATGCAAGCCTAGTTCAATATTTGAAAATCAACAATGGAATCAACTATGTTAACAGACTAAAGGAGAAAAAAATCACATGATCATATCAATTGATGCAGAAAAAGTATTTAACGCTCACCCATGATAAATCTCTCAGAAAAATTAGAGAACTTCCATGACTTGATAAAAAGAATCTACAAAAACACCTACAGCTAACCTTCTCCTTAACAGTGAAAGACTAAATGCTTTTCTCCTAAGACTGGGAATAAGGCGAGTGTGTCCACTCACTGCACTTTTATTGAACATAGTGCTAGACGTTTTAGCCAGTGCGGTAGGACAAGCAAAGGAAATTTAAAAAATAAACAGTCCCAGGCTTCCCTGGTGGCGCAGTGGTTAAGAATCCGCCTGCCAGTGCAGGGGACACGGGTTCGAGCCCTGGGCCGGGAAGATCCCACATGCCGCGGAGCAACTAAGCCTGTGCGCCACGACTACTGAGCCTGCACTCTAGAGCCCGTGCTCCGCAACAAGAGAAGCCACTGCAGTGAGGAGCCTGCGCACCACAACCAAGAGTAGACCCCGCTCACCACAACTAGAGGAAGCCCGTGCGCAGCAACGAAGACCCAACGCAGCCAAAATAAATAAATAAGTTTATAAAAATATATATATATAAAAAAAATAAACAGTCCCTATTTGCAGATGACATGATTGTCTATTTAGAAAATCTCAAGAAATCTACAAAGAAACTCCTAGAAATAAAAAAGTGCGTTCAGCAAGATTGTAGGGTACAAGGGGAACATATAAAAATCAATCCTATTTCTGTTTACTAGCAATGAACAGATGGACCCAAGATTAAAAATATAATATCTCTTAAAATCACTCAAAAATTAAATACTTAGGTGTAAAGCTAACAAAACGTGTGTAGGACTTGTATGCTAAAACTACACCATGCTGATGAAAGAAATCAAAGAAGATCTAAATAGATCAACATACTATGCACATGGATTGGAAAACAAAATGTAAAGATGTCAATTCTCTCCACATCAATATACAAGATTAATCCAGTTCTTATCAAAATCCCAGAAAGAGGGCTTCCCTGGTGCCGCAGTGGTTGAGAGTCTGCCTGCCGATGCAGGGGACACGGGTTCATGCCTCAGTCTGGGAAGATCCCACATGCCGCGGAGCAGCTGGGCCCGTGAGCCATGGCCGCTGAGCCTGCGCGTCCAGAGCCTGTGCTCCGCAACGGGAGAGGCCACAACAGCGAGAGGCCCGCGTACCGCAAAAAAAAAAAAAAAAATCCCAGAAAGATAGTTTATAAACATAGACAAGATTATCCTAAAATTTATATGGAAAGACAATGAATCTAAAATTGCTAAAACGATTTTTTAAAAGAGGAATAAAGTAAAAAGAATCCATCTACCTAATTTCAAGGTTTATTATACAGCTACAGTAATCAAGACTGTTTGCTATTGGTAGAGGGTTAAACTGTAGATCAATGAAACAAAACAGACAACTGAGACATAGGCTCACACAAATAGGCCTGACTGATTTTTGACAAAGATGCAAATGCCGTTCAAGGGAGGAAGGATAACCTTTTCAATAAATGGTGCTGGAGCAACTGGATATCTACAGACCAAAAAAAATAATAATAATAAATGAACCTTGAGCTAAGTCTCACATATTGTACAAAAAATAACTCGAAACAGATCATGGACTTAGATGTAAAATGTAAAGCTGTAAGTTTTAGAAAAAAAATATAGGAGAAAATCTTTGGGAGGTAAGGCTAGCAAAGAGTTCTTAAAATTAACACTGCAAGCGCAAATCCATTAGAGGAATATTTGAACTTCATCAGAATTAAAACTGTTTGCTCAGAGAAAGACCCTGTTAAGTGGGTGAAAAGACAAGCTACAGACTGGGACAAAACATTTGTAAAGCACATATCTGACGACGAGCTAGTATGTAGAACATACAAGGAACTCTCAAAACTCAACAGTTAGAAAACAAAACAATCCGATTATAAAATGGACAAGAGACATGGAGACATTTCACCCAAGTGGATGTACAGAGGGAAAAAGAGCACAGAAAAGGTGTCCAGCATTGTTAGCCATTAGAGAAATGCAAATTAAAACCACAGAGAAATCACTTCATACCTATGAGGATGGCTAAAATAAAAACAATGGCAACACCAATTGCCTAAGATAACGGGGGACAAACTAGATCACTTTTACATGATTGGTAGGAGTGTAAAATGGTATGACCACTCTGCACAAAATTTGGCATTTCTTAAAAAAAAACATACAACTACCATAGAACCCAGCAATTGCATTCATGAGCATTTATCCCAGAGAAATGAAAACTTACACACACACACACACACACACACACACACAAACACAGACATTTGTTGCACCTTAATCAACTCATGATAGCCCAAAACTAGAAACAGCAATAAAAAAAAAAAAAAACTATTCATGCATACAGTGACCTGGACAAATTTCTTGAGAATTATGATGAATAAAAAGCAAGAAAGTAACATACTCTATGATTCTGCTGATAGAACATTCCTGAAAGGACAAAACTGTAGAAACAGAACAGATTAGAGGTTTCTAATAAAGCTGGATTGGCTGTGGGAGGGAAGCAAGGGTTACTCTGAAAGAGCAACTGGAAGGACCCTTGGGGTGATTGAAACGTCCTGGATCTCAACTGTATCAGTATCAAGTCAAGATCATGGTTGTGACCTTGTGAGAAAGTTCTGCCAGATGTTACCCTTAGGAGAAACCCGCTAAAGGTTACATCTCTCCATAGCAATTCTTACAGCTGAATGTGAGTCCACCATTATCTCAAAATAAGAAATTTAAATTTTAAAATACTGAAAAACATGAAGTATAGCTACGTGCAACCACATATGTGAATCTTGGAATTGTAATACTGATTGGAGGAAGCCAGACCTAAAAGAGTTTATGGGGTGCGGAGTCAAGATGGTGGACTAGGAGGACACGGAATTCACATCTCCTCACAGCTAGGGCACCTACCAGGCACTGGTGGGGGACCACGGACACCTAAGGGGACGGGAGGTTGTTTTTTTCCTCTTTTTGATTGGAGTTCTGTTTAACCTTGTTGATTCTTTGTTGTTGATTCTTTTATGTTTTTATTTTTCTAACAAATCTTTTATTTTTCTAATTTTGTTTCATTCTTTATACTTTGTTATTGTTCTCTGCTTTTGACTTGTTTCCCACCCACCCTTTTTTTTTTTTTTCCTTTTTTCTGTTGTGGTTTTATTTTATCTTGTTGCAGTTGTTTCAACTGTAGTTTTATTTTTCCTAATACATTTTTTATCTTTCTAATTTCATTTTGTTTTCTATTCTTTGATATTGTACTGCTCCTTTTTTTCTTTTCTTTCTTCCTTCCTTTTTTTTTTTTTTTAACCATGCCACAAAGTTTGCGGGCTCAAGGTCGGGCTCGAGCTCCTGTGATGGGAGCTCCAAGTCCAAATAGCTGGATTAAAAGATAACTTCAGACCCCAGGGAATATCAATCACAGTGAGCCCTCCCGGAGGTCCTCATCTCAGCACCAAGACCCAGCTCTATCCAACTGCCTGCTAACGCCAGAAATGGACATCTCAGGCCAAACAACCAGTAAGACAGGAATGCAGCCCCACCCATCAAAAAAAAAAAATATGTTACAGACTAAGGAGCAAGGTAAAAACCTACAAGATGAAATAAATGAAGACGAAATAGGCAACCTGCCTGAAAAAGAATTCAGAGTAATGATAGTAAAGATGATCCAAAATATCGGAAACAGAATTGAGAAAATACAAGAAACATGCAACAACGATCTAGAAGAACTAAAGAGAAAACAAACAGTGATGAACAATATAATTACTGAAATTAAAAATACTCTAGGGGCTCCCCTGGTGGCACAGTGGTTGAGAATCTGCCTGCTAATGCAGGGGACACGGGTTTGAGCCCTGGTCTGGGAGGATCCCACATGCCGCGGAGCAACTAGGCCTGTGAGCCACAACTACTGAGCCCGCGCGTCTGGAGCCTGTGCTCCGCAACAAGAGAGGCCGCAATAGTGAGAGGCCCGTGCACCACGATGAAGAGTGGCCCCCGGTTGCCACAACTACAGAAAGCCCTTGCACAGAAACGAAGACCCAACACAGCCCAAAATAAATAAATAAATACTCCTCTTCTCTGTTTAAAAAAAAAAATACTCTAGAAGGAATCAATAACAGAATAACTGAGGAAGAAGAATGGATAAGTGAGCTGGAAGACAAAATGGTGGAAATAACTGCCAGGGTGCAGAATAAAGAAAAAAGAATGAAAAGAATTGAGGACACTCACAGAGACCTCTGGGACAACATTAAATGCACCAACATTCGAAATATAGGGGTCCCAGAAGAAGAAGAGAAAAAGAAAGGGTCTGAGAAAATATTTGAAGAGACAATAGTCAAAAACTTCCCTAACCTGGGAAAAGAAATAGTCAAGTCCAGGAAGCACAGAGAGTACCATACAGGATAAACCCAAAGAGAAACATGTGGGGACACATATTAATCAAACTATCAAAAATTAAATACAAAGAAAAAATATTAAAAGAGGCAAGGGAAAAGCAACAAATAATATATAAGGGAATCCTCATAAGGTTAACAGCTGATCTTTCAGCAGAAACTGCAAGCCAGAAGGGACTGGCAGGACATATTTAAAGTGATGAAAGGGAAAAACCTTCAACCAAGATTACTCTACCCAGCAAGGATCTCATTCAGATTTGATGGAGAAATTAAAAGCTTTACAGAAAAGCAAAAGTTAAGAGAATTCAGCACCACCAAACCAGGTCTACAACAAATGCTAAAGGAACTTCTCTAGGTAGGAAACACAAGAGAAGGGAAAGACCTACAATAACAAACTCAAAACAATTAAGAAAATGGTAATAGGAACATACCTATTGATAATTACCTTAAATGTAAATGGATTAAAGGCTCCAACCAACAGACATGACTGGCTGAATGGATACAAAAACAAGACCTGTACATATGCTGTCTACAAGAGACCCACTTCAGACCTAGGGACACATACAGATTGAAAGTGAGGGGATGGAAAAAGATATTCCATGCAAATGGAAATCAAAAGAAAGCTGGCGTAGCAATTCTCACATCAGACAAAATAGACTTTAAAATAAAGACTATTATAAGAGACAAAGAAGGACACTACATGATGATCAAGGGATCAATCCAAGAAGAAGATATAACAATTGTAAGTACTTATGCATCCAACATAGGACCACCTCAATACATAAGGCAAATGCTAACAGCCATAAAAGGGGATATTGACAGTAACACAATAATAGTAGGGGACTTTAACACCCCACTTTCACCAATGTACAGATAACCCAAAATGAAAATAAATGAGGAAACACAAGCTTTAAATGACACATTAAACAAGAAGGACTTAATTGATATTTATAGGACATTCCATCCAAAAACAACAGGATACACTTTCTTCTCAAATGCTCACAGAACATTCTCCAGGACAGACCATAGCTTGGATCACAAATGAAGCCTTGGTAAATTTAAGAAAATTGAAAGGGTATCAAGTATCTTTTCCAATCACAACTCTATGAAACTAGATATTAATTACAGGAAAAAAACTGTAAAAAATACAAACACGTGGAGGCTAAACAATACACTGCTTAATAACCAAGAGATCACTGAAGAAATCAAAGAGGAAATCAAAAATTACCTAGAAACAAATGACAATGAAAACACTACAATCCAAAACCTATGGGATGCAGCAAAAGCAGTTCTAAGAGGGAAGCTTATAGCAATACCATCCTACCTGAAGAAACAAGAAACATCTCAAATAAACAACCTAACCCTATACCTAAAGCAATTAGAGAAAGAAGAACTAAAAAAAACCCCAAGTGGGCAGAAGGAAAGAATTCATAAAGATCAGGTCAGAAATAAATGAAAAAGAAATGAAGGAAATAATAGCAAAGATCAATAAAACCAAAAGCTGGTTCTTTGAGAAGATAAACAAAATTGATAAAACTTTAGCCAGACTCATCAAGAAAAAAAGGAGAAGACTCAAATCAATAGAATTAGAAATGAAAAAGGAGAAGTAACAACTGACACTTCAGAGATACAAAGGATCATGAGAGATTATTACAAGCAACTATATGCCAATAAAATGGACACCGTGGAAGAAATGGACAAATTCTTAGAAAAACACAACTTCTGAGACTGAACCAGGAAGAAATAGAAAATATAAACAGACCAATCACAAGCACTGAAATTGAAACTGTGATTAAAAATCTTCCAACAAACAAAAGTCCAGGACCAGATGGATTCACAGGCAAATTCTACCCAACATTTAGAGAAGAGCTAACACCTATCCTTCTCAAACTCTTCCAAAATATAGCAGAGGGAGGAACACTTCCAAAATCATTCTACGAGGCCACCATCACCCTGATACCAAAACCAGGCAAAGATGTCACAAAGAAAGAAAACTACAGGCCAATATGTCTGATGCAAAAACATAGATGCAAAAATCCTCAACAGGATATTAACAAACAGAATCCAACAACACATTAAAAGGATCATACACCGTGATCCAGTGGGGTTTATCCCAGAAATGCAAGGATATTTCAATACAGTCAAATCAATCAATGTGATACACCATATTAACAAATTGAAGGATAAAAACCATATGATCATCTCAATAGATGCACAAAAAGCTTTTGACAAAATTCAACACCCATTTATAATAAAAACTCTCCAGAAAGTAGGCATAGAGGGACCCTACCTCAACATAATAAAGTCCATATATGACAAACCCACAGCCAACGTCATTCTCAGTGGTGAAAAACTGAAACCATTTCCTCTGAGATCAAGAACAAGACATGGTTGCCCACTCTCACCACTGTTATTAAAAATAGTTTTGGAAGTCCTAGCCATGGCAATCAGAGAAGAAAAAGAAATAAAAGGAATCCAAGTTGGAAAAGAAGTAAAACTGTCACTGTTTGCAGATGACATGATACTCTACATAGAGAATTCTAAAGATGCTACCAGAAAACTACTAGATCTATTCAGTAAATTTGGTAGAGTAGCAGGATACAAAATTAATGCACAGAAATCTCTTGCATTCCTATACACTAATGATGAAAAATCTGAAAGAGAAATTAAGGAAACACTCCCATTTACCACTGCAAGATAAAGAATAAAATACACAGGAATAAACCTACCTAAGGAGACAAAAGACCTGTATGCAGAAAACTATAAGACACTGATGAAAAAACTTAAAGTTGATACAAACAGATGGAGAGATATACCATATTCTTGGATTGGAAGAATCAACATTGTGAAAATGACTGTACTACCCAAAGCAATCTACAGATTCAATGCAATCCCTATCAAAATACCAGTGGCATTTTTCCATTGGTATGAACCAAAAATTTCACAATTTGTAGAGAGACACAAAAGACCCCGAATAGCCAAAGCCATCTTGAGAAAGAAAAACGAAAGAATCAGGCTCCCTGACTTCAGACTATACTACAAAGCTACAGTAATCAAGACAGTATGGTACTGGCACAAAAACAGAAATATAGATCAATGGAACAGGATAGAAAGCCCAGAGATAAACCCACACACATATGGTCACCTAATATTCGATAATGGAGGCAAGAGTTTACAATGGAGAAAACACAGCCTCTTCAATAACTGGTGCTGGATGTTGCTTTGTGACCACCTAGAGGGGTGGGATAGGGAGGTGGGAGGGAGGGAGACACAAGAGGGAAGATATATAGTGATATATGTATACGTATAGATGATACACTTTGTTATAAAGCAGAAACTAACACACCATTGAAAAGCAGTTATACTCCAATAAAGATGTTAAAAAATAATAATAAGTGGTGCTGGGAAAACTGGACAGTTACACGTAAAAGAATGAAATTAGAACACTTCCTAACACCATACACAAAAATAAACTCAAAATAGATTAAAGACCTAAATGTAAGGCCAGACACTATAAAACTCTTAGAGGAAAACATAGAACACTCTATGACATAAATCACAGCAAGATCCTTTTTGACCCACCTCCTAGAGAAATGGAAATAAAAACAAAAATAAACAAATGGGACCTATGAATCAACTAACAATGGATTAATCTCCAAAATATACAAGCAGCTCATGCAGCTCAATATCAAAAAAACAAACAACCCAATCCAAAAATGGGCAGAAGACCTAAAGAGACATTTCTCCAAAGAAGATGTACAGATTGCCAACAAACACGTGAAAGGATGCTCAACATCACTAATCATTAGAGAAATGTAAATCAAAAGTACAATGAGGTAGCACCTCACACTGGTCAGAATGGCCATCATCAAAAAGTCTACAAACAATAAATGCTGGAGAGGGTGTGGAGAAAAGGGAACCCTCTTGCACTGTTGGTGGGAATGTAAATTGATGCAGCCACTATGGAGAACAGTATGGAGGTTCCTTAAAAAACTAAAAATAAGTGGAAAAAAAAAACTAAAAATAGAACTACCATATGACCCACCAATCCTGCTACTGGGCATATACCTTGAGAAAACCATAATTCAAAAGGAGTCATGTACCACAATGTTCATTGCAGCTCTGTTTACAATAGCCAGGACATGGAAGCAACCTAAGTGTCCATCGACAGATGAATGGATAAAGAAGATGTGGCACATATATACAATGGAATATTACTCAGCCATAAAAAGAAATGAAATTGAGTAATTTGTAGTGAGGTGGATGGACCTAGAGTCTGTCATACAGAGTGAAGTAAGTCAGAAAAACAAATACTGTATGCTAACATATATGGAATCTAAAAAAAAAAAAAAATGGTTCTGATGAACCTAGGGGCAGGACAGGACTAAAGACACAGATGCAGAGAATGGACTTGAGGACATGGGGAGCGGGAAGGGTGAGCTGGGACGAAGTGAGAGAGTGGCATGGACATATATACACTACCAAATGTAAAACAGATAGCTAGTGGGAAGCAGCTGCATAGCACAGGGAGATCAGCTCGGTGCTTTGCAACCACCTAGAGGGGTGGGATAAGGAGGGTGGGAGGGAGATGCAAGAAGGAGGGGATATGGGGATATACATATGCATATAGCTGATTCACTTTGTTATACAGCAGAAACTAACACAACACTGTAAAACAATTATATTCAAATAAAGATGTTAAATTTTAAAAGAAAAGAGTTTATATTGTAAGATTCCATGTTCAAGAACAGGCAATGCGAATCCCCAGAGAAGTCAGAGTGGTGGTTACCTACAGACCCAGGAAAGCAGTGTGAGAGAGAATTCAGGAATGGTGAAAATATGTTCTGTATTTTCAGCTGGGTGGTAGTTATATGATTATATGTAAAAATTAAATGTAAAATGTTAACCAACCTGATGTGGGTATACTTTATGTACATTGTGCTGCAATAAAAACAATAAATGAAAGCATGAATGAAATGATAGGGAGCAAGAGTCACCTGAGAAGGCCTGGGATAGAAGAAGAGACAACAAAGGAAGATAGGGGCCAGGCTGCAGAATTTTAACTTTATCCTGTGGGCAATGGGGAGGTACTGATGGATATTTTATTTATTTATTTATTTGTTTGTTTTTTGCGGTACGCGGGCCTCTCACTGTCGTGGCCTCTCCCGTTGCGGAGCACAGGCTCCGGACGTGCAGGCTCAGCGGCCACGGCTCATGGGCCCAGCTGCTCCACGGCATGTGGGATCTTCCCGGACCGGGGCACGAACCCGTGTCCCCTGAATCAGCAGGCAGACTCTCAACCACTGCACCACCAGGGAAGCCCACTGGTGGATATTTTAGGCAGAATAGTGCAGCGATAAGCACTGCTTTAACGGACCACGTTCTGAGCACTGCCCTCCAGCCGGCACAAGGATCTGAGTGCAAAGCCCTTTGGGAACCAAAGTTGGATGGTTGCCTCAGTCTTTGGGCTCCAGGTTCAGGTCCTGATGCTAACAGAGAGGTGATCGGATACCAAAGAAAAGCACAGCTTGATAGCCTGTGCACTCGGCACTCTCATCCTTTGTAGCAAGTGTGCCAGGGCCCAGAAGAAGAACCAGAATGCTCGGGGCCTGTTGGGACTCAGTCCATGCATGTTTCTGGGTGGCCACCTCACCTGCCAGTCCCTGTGTTCATGCAGTAAGTGTTGGAGCTCCACGTACCGCGATTGACTTCCCACCTCCCATTCCCCTACGCCACCCCCCAAAATCAGCTTCCTTAGCTAATTTCTAGAGCTCGTTTTTCTTGTATACACAAAGCTTGATTTTACTAAATGGGTTTTTTTTTCCATTTTCTTCCAGAAAGACAAAAAAAGGAAAGTGGGGAAGAAGGATAAAGACCCAACGGCTGACAGGTGAGGGGTGCATACGGGTGGGGGGCACCGCAGAAAAGAGCATAGGACATGGCCTGAGTCCTCGGCCTGGTCTGGGAAAGGCAACCCCCCCCCCCCCAGCTCTGTACACCACACGCCTTCATTCTGGAAGAGTATGGTGGGGGAAAGCACGGAGACCTCTCTTCAGTCCTGCACGCAGGCCAGCATCCTTTACTGGGGAGACGCAGTGGAGAGGCGGGGCCTGGGAGGCAGACTCAGGCCCCATCGCTTCTAAGGCCGTGTGACTTTTTTTAAATTTTAAAATTCATGGGGTTCTCAAGAAAGTTTTTTGAGAAGATAGCATCCTGCTACAGCTTTTGAGGGAACACTGAGACTGCAGCCCTTGAGGGCAGAGACAGTTCATATTACATGCCCGCCCCTGGGCCCGCCCGCTGAGGCCCTTCGTAAGTGCTCCTTGGAGGAAAGGGTGAGGATCTGTCTCATTGTGAAAGGATACTTCCATTTCCTTAAGCCTCATCGGCTGAACTTTGATATTAACGATTATAAATGCTCATTTTTAAGCTGAAATGGCCTTCGGTGCTTTAATATTGGAAATAAATAGGGCCTAGGTTTTCAAACATTTTCAAGGAATTTAATTAAAATCCCTAGGAAGTGAATGTCAGAAATCACTTTGAACATAGACCTTTTTTCCCATGGGTTTGTTAATGGGTCACAGGTGTTGCTCCCTGTTTGGGGTGTTCCCTTGTTCCCCTTTTGGTGCGCTGATAACAGTCCCAAACTCTGCTTGAAAGAAGACCCATGACAGAGGAAGCCAGCTTGGAACCATCCGCAGGAGAAGTGGGGACCGGAGCACCCCAGAGCTGGTGCACACGCCCAGGGCCCTGGCAGGCAGCCTCTGGAGAGACACCCAGCCTTGGTGTGGGCTTTGGCTCTGGGGAGAAAAGGCTCCCACGGGATATCGCTAGAGGGAGGAGCTGCAGGCTTCCTCACATGACGTTCCATTGTTTAGGGAAAAGTTCAAGTTCAAGAGCTTTGGCTGACCGCTGCCTGGTCAGCATTCTGAGACTCAGGCGCCCAGTTCCTGGGAAGGAGTCCATCTACCGATGCGCCAACACTGACGCCTCCTCGGGGGGATGTTGTAGTCCCTTCCCTGGAGGAAGGTCCAGCCCCTGCCTACCCGCAGGGCCACTGCTGTCTTTCGGGGACTTTCACATGCCACGTTTCTCCTTTGTCCTTACCTCAGTCTTTCAGGAGAAGAAGATCCTGCTAAGTGTCTTATTGAGTGACCACCCAGAGCTAAACCCAAATCTGCCAAGATGAGCTGACCACTAAGTAAAAGTTATCTATTCACGTTCTCTGCACTTAGAGAGTCGCTTAACTGAATACAATTCTGCTTTAACAACACAGAGCACACACGTGGCTCATGGACCGTGTCTGTTAGCCAATGAATGTGTTCTTTGCATAGGTTTCTTTACAGTTGAACTATTATAAATGAGCTACAGCAATTCTCTAGTGAAATGAAGAAAGACCAGTAGTATTTTATTCACTTTTATACCCCAAAGTACAGAAATACCTGATCATCCTATTCCTGGAAGACTTTTCATTTTAATTTTAAAGACTCTATGTTATTCATTAAGTGGGATTCAGTAAATGGGCTAGTTCTCTGCCAAGACACTGTAAGACAACTTATGTTTCTCTCATCCAGTTAGTATAAACCTTAAATCAGTATTTTTATCATAGTTTATAAGGTGGTTTTATTTTATTTATTTATTTTTCCCCCATCACAAAACTACTCAACAGTGTGCTGACAGTCAAGGTATTCCAGGGGCATTTTATGCTCCCTGCCATTCACAGGGATTGTTATTGTTGAGTATTGTAATGGCCTCCTGAAAACTCAGTTTAAACAGATTTATCACTCTTAGTTCCCTCATCTCTTCCTGGTCACTGTATGTGGCCGTGCTCAGAAAGGGACCATCTCTTCTCAGCCACTTCCTGGTTAATGATTAGGATGATCTATTATTAGTTTACAACTTGGGATTCCTCCCTGCCTATTCCCGGGCATGATGCTTTTCTGTTCACTCAAGGCAGCCCCAAGCTGGTAGGTTGGCTGCCCAGACAAAAAGGGACCTAGGGCTTTCAAACTTGCTCCGCCACATAAGGTAGCCATATAAGGTACTTTTCGAGTTGAAATTTTTTATTCTGTCGCAAGAGTTTATTTCACTGGAAAGATCCAAATATAGATTTCTGTTCCCGGAGTCTTAAGATATTTGGTTTGGATTATTTTAGAGAATCTTATTCAATTTTATGTTAATATTTTACGCATATGTTTATGTTAAACCAATATTCAAGTCAAAACACTGCCGTCGATACTGCCTTGGTATAGGTCAGATACTGTCATCCCAAATTCCATTACAATTAAAACGTTCTTAATTCTCAGCTGAGGGCACACGATTTTAAATATATTTGATAGAATAAAATTTCAGTCAACCAAAGACCGGAGTCACTGAATTAACATCTATCCCGATGGTTTTTGGCTTGAGTCTCACTGATGTTCTTGAGTCTCTTTTAATCACACTAACTTGGATCATTGGACAATCAAAGAACACTTTAAAAATAGTTATATTTACAATTCTTCAGTCTAAAGAAAGACTGGGGTTGAACCAAAGCATCAGGCCCCTAAAAATGAAAAGGGAAAAGACAAAACATCTCGAAGGTCTCTGCTGCACCGTATTTGAGCATCTGTTCCAGCAAGCCAAGCCCCAGTTAATTTCATTGGGAGTTTCATTCATTAAGTGGGAGACTATCTCCATTTTTTTTCCCCAAGTAGTATAAATTACCACCATGCTGGCTACATACCCGAGGCCGCCTTAGAGAAGAGGCTTTGTCATCTGTAAACACTATGGAAGAGTATAACGTCCTCCTAAAAAATTATAATATTTTGTCTTTCATATTAAAATGATTTCCATTATAAGCCTTTGTTTTTTATAGATATTTCTTTTAAACTATTAGGCTATGGAGTTAAAAGGAAATGTCAATTTCGCGAAGGATTGATGATTTTCTACAGCGTGCAGACGCTAACTGAATATATAATTATGGCCCCGTTAGGTTACTGTTATTGGGTCATTTCTAATTCATATTTGTGCCATCATGAAGGCTGATGAAAGGGGAGACTGCAGGAGTCATAGCTGGTCTCAGATGCCCAAAGGTATAATTCTTATTCATGGGAAACATCAGGTAAACCCATGGACGAGTGCAAGTATTGTTTTTAAAAAGCCTAATTTATCCCCCAATTGTAGTAACGCTTCAAAAATCAATTTATTTGCATACATACAAATGTACTTTGAATGAGATCTGGTTGAAGTTCTCTTGAGTATGTGATGATTAACGTCAGTACTGCTGATCTGATGTGTTTGCTCACAGAATACATGGTCTGCTTTATCCCCAGGACCATCGAATCTCTGTACAAGGAACTAGTGGAAGAAGGCTTACTGATCCAGGCTCTGAAAGTCAACCTCTCTGATTACATTGGTAAAGTACACAAGGAATAATGCATGTATGTGTCACAGATGCATGTCACCCCTTGGGTTCTGAGGACCCAACAGCCGGAAGTATGTTTCATCTGTGCTTTTGTGCAACCTAAAATCTGGACCTTAGTGGCTTGCAGTAAATGTTTGTTGGATTGAATCGATTTGAGTTCATGCTGTGCTGGGATCTAATGGGTCCAGCTCTCTCCCCTCATGTGGTAGAAGCTACTAGCAAGGTTCCTGGAGGCATTCTTTGTGGCTTAAGCTGAATTGAGGAAATGAAGAATTGTTCATGCTCTCTGTTTATCCAAGTGCCCTAGGGGGCAGCCCCTGGTACTTCCAACACAGAGTCCTCACAGGAGAAATTCCTTCCAGAATTCCATCTAGGGGCCACCACAGGAGTAGCTGGGAGGAAAAAGAGGGGACATTTGCTCTCACCATCTTCAGCTAATGTTTTTCTCTTAATTTTTAAAAAATACCATGAGGATCTGAAAACATATTTAAAGCTTAAAATTCGTCATACTCCTACCACCCTAATGCAGATATCATTTTCACTTTCACACATCTACAATCAACTGAGGACATTTCGCCTACATAACCACGAAAAGATAATCACACTCAGAAAATGTAACATTAATGTTGTACTGTTACCACTAGGTAATATCTAGTTAATACTCAGTTTTCCCGATAGTCCTAATAAATAATGTCCTTTGTAAATGTTTGTCTTTCTCAATCCCAAATGCAGTCAGGGATCATGGATGTGACGGATCTCCGTCGTCCCTTTCATTCCTTTAATCAGCACCAATTTACAGGTTTTTCCAGTCCTTCACAGCATTGACATTTTAAAAAGTCAGCTGTTTTATAGACTCTCCTTCAACTGAATTGGTTTGATGGTTTGATGGTTTCCTCCTAACTCGATTCATGTTAAACATTTTTTACAGGGAAACTACAGGTAATATTGTGTCCTGATTCCCAGTCTTTCACATTGAGGGCACAAAAATGACGCTTTGTCCCATCACTGGTGATGTTGGGTTTAATCACTGGTGAAGGTGCTGTTCCACAGATTTCTCCATTGTAAAGCTCCATTTTCCACTTTGTAATCAATGAATAATCTGTGGGGGATAGTTTGAGGCTCTGGAGATTCTGTTCCCAGCCATCTTAAAGGTTTAGGCATCCGCCGTGATGACTTCTGCCTGCATCAGTGTTTGCTATGGTGGTTGTAAAGTGGGAATATTCTATTTCTGTCTCCTCTTCTAGCAGGTACCATTTTTCTGGAGAGATTTCCCTCCCACCCTCCTTTTAAAATTGTTTTGGTATTAGAGTAGACAGATGGATTCTCTCTTTCTAAAATTGTATTACAACCCATTTCCGAGTTATTCATTCCAGCGTTTACACTGCCCCAGTTTTGGCCTGCAGGAGCAAAAAGACTGACATTTCCCATGGATCAAAAAACTGATCACTTTAATCCCTTTGAAATAAAGCCACATTTCCTTCTCAGGGGCTTGGAGGAGCCTTCATATTTCCTAATGGTGTAAGATTTTACCAGAATATGTACTGGAATGTCTGTTGGGTTTCTATTTATTTTATGTGTTTCTTATTCAAGTACTGCAGGGTTTTCTCCTGGATTGCCTTGATTATGTTCTGTTAATTCTGTTCATATGAAAAAATAACACTTTTAGCAGAACCTACCTCTTTACTTACGACTGGGATCTCTAAGTGCTCTCTCTCTCCTTGTCTGGTTTCTTTCTTCATATCATGTGTTTTTTGCTTATCACTGAATTCCTAGTTTTTAGTACAGTGCCTAGCGCATGGCAGAGTCTCAGAGAATTAATGGACATATTTCTCATCTTCTTACTAATTTCTTATCCATCTTGGACTTCCTCACTGATCTCTTTGTCAGTTTCCAGGCAGCATCTTGAAGATGCTTAAGGTCAAAGCAAATGAAATCAACCTCTTAAGAGTGACCTCAAATGTAAATGACCCAGTCTAGCAAAATCAGTCAAACTGCCACAAGGATTGGCTCCCTTTGGTCTTTTCCACGTTTGTCTTCTTTCTCCCGGTTAAGATCCTTAGCTTGAAAAGATGGCAGTGCATCTTCCCAGATCCCCACATAAAAATAGACTAAAGCAACTAGATGGCAAAAGCAAAGGCCTGTGGACAACATTAACATGAAAACGAAATAACCAAGTTTCCCCTCAAAGCCCAAAGTGCAAGCCACTGGGGACAAAAAACAAAAGAACCCCAAAATAGCCAGCAAGCACTCACTGGAAAGCACAGCAGACCAGGGTAGTAACTGCAGCTGGAATTGGGAGGGGTTTGCCCACTTCAACAGCAGATGCGTGAAAATGGATAGAATCAGAAAGTATGAACGGGCGAGAACACTCCAACCTCTGGACGCTCTTGAAATTGACCCTTCCAAGACACGGCCTTATACTGAGAAGAAACTCTTGGGAGTAGAATCACAATTGAATAGGAGCAACAGAGATGAGGGAGAGAAAAGGTCCAGAATAAATTGGGGGAGGGGAACAGAACAAGGACACCTCAAAAAGCAAGCCACCATACTCATAACATATATGAAAACAACAGAAGAGGGGACTCTATGAAATTTAAAAAGCTACCCTGACCCAAACTATCTTCTAAACATATAGGAATATTAACTCATATAAATTTAAGCAATGGAAAGTTTCAAGGTCAAAGCCCATGCCAGATGTCTATTAAAAAAGAAAGAATAAGGAGCAAAGTGTCATCACAAAAAGACACGCCCACAAAGCAGACATAACTGGAACCTCCTCTTTCAAACCAAGCTAATATACATTAAGAAAATTATAGAAGATATGTAAGAATACATAAAGTGGAATTAGAAAAGTGCAGAAATGAGTTACACAAAATTCCAGGAATATTTTGGGGGCTTTTTGTTTGTTTGTTTTTGTTTTTTTTTTTTTTCTTTTCTGCGGTACACAGGCCTCTCACTGTTGTGGCCTCTCCCGTTGCGGAGCACAGGCTCCAGACGCGCAGGCTCAGCGGCCATGGCTCACGGGCCCAGCCGCTCCACGGCATGTGGGATCTTCCCAGACCGGGGCACGAACCCGTGTCCCCTGCATCGGCAGGCGGACTCTCAACCACTGCGCCACCAGGGAAGCCCCAGGAATATTTTAAATAAAGGAGAAAATTCGTTTTAGGACAAAACTAAATTACAGTGAATATAAGAATGAATAAAGTCCACAAACCATGCTTTACGAGAAATGAAATGTGAAAGACAGAAATTTTTTTTAAATAAAACTAGAAATGAAGAACAAGATTACAAGGTTTCCAAAGAAAGTAACAAGTACTAAAGATAGGCAAAGAAAATTCACATAGGCAGGCAAACATAATACACATCCCTAAAGAAGAAAACCAAAGCCAAGGAACAGAACAAATACTAAGAACTTTTATTCATGAAAAATTTCCTAAAACAGAAATGCAAACCACATAATGAACGATCACACTTTGGATGTGAGAATATCAACTCCAATTGACCAACACCAAGATGTATTCTAATAAAAGTACCAGACCTTAAAGTAAAGGGGAAAAAGAAACCTTGGGGCATTACCCCTTCTTCTTTTCCAGCCGGCCCAGAGCTGGACAAGCAGGGCAGGGTGGGTGTTGGCTGTCCCTCAGCAACTCCCCATGCAGGCAGGGACGGAGCACAGACCCTCAGACTCACAACGTGGCCGCATGGTTTGGACATTCCCCACAGCCCAGGAACCCTGTATTCACAGCCAGCCCAGCTCAGCACTGCCGGGACACGAGTTGTTTGGGGGGCTTCCACTCTTTTCTAAACACCACTCAAATCCAAATACACACTAGAATCACAGCAGTTAGGGCTGAAGGAGACTTGGAAGGCAGGAAACTCAAGTGCGTAATGTCTGGTTCCCCCAAGGCCCAGCTCCCAACTCCCCCCACCCCCAGTTCCTTGCTCTGTCCCTGCGCACCTGCCCAGCTCAGAGCGCTGACCCTGTGCCCAGGAACCAGCTCCCGCCACAAGCTTGGGTATGCAAGAAATAGCACATTTCCTTATTCTTTAAATCACCGTAACTTAGCATCACGAGGGCTGAACTGCCAAGGTTATTCAAATTCAATCCTTCTTACAAGCCTCCACCCCTGCCCTCAGGTACCATCAAGGTCCCTGATTCCCAGATGGTGCCTGGATGCTGGGGAGAGATTCTGGGCGCTGGCGTCCTCCAAGACCCCTTGGTGCCTGCCTGGGGCCCTCTCTCAGCGAGGGGCTCTCTCCCCTGCTCCCTCGTCCTCCGTACCACCAGGACACAGGGCTGATGCCCACTGACCAGAGACCCACTGACCAGCTGTCCCGCCCAGGCTGGGAATGTCTTCTCCCTCCTGCCTCTGAAGCTCACACCCTCTGGGTTGCCAGTCCCTTCTGTAATCTTTCTGTGCCTCAGTTTCCACAATTATGAGGATGATAACAGCAACCGCCTCACTGAATTGCTGTGACGGTTTAATGAGTGCGGAAATGGAACACCTGAGGGCGCGCTGGTACAGAGCTAGCTGGCTGCCCCCCTGTGTTGCCGCGGTGGTAATCTCACCTATCTTCCGCGGGCTCAGGGTTCTCCAGCAAGAGGGCTTGTGACTTCCTGGTGCCTCCGTGCCCCTCCCTCCCTGTGCACGTCGCAGAAGTGCGAGGCACCTGGGTCAGCCACTGCTCGAGGGGAAAATGCAGAGGGAGCAAACACAGCCAATACTCCCCTAAATTACCTGGCTCTGCCTGTGGTTCTGGAGCTGCTGCGTTCAGTGGGAACATTGACACCCAGGCCAGGGCTGGTGTTTCTTGCTTTCTCCTTGGCATCCAGGGCCTGTCCTAAGAACAAGAAGATTCAAAGGGTTCCTCAAAATCCCACCTTACAAGACTTGACTTAGACATTACACGTGGAAAACATCTGAAGCTTCGGAATACCTGGGCCCCGGGGCGCATAATCTTGGCAGAGATATAATAATCTGTTGCAACCAAAGGTTAACCTGAGAAGTCTCTCTGTCGACCTCATTCTGGAAGCTGGTAGCCTGCATCCAACGTAAATTTTTATTGTGTAAACAATTCAGGAACCTGGATTGTAACCACGTAGCATGTGTCACCGTGCTCATCATCATCAGAAGATGCTCTGTGCAGCCCTGGCAGTGCCCAGGGCAGAGCTGGCGTGTCCTGGTGCAGGTGGGAGGCCCCAAGTCCTACAAGGATTGTCTGCTGACTTGAGGCCTCCTGTTTCTCTCGCTCCTTTTCTTTGAGTAACTTTTTTAAGAGGCTGTTATTTTTTATCAATCGTCTGTTCTTTATTCTCTTTTCAATGCTCTGTGGGGTAGAATGGAAACGTTAGAAGCTGATTTCACCTTGCTTTCTCAAATATTTTTTATTTCTCCTTATTTTTTAAGTGTGCTCGTATGTTCCCAGTCTCTACAATTAGTTCCTCCTTCTGTGTTCATTTGCTAGGACTGCTCTAACAAGTACCACAGTAGGGCAGCTTAAACAGCAGAAAATTACTGTCTCCCAGTTCTGGAGGCCGGAAGTCCAACGCCACGGTGTCAGCAGTGTTGGTTGCTTCCTCCTGGAGGCTCTGAGAAGGAATCTGTTGGCTGTAGCCTAAGAGCCCCTTCAAGCCCCCACCTCTGTCCTGCTCCCTGGACTTGTCAGTCCTCCCCTGCCAGGATGCTGAGCTGCCCTGGGGCTCACGTGGCCTAAACTGACCTCTTCCCCTCATCCCTCGTCTTGTCCCCTGGTGGTTTGCTGGTGATCCTTGGCTTCTGCTGTATCACCCCATCTCTGCCTTCAGACCTGACGTGACCTCCTCCCTGTGTGTGTGTCTGTGTCCGAACTTCCCCTTTCTATAAAGGACACCAATGATATTGGATTAGGACCCACCCTAATAACCTCAGCTTCATTAACTACATCTGCAGTGATCCTATTTCCAAACAGGGTCACATTCTGAGATACTGGAGGTTAGGCTTTGACATACGGATTTTTAAGGGGACACAATCCTACCCATAACACAGTCCTGTATCTTTTCCCGCTGTTGTCCTAGGTTTCCTTGCCCTTTTTCATGCTTTCTATCTCTAACACCTCTTCATCTGTTTCCTTCTTCCCTCGCTCGTGGAAGACCTGGTGTCTGTGCAGGGAACCCTGAAGTCTCTAAATTCTGAATGAGTCCGTGGGAGGGGCTTATGGCTTCCGTGCTGGGCAATAGCAAAACGTAGTAACACACTTTCAGAATGAGTCTCCTCACTTGGCAAAGGGTCGTTCCTTCTATCAGAACCAACAGCCAACTGTTCAACTTCCTTTGTCTAAGTCTAGAAAATATGGCGCATCTGGGTATTAACTTGGATTTACTTAAGCAGGAAAATGGGGTCACTTTTATGCCCCCCCAATGTCATGTTTACAGCAATAAGTGCTGGATTTAACGGTGGCTGCAGGATCCCTTCCTGCTCTAGTGAAGGCGAAATGAACCGCTCTTCTATTTATTACCTGCTCATTAAAAAGCGTGCAGATCGGAAGCCATAATAGATGCTTTCATTATCACTCATTTCCCTCACCAAGACCATTGCCCTTGCCAAGGACTTTCTTTCATGCGGAGGCTTTGAAAGGCTGTGGCCCACAACAAAACAGCAATCATGATCTGGATTTTAACTCTCATGTTCTTAGCATTTGAAAATGCTTTAAAGCCGTTGATATTTTCAGGGTTTCATAGACGCCTACATGTATTTCTTCAGTGTTTTCATACACGCATAAAAGCATTTGTTTTACATACATAACATTGAAAGCTCTGCAGGATCCATACATGTTATGAAAAGAAAAAGGAGAAAACAACATCAAGAGATTGTGATTCGTTTATCGAATATTTTTCCTTCAGATTCAGGTACAAATCAAGAGAGAATCATATGAGCATGTAAAAGTCCATCCTCATGACAAGTGAAGGCAGCGAAACTAATTTTCATGTGACCTTATCTAAATTAGTTAGAAAATAACACTTCAGATTTATGACTAGTTACAATGAAGCTCTTGGATGCCTTCTAATTAAACCTGTAAAGATTTATTTCGATATTATTCCTTCGGTAATCCTTTAAAAACGATAAAAATGTTAATGACTATCACCCTCAAAAGGAGACGTTTCTGTTTGTCCTAAATTAGACTCAGATCCTACCTTTCAACTGATTGCATTTCAGGATCAGATTTACACGGCTTCAATACAAATTTCACATCCATCTTAAGTAAGTTATTTTTAAAGTTTGTGCAAATGTTAGACATAATCTCTTGGAATAGAAATTAAACCAAACATACGTTGTATGTTCTTCATGTTAGAACTTTGCTCTTCACATATTCAACATTCAGAGGTGATTTTTTAAAATAGTGGGAGGTTAGTATCATACTCAACATAATTCTCAGCTATTGTAGCGAGTATAGAAATGTTTTTGTGGCTGGACAGTTTCTCTTCAAGCCTTTATCTGAGAAGTTCTTTATAATGACTCTGCGTAATATAATTATATTTGCTCAGAAATGTTAAATTTGTATCCTGTGTTAATTTTGCAAGTGTCCAAATTATGCAACTCAGAGTAGCGTAGTTTCCCATTCATTTGTCCTCTATTTTTTTTCTCCCCAGGTGACTACAGCTACCTGGGGAGTACTCTTCGCCAGATGTCCACAGAACCCATGCCTTCCCTCCTGGATGTCCGACAGCTCATCACCCTGTATGGGATCCTGCCGCTAGGTAAGGACTCCACTTGCCCTGCTGTGCCTTTGCTAGTAGCAGGCGTGTCTGCTCGTGTGTTCCAGGTCGTCATCAGTGTGCATTGCAGCTTACCTCTTCTACTGAGAATTGTGAGTGAGGGTCGTTCTGCTGGGCTAGAGCATCCTGGAGCACAGAAAGGTACCGCCCAGGAAGCATATCTGTAGCACCTTTGAATGTCTGGTTAGCATTCTGAAGGTCCTGGAAGCTGTCATCTGGAGAGATGATGACCGAGGCAAGCACCCGCGATTCAAAGCGACCAAATTAGACAAAGGCTGAGGTTAGGCTTACCTGTTACACACAGGCTCTGTCACTGGGTCCTTAACAGAGCCGGCCCTTCGGGAGTCAGTGAAAGTGTATTTCTTGGATCTAAAGAATCAAGGCTCTGCCAGTTTCCACGGAGATTCAATCATGGTTGTTCAGACAGACGGACCAGAGTCTGCAGAAAAGTCGGGGCTCTCCGTAACAGATACCCACTCCTCTCGTTCACTTTTATTTATGTTTTCATGACTGCGTCACCTGGGGCAGGGGCAGGAACTCCAGCCAGGCCGTGCTCTGATGACCGTTCTGAACTAGAAGTTGCATTTTGTTTATTTAATTTGCTTCAAAGTAAGATGGGAATCGTTTGGACACTTCTCACCTTATTCCACTTTGACTTAAAGAAGAACTTAAACCTATTGGCCAGAAATAGTTCATTCTTCTTTCAACTTCATGTCAGAAGCAGTCAGTAGAATAGGGGTCAACATAAATAAGATACATATATAACACAGTATATAATACTTGGGGATCAACATAATTTGGGGTCAACAGAATCAATATATGATATTTAATGGGGTCTGCATAAATAAAATAAACAGATGAGCCCTCAAACCTCATCGCAGAGTGATGGAAGGCAGTAGAGCCAAGGACATCAAGGGGTGTCAGGATTTTAAGGGAACTCCTCCCAAGTGAGCGCGTGGTGTGTTTGCATCCTCCACTGGCAGATACAAGGCAATGGGTGTCGTCTCCAAGCTGACCTGAGGGTTCTGGAAGAAGCGTGCCTGGGAGGCGAGGCATCCCACCCGGACCCTCCTTTTGTCAATGAGAAACCTGAAGTCTCCCTGGTGGCTGACCCGCCCCACCAGGCCCCAGAATCAGCGGGGCGTTTGTTCTCATGACGGTTTCATGAGTTTGCACTGTACAAACAAGTCAGACAGAGAAGTTCGCTCACACGGCAGCCTGCCAGGGCTTCGTCTAAATTTCATACGTCTAAACTAGTATCCGGGCACAAAAGGGAATGCCTTTGTTGGTCTGATTATTCAGGTCATCCCTGCCAGGACTAGGCAAGGCGGCCACTTGGAAGAGGGCACTGAGGACACACCGCAAGGCCACTTCCCACCCTGCCAGGCAACAAAGCTCGCACCGGCCCCCAGGGTTCCAGGAGCCTCGGCCAGGGCTCCCAGGACGAGCTGCGAACTTTCAAAGCCGCAAGGGCAGTGAGGGAATGCCCAGGAAGCATCTGGTCAGCATTCACCCGCTCACTGCCCCCCGCCCCGGAATGTCACTGTCCCTGCAGCGTGGAGGGAGAGAGGGAAGCGAGGGGGGAGAGCGCTCACGGAGCAGAAGCTGCGTTTTATGTGCGGTTTCATTTCCCAGCGGAGGGGGACGTTGAACAGCTCTCACAGATGAGTAAGCCTTTCCAAGATGTTGAGGAACTTTCTCCAAGTCCGAGGTTGGAAGGGGCAGAGCTGGGCTTAGGACACGGAACACTGGCTTCCTCGTGACTCTTTAAGCCTCCGAAAGTTGAAAAGGGTGAACGCACAAAAGCCTGGAAATTTCCTCTGTCTCTTAGCAATTCTAGGCAATTTGTACCACTGCCCTTGAAAGGCGAGATGAGCAGCTAGAGCCATGGACGCCGTGGCAGGTCTGTCCCCAGCAACTCCCCGGCCCCTCCCTGCCCTGCCGTCTGATGAGCTGTCCAGAGGCCAGCGAGGCGCCGGCGCAGAAGCCTTTCTGGACCTCCCTCTCCACCTCTGCACGGCGCTGGTGACCACCCCCTTCCTTCTGGAAAGTCACATCCCTGGGGTAGATGACGTGTCCGGGTCTCCCCCGCCTGTGCCCCTCCCCCAGCGCTGTCCTCCCCTCCCTCCACCCCTTCCGGAACTCGCCTGGCCCCCTGGCTTCGGCCACCACTCTAACCCCCATCATCTTCCAGGGACCCTGCCAGCTGGCGTCACTCTCCGCCCCACCCGCTTGCTGACCCCAGCTACCTCGCAGCCAGAGTCATCTGACCTTCCGAGGCAGGCTGTGGTCACTGCGCCCCACCCCCTTGCTGAACCCAGCTACCTCGCCAACCAGAATCATCTGCCCGCCAGGACCTGCCTGACCTTCCGCTGCAGGCTGTGGTCACTGCTCCGCCCCACCCCCTTGCTGACCTCAGCTACCTCGCCAGCCAGAATCGTCCGCCCCCCCAGGACCTGCCTGACCTTCGCTGCAGGCTGTGGTCACTGCGCCCCCTACTTGCATCCTTCTCAGACGCCCCCTTCCACCCTGCCCACTCTTCACCGGCCAGCCCAGACGCAGCCCCTCTCTCTGAAGTCCGATCTGACTCATCCCCATGCACCCACCTCATCCCCCAAATGGGAAGTCCTTTCTTCCCTGAATCTCTGTCTCCCTCACGGATCTTAGCACGGATCTTTTCCTCCCCTTCTAGTTACTTCTCAAGTTTAGCTCCCCCCGGCCATGAACTCTACAGCAAATCCTGGCTCTTCCGCATGAGCGGCCCCCAGCCGAGGCCACAGACTGAGCCCTCAGTTATCCAGGTGTTGAGCGGGAGACGGGAAGAATGGCATCTCTCTGCTGCCGTGGAAAACGAGGTCTGCTTCACCATAACACATTGCCGTTTCCCACGCTAACCACAATGGAAGCGTGCCCGTTTCGCTTCATTTTAAAGAGAACTTGCTCCAAACTACTTTCCAAGTTTTTGCAGAGTGTAGTAGGTAACTATAAAAATTTGTTTCTAATGATGAGATAAATTCCCTAAGTCTTGTCAATCACACAAGAAAAATGAAAGAGAAGCACAATAATAATTAGAATGTTGATATGTTTACAGCTGATCCAGAAGAGCCCAGCAGCTGACCAAAAGCAAACTAGTGTGATAGCTGATGTTCCAATCACAGCCTTCTGCAGGATTTCATTCTGTTCACTCTCTAATTACTTAGCGCCGACGTCTGCTCTGCTCGTGTTCAGGATGGTGGAAGAAATCAAGCCCGAGTTCCAATCTGGGCTCGAAGGAGATGGGCGATGAGGTTGAGAGCACAGGGCAGGGACCTCTGAGTGACCTAATAATTCACATCCTTTATTATCAAGGGTCAGGTTGACTCTGCCCCTACCGACAGACTAGAAGCCAGGACAGACGAAACCAACAGGGACCTACTGCATAGCACAGGGAGCTCTGCTCAATATTCTATAATAACGCGTACGAGAAAAGGACTTGGAAAAGAATAGGTACATGTATATGTGTAACTGAATCACTCTGTTGTATACCTGAAACCAACACATGGTTAATCAACTATACTCCAACATAAAATAAAAATTTTTTTAAAAAGCCAGGCTACTGCTGCCTGGATCTTGTTTTTTCCCCCTTTTCCCCTGCATCTTCCTGTCCATCGCACATTCGTCTTCCTGAGCCTTCAAAGTGCCAGAGGTTAGTTACCGCAGGAATGTTCTCTAAAATTACGAGTGTGGAGGGAATGCTGGGGTGAGGGGTGAGAGAGAAGCAATGTACTGAACACCCAAGGAGACCTGACAGCTCCACCTTGACATACAAATCAAAGGTGTCACGGAGCTGGCTGAGACAGGAGGCGTGCCCCTGGTGAGAAATGCCTTCCACGCACCCATCACTGTTGCCGAGGCTGGTGTCGTGCCATGGAGTCGCGGCCTTGAGGAGTGCCCGTCTAAGAGCCACTTATTTTCTTGGCGGGACCTTAGAGCCTCTGCCTCTGCATTTTTTAGGTTCTGAAGCAGTGCATGAGAAAGCTCCTTTGGTGAAATCCCTGCTCTTGGCTGGCCCATCTGGGGTGGGGAAGAAGTTGCTGGTCCATGCCATCTGTACCGAAACGGGAGCCAACCTCTTCGACTTGTCCGCAGCCAACATTGCCGGCAAATACCCGGGCAAAAGTGGTCTCCAGATGATGCTGCATATGGTCCTCAAGGTATTTATCACATTTCTTGACCTCTTCTCTCCTCCTCCTTTCAAATTGCATTTTCAAATGCTGCCGTTAATTTCCTTAAGCCGACTAGCACAGACCCTCACAGATCATTTCCTTAGGCAGACATGCACATCCCTCTTAAACTTCCCCATTGCATCCTCCTGTAAATTACTTTATTATTGCACCTGGCTGAGCGTCCAACAACCAGACACAGCTCCTTTCTTTGCGTAAACGCCCTCCTGTGCCATTCAGATCAGCCTCCTCCTGCCACAGGAATCCTTCCTGCAGCGCTCACAGATCTCGTTAAAAATCAAATCCTTTTTCAGCCCGCCTCCCTCCAATAATGGCATCAGATATTTGCATTTGGGGGTGTTTTTTCTCACGTGGCATACATTGAGGTCAGCTTCTCACACAGGAGATAAAGGAGGAACCCACAGGAAGCTAAGCTGACTGCAGTAGTGTAGATATTCAATTACAACCCAGTGCCAGAGGATGCCATGTCCTCGATGGTGCATACACACCCCAGCACTGTGATCTTAGATAAGCTCTTCACCTCCCTGGGTCTCTGTTTTATCGTCACTGAAATGAAGGAGTCAAACCAAATGATACTGTCAGCGCTAGAAGCAATGCTTCTCTGATACAGTTTAGATATAGATGATGATGAAGATACATCAATGGATGGATGGATGGATGATAGATAACAGATAGATGGATAGATAGATAGAGACACAATATACATACGTACACTTGAGGATTACCAAGCTTTAGAGCATTCTGATACTCTGTATTTGATATTAAAACTTCACAGGATTTCATTTTCATTTGTTTGAGTCCCTCAAGGTTGTCCTTAGGCTGTTCAGTTCGTTTTCAGTTGCTAGCATGTCCAATAAGCCAGCTTTTACTATATCAAAATGTACGCGGAGCAAGGACTGTCCGGTACTTGGGGCTAGATGTTAGCTCTGCCTCTGCTTTCAGGGGAGATGGTTACACACGAGCAGCCGCTCGTAGAAATGGTTCCTTTTCCGTCTCCTCCTAACAGCCCCAGGGAGGAAGTGATGGCAGCAGGGTTTCCTCTCCCAGCCACATGGACCCCACGCTGCGCAAGTTAGGACATGCCCCCCGCCCCGCACTTTCGTCCCTTGCTTGTCCTGAAGGAATCCATGGAGAGAGAAGTTTGGGGAGCTGGGAGGCGAGAAGAAGAAGGAGGGTGGGGAATAAAGAGCGAGCATTAGGCTATTTAATAGAGCGCCTCATACACGCTAAATGCTCCATGTCTTGTGTCATTGGATTTGATCTTCACAGCAGCCCAGTGGAGAGTTCATTCTCATCCCCATTTTACAGATAAAGAAACTGGGGCTCTGAAAGGTTAAGTAACTTGCCCAAGGCCACCGAGATCAAGTGGCTGAGCAGAGTTCAAACCTAGACCTTTCTCTTCCTGACCCTCCTGCACTATTTTTATTAAGGTAAAAGTTATATACAGTGACATGCACAGATCTGAAATATGCATATTAAGTGTGAACTTTGAAGAAACGGATACAAATGTGTCACCACCATTTTCATGTGCTTTTTGGTCCTCGTATAACTTCTTTTCTGAAATGTCTGTCCAAGTCATTTGCCTGCTTTTCCCTGGACCTGCTGCTCTTGAGATTTGGAAGAGTTCTTTATGTACTCTGGATCCAAGTTCTTTGTGGGACACACATATGGCAAATGTTTCCTCTCATTCTCTGACTTGCTTTTTCGTTTTCTATTTTTTGTTGTTGTTTACTTGTCCTATCAGTTACTGAGAGGGGGTATTAAAACCTCCACCTATGATTGTGGAATTCTTTATTTCTCCTTTTAGTTCTGTTGGGTTTTGCCTCACATATGCTGAAGATCTGGTATGCATAAGATGTATCCACACTTAGGATGTTACGTCTTCCTGATGGGTTATTTTATCATTATGAAATGTCCCTTTTTGTCTCTAATAATACTCCTTATCTTAAAGTCTACCCAGTCTGATATTAATGGTGCCACATCAGCTTTCTTTATACTCTTTTATTTTCAATGTCTTTAGAGTTAAAATGCCTTTTTGTGGATAGCACATACTTGAGTCTTGCTTTCTTACCCAATCTGACAATATCTACCATTGAATTGGAGCATTTGCTCCCTTTACAATTATTCCCATGGTTGAGTTAGGTCTCCCGTTTTGCTGTGTGTTCTCCATTTGTCCCACTTATTTATTTCTCCTTCTTTGGGGTAAAGTCAGTACTTTTTATTATTTTATTTGAATCCCTCAATTGTCTTTTTAGCAATGACTCTTATTTTTCAGTGACTGCTCTACAAATTACAATAGTCTTTTTTTTTTTTTTTTTTTGCGGTACACGGGCCTCTCACTGCTGTGACCTCTCCCGTTGCGGAGCACAGGCTCCAGACGCGCAGGCTCAGCGGCCATGGCTCACGGGCCCAGCCACTCTGCGGCATGTGGGATCTTCCCAGACCGGGGCACGAACTCGTATCCCCTGCATCAGCAGGCGGACTCTCAACCACTGCACCACCAGGGAAGCCCCAATAGTCATTTTTAACGTAACACAGCATTAATATTGTACTATTTTCCTTAAAATGTGAGAATCTTACAATATAATCCATTTATTATCCCTTGTCCTTTATGATTTTATCATACATTTTACATCTAGAAATGTTGTCAACAATACAATAGAGTGTTATTATTTTTGCATTGAATAGTCATTTGTCTTTTAAAGAAATTCAGCAGAAAAATTTAATATTTTATACTTACCCACACAGTTACCATTTTCAGTGCTTTTCATTCCTTTCTGCCAATCCAGGTTTCCATTTGGTGTCATTTCCCTTTCAGCTGCAGAACTTCTTTTACATTTCTTTCAGTGCAGGTCTGCTGGCAAAACATTTTCTCAGCTTTCATTTTATTTTTAAATGTTTTACATTGCCTCCATTTTTGAAGGATATTTTTGATGGGTATAGAATTCTGGGTTGACACAGTTTTCTTTCAGCACTTTAAACATGTTATTACATTGTCTCTGTAACTCCATTATTTCTGATGAAAAGTTGTCAAAAATTCAAATTATTGATCTCTTGTGTGTAATGTGTCAATATTCTCTGAATGGTTATAAGATTTTCTCTCTATCTTTGTTTTCATTCATTTGGCTATAATGTGTCTAGATATTTTTGTTTGTTCTTTGTACTTTAACTACTTGTGGCTCACTGTGCTCATTGAAACTGTAAATATATGTTTTAAGCCAAATTTGGGAAATTTGAGCCATTATTTACTCAAATATTTTTTCTGCCCCACTTTCTCACCTCTCCTTCTGAGATAGATATATAGATATATATAGATAGATAGATAGATAGATAGATATATTTGACTGCTTCATATTGTTCCACAAGTCACTGAGGTTCTGTCTCTCTAGTTTCCACATTGGATAATTTCTATTAATCTACATTCAAGTTTACCTACCCTTTCTTCTACTATCTCCAATCTGCTATTAAACCTATCTCGTGGATTCTTTTTTTATGTTTCTGATACTTTGCTTTGCAGTTCTAGGATTTAAATTTGCTTATTCTTATAGATCTCTATTTCTCTGTTGTAATTCTCCATCTGTTCATTCAATGTAGCTATCTTTTCTTTTAAGTCCTTGAACTCAGTGGTTGCCTTAGAGTCCTTATCTGCTAATTCCAATACTGTGTCATCTTGCGGTTTGTTTCTATTTGTTTTTTCTTGTCTATGTGTCACATGTTTCTGTTTCTTCATATGATTGATCATTTTTTATTGTACATTAGACATTGTGGACGATATTGTGCTGACTCTGAAGCATGCTAGGCTTGGTTCTATCAGGCAGTTAAGTTGCTGGCTGATCAGCTTGAACTTGCAGAGGTTTTGTTTTCTGTTTTGTTAGTGTGGGTGTATTTTGAGTTCGCCCTTAGTCCTGGAACCTTGTCTTTACTTTGAGGTCTAAAAGGACAGCTTGACGTGTTTACCAAGCTCTTTTAACTTGGCAGAAGCTAAGGTATGTGCTCAATTAGTTTAGTTTTCCAGCTGTTGCTTCCCACTGAGCTTGTTGGAATCTTCCCCCATGCATGCACACTTGCAGGGTTACCCAAGAATTTGAAGATGAGCTGGAATTTGAAGCCCAGCAACCTGACTTGTGACCTCTGTGTACTTAACCACCAAGCTCAAAGCACTAAGTTCTTCAGAGGTAAAGTAAGAGAAACCCATCCTCTTGCCCAAAAGAACACCTAAATGCACTCATTCTAAATGCTGAATTTTGTTGACATTGTCAGGTAACCAACAGAAGCACATGAGTATAAAAATATTGGCATTTCGTGAGCATCTATATATCACAGACCTTACACTTCTCTCTGTTTTAACTCATTCACTCCTCACAACAACCTTATGAGGTGGGCAATATTGTTATTCCCATTTTGCTGATAAGAAAACTGAGGTACAGAGCATTTACGTGATTTTCCTGGGTTGCAGTGCCGTGATGTGAGCCTGGTCAGTCTAGATGCAGAGGCTCCAGGTCTAACAGCTGCATTATTCCGCCTCTGAATTAAGCCGCTCGTCTCCAGCCACCAAATGGCTCAATTGCTCAGACTCCAGGACAGAGCCAAGGACATGATCATGATGTTCTCACTCTCAAGAAATTATTTGCTCGTGCCACTGAGAGGTTTGTCTTGATATCAGACGAGCTATCTTTGTATTAATTAGAATCACTGCAGACTGACATTATGTGGACCACAAAATGCTGGATGTCAGATTATCAAAATGTGGAACAGTACATGCATCCGCCTAGACCACTCCACGTCGGAGGACCTGACACACACCTCATTTACTGTGTATATAGCCGATTAATGAAAGACCAAGAGGTCTCTGGAGTGAAAGTCATTCATTTAAAGATCACGTACAGTGAGCCTCTGTGTCCTGGCAGGACTGACGGAGCAGCTATCTGCATTGCAAAGAGGTATTTGCCTTTAATTAACCAAAGGAAAGAGGGATTTTATGGCTGTGCTGGTGAATCAGGGGCGGGAAGCTCCAGTGCGGTCCTGTTATGTGGGCCGGGGCCGCAGCAGCTTGAAGGCAGCAAAATATGGATCTGAGGCGTTTGCTGGAGAAGGTGAAATAACAGAAGGGCCCGATTACTCATCACATCTTCTTATAAAGAATTCCTCTGACTGAATTAATCTCGGCAGAGCAAAGAATGCAATGCGTAGGAAGCATCGTAATTTCGCTTCTGGCCGGAGGCGTCTGCTTTGCCCGCAACACCCTGTGCACGTGAAAACACGTTGGCAAAACGAGTTTCTGATCTGTTTCCCAAGCACAAGTTCAAATCTGTCTTGTTCCCATTATTTTGGGAGGGTTCCTTTATTTTACACACGATAACTCTAATGCATTCCTTTAAGAAACGCCTTTACCGTACCGGTTCACAAATGTTATTTAAAATTCTCTCTTCCAGCAAAGCTATATGTGGAAAGGAATATACATCTATTTAGCTAGGAAATATTAGAAATGCATCTAACAATTAAGAGATGCGGGATAAATGATTAATATTTAATAGGTGTTTTACAGACTAAAGAAGTTATCAAGGCAGGGTGCCAGCCTCCTCAGGTGTTTATGATGGTCAGGCAGGGGATGGAGAAGCGGGGAAGACTCGTTGTCTGGCCAGAAGTTTTATACACACTTTCCCTTTTAATTGCCCCAATCCCTGATAGGCAGGAATTCATGTCTCCATTTTACAGACCAGAAAACTGAGGCTCAGGGTGCTTAATTCAACCAAAAATACAAGAGAACTAAGGGGCTGGCATCTGGATTTAAGCCTAGATCTGACTCCAAAGCCATCACCTGGCCCCCAGCTGGCCTCCGAGAGAGTGAAGGCTGTGTCGTGCCCGGCCCTGTGGAAGCTGGGCCGAGCGCAAGGCCATGCCTGGGCCAGAGTGTCAGCGTACCCTTTTCAGCGTGAGACATTTCAGCGTGAGAAGGTGAAGAAACTGGAGGCTGTAGCGTCCTGTTGGCAGCTCCCGCGGCACCCCACGCCCTCCTGATTTCCCCCTTCCCTGACCCTCCAGACCGCCCATGAGCAGCCGGAGGGGAGGCCAGCAGCACCGGAGAGCAGGACAGAGCAGAGCGTCCTAATCCTGAGGTCTGGGTCCTGGGGGAGATGCTCCCTCCCTCCCTGGGGTCCTGGCTTCCTCCCTTTCCTCCTTTGTCAGAGGTCCGGCCACTGAGGGCTGGACTCAGAGGGAGACCTAAGAGAGCAGGGCTAACGAGGCCGCCCAGCCTGTGTCTGGGCCACGTGGCCCGTAGTGGCCGGCAAATCCGGACAAAAGAGCTGAGATGCTGCTCGTGCCTCAGCGCCACCCACCAGGGCTCCGTGCTGGGCTCCCAGCCAACGGCCGATGGCAGCTGGCCAAGGGATTTTGCCCAGATGTGCTGGTGTGAACAGCTGGCCCAGGAATCAGCAGATGGGGAGCCCAGCCAGTTACATCTCTGTAGCTCGTGGAGACTTACACTCCTGGTTAATAACCCAGACAAAGACATCATGGCTATTCGTGGATGAGCTTCAAAAAACAACACACAGATGTACAATAAATGTAATAAATATGTTAGTCACCCTTTTCAAGGTGAAATTCAGTAAGGGTAAAGCAAAGACCTACACCTGGCCCCCCAAAACAGAGCTGCTCAAATGATAGAGGGGGTAAGAGAGGAGGGGGAGAGGAGAGGGAAACAGAGAAACAGAATTTAGCCACTTTCGTGCAGCATCAGGTGTGGCAATACAGGAACTGGGGGCTGCTGCCCATGAGCCCTCAGTGGGCTGCTATCAGAGAGTTGGGTCCCCTCCCGCTGGGTCATGTAGACAGTTTCAGGTTGAAGAAGGGAACGCACGTAGGCAGCAAAACCTTTTTTTTTACTACAGACTTTCCATTTTACAGCGGTTTTAGGTTCATAGCAAAACTGAGCCGCAGTCAGAGCATCCACACGTCCCCACAGAGGATGGGCGGCTGGGTTGGGGGGAAGGGCGGGTCCCAACCCCGGATGATCCGGGCGCCATCTGCAGTGAGGTGTGTGGAAACGCGCTGTGGGCTGTAAGGCACGTGAGCGTGGCTGCGTCTGCTCTTGTTCTGTGGTGGGTAATGGGAACGGGGTCAATGTCACAGGCATTAAAGAATTTTTAACCAGCTTGGAAACGCTTAGAGCGGGGAGTGCCCTAAATGTGGCTAAAAGGTGCATGGGGAAGGTGAGCATGGCCTTGCACCCCGGCGTTAACCCCTGTGCTTCCCAAAGTTGGCACAGAGTCAGGGCGGGTGGGCGTGAATCCATTAGTTCTAATGGATTAGCTGGGAGTCGGCTGGGAAGAGGGGGTCCCAGGGGAAAGTCTGGGTGATCTGTAAGCCTGACACCTGTCACCATCCAGGCACCATCCCCTCGAATTCCACCTGATAATCAGCAATGGTATCAGTGGCTTCCTGGCACCAGCGCTGACCTGGTTCCCCCATGTCACCTGTCCCAGTCCATCAGCTGTGCCTCCCTCCTGGTCCTCTCCTCTGCCTCAGTTCACCTTCCTTTCTCTACAGGGTCAGCCCAGCCGGGCTCCTGACTCTTTAATCCACCTCTGCTCTTCCTGTGATTGTCATTCGCGGTTTATCCCAGCTCACACCCAGCAAGGACTTGAAGTAACTCCTACGATCACATAAAAGATAATGCAAGGAAATAGAAAGTTTGAAAATATCATTTGTAAATAATGGAAATAGAGAACAAAATGTCTTCACATATTAAACGGAAACAGAATCCGAGTGACTATTGTTCAGAAAGCTAAGCCCCGCCCCCCGCCCCCAGTAACCGCCCCCCGAGCTCCTTCCCAGCATGGCAGCACCTCGCTGACGGCTGCCTGACTGCCCAGCAGCTCCCATTCAGACACGGGAGGCCACACACTCTGCAGGCCGGGACCATGTTTCCCAGACATCCCTGCCTGTCACCACAGATGCTCAGCAAAATCTGTGTGGGTTGGATGGATGGAAGGGCGGACGGACGGATGGAGAGGCGGATGGATGGTCCTTTTCAGTTTGGTAAACGAAGACACAACCACTGAAAAACGGAGCTGGGTTTTCCTGGGGTTCTCTATGGCAAACAAAATAGGACCCTTTCAGAAAGAACTCGCAAAGCTTCCAGGGGTCATTTGGGCAGATCTAATTAGTAATTCAAGCGTGCCAAACACAAACTGGTTTCCA
The DNA here is from genome assembly GCF_003676395.1 of Aethalodelphis obliquidens. Classification (NCBI taxonomy): domain Eukaryota; kingdom Metazoa; phylum Chordata; class Mammalia; order Artiodactyla; family Delphinidae; genus Aethalodelphis; species Aethalodelphis obliquidens. The sequence continues at coordinate 4,277,821 of NW_020837946.1, forward strand.
TTGTTGAGCCATTATATCCCAACCAAGAGAATCTAATTCCGATGGCGGATGCTTGACAGCATTTCTTTGGAGAACACAAAAGATCAAATCCATAAAACTCACATGGATGGAGAAGTAACTGTTTGCTAGCCCTTCCCAGAACTTGAAAAAGCACGTTTTGGTTGAAACGCATCTTTATTCCGGAATTGATATTCAATAGGACTGCAGAGCCCTCTACTGGCGGCTGAAACAAACTATCCCCTGTAACTTCTGGAAAGTTCCATTACGAATTAATTACATTTAATTGCCTGTGACCTCAAACTATCTGTGGGTAATTTAAATAAAGCCTTTTCGTTGCTAAGTGAAAATTAAAATAGCAAAGGCTACCATTTTTCATTAACAAATTGGCAAAGAGTTCTTTATGGTTAATACTTGTTGAGAAGAGAGTAGAAAAACAGATCCACTTATTTGTGGCTGGAGAGAGTGTGAACAGAGGGCCTCCGGGAGGGCAGGTGGACCACACGGGTGAGGACGTGAAGAGCTGGCAGGCCCTCCGACCGACTAGCTTCATGGACCCAAAAGCGCCCGTCTAAGCGCTGTTTGGTTTAGCAAGAAGGCGGAAAGCCATCCAAATGTTAAGAAAACAGGGGTTAGATGGATAAATGATGAGACCCCTTGCTAAAATGAAGTTGGAGAAATAAATTTTGTACGAAGTGAACAAGAATATAAAGCAGTGTGTGAAGAACAGTCTTGTGCTTGCAAGTTTCGATACTGAGGAAGGTCTGTAGAGACAGGAAAGGTCTGATGAGCTGTCCTCAGTGGAGGGGCAGAGGGTGTTTATGCCTGTCTGAATATGTATTCCGAAATTTTTACTAACCAGCGCTGCTTGTGCATGACAATAAGAAAGGGCTGAATTTCCGGGGCACGTGTTTTCAAAGCTCAGCCTTGCCTGCCTGGTGCCTCCGTGGATGCGCCTTGACTCTCCAGCACCTGCCTGGCCCACAGGCATCCTTCCCCTCCCTGTGGCTGTGAAGCAGGGAAGGCGTCTCCCCCGAAGGTCATCCTCTCCCGCCTTACCTCCCCACCCAATGCCATCTCTAAACTCTGCCAGTGTTTCCTGTCTCTGTCCCATGCACTGCTCAGCTCCCTGTCCCCTGGCTTCTGTCCCCTCCACACCCTGCCAAGGCCACCAGTGACCTCCTGGTTGCCAGACCCTTGTGCCAGCACTGGCTGCTGTCGCCCACCCCTCACTGCCCTCCACCGTCCCTGGGCTACAGGACGGCTCCCTCTTCCGTGCCCCTTTGTTCTCTCTGGGGCTTCTCTTCCTTCTCTCCTCCATCAACGTCTTCACCCTTGGTCCCCGCTCCACAGCCCTGGTCTGGCTTCCTCCCCTCTCCCCCTTTCCTTGGGAATCCCCTCCATCCATTCCCATGGCTCTGCTGCCATCTTCAGAGCCCTTTCCAGCCCCCCACCTCCCTCCTGCCCCCCCGACCCATCAGTCCTCTCGCCTGGATGTCCAGCTGCCCTCGGGCTCCCCTGGCCTAACCTGACCTCATCCGTTCATCCCTCATCTAGTCCCCTGTTTGGATTCCTGGGCCATCGTCCTCCTATTCTCCAGGCCTCGCAGCGTTGGAGACCCCCTACTTCCTCATCCCTCCCCCAACCATCACCAGGTCTGGCAGATCCTAAATGCCCCTCCTGTCCGTTTCCTGCCCTCCTCGCCACTCCTCTGCTCCAGGTCTCACCTCCTCTTCCTCCAACAGCCTCCGAACCCTCTCCCTGCCTCCAGCCTCACCTCTCACCATGCCATCTGCACACACACACCCATCTCTTTCCCAGTCTCCGGGGAACAGTCATGCTTCACACCCCACCAGGGGGATTTTTCTCTAACACAACCAGCATCAAAGGTCACGATTCAAGACCCTTACAGACTCTCCACAGCTTCCAGGGTAGAAGCAACTCTGTAGCATGGCCAAGGACTTTGTGACACCTTCCAGAATGACCCCGAGCAGCCCCATTCGGGCACACCTAGCCCCGCACCTTGGCTCCTGTCCTGAGCATGGCAGATGCATCCCCTTCTCCAGGCTCTGGGACCTTCTGGAAACCATTGGAAGGTCTGTCTCCTATAACCCTCATCTGCAGTCTCCATTTCTACTTACCCTCCTCATCTACTTCTCCCTCTTTCTGTCATCGGTAGTCCTTGCTGACAGCCCATTTTCCTTGTGCCCCCCTCCCAGCTACACATCTGCCCTCCCCTTCTGTCGGTGGGGACCCCTTGAAGTCAGGGACCCCAGCACCTACCCCAGTGCCCGGCACATCAAAGCCCCTCTATCAATGTTGTGAATGAAAAATGAGAGAATGGCTTTCATTCTACACGCTGGACCCAAAATAATAAAACCAGACTTTCTTCCGCCTGACAGCCTTTCAACTATTTGAAATCAGCTCACTTGCCCCCTTGAGTCTTCTTTTCCCCGAGGAAAAGAGCCTCGGCTCCTTCCATTCTTCCTGGTGGGAGAGGTGTTCGGCCTGGGAGGGCCCAGCCTTCTGTACCCCTTTTCTCTGCCCAGAACTGACCAAGGTCACCAGAGGTCCCCTGACCAGGCACGCCACCGAGGAAGGTCAGGGAAATAGAGATTCATGCTCTGGAGGACAAGACAGTGGTGGTCTTAGAGCCCTTCTTCCTGTTAGAGGGAAAGGTGATAGAGGAGGACACGGGCCAAGGGTGAGGAGATGCTCTGGAATAGGCATCTCCTCTCCATGGCAACGTGGGAGCCTGCTGCCTGGATGATGGTGCTGGTCTGGGGGTGTCGGGCCGACCCAGGGCTCGCTCTGGGCTCCACGTCTCTCTGTGCCGGGGGAGGAGGGGGTTTTACTGACTTCCTTCTCTGCCTCGGCACCTTATGTATAAAGGGGAGTCGGGTGGGGCGCGCTTGCCTCCGCGTGGGGTGCATGGAAAGGGAGTAGCAGTGCTGTCCTAGATCTCAAGGCAATTTGCAAATGACCATTCTTTGTATCGTTAACATCAAAGAACTCGCTTGGGAAATGTTTTCTGCTCATTTGATAATGACTGAGCCCTTCCAAACCATGTGGCCACCCAGGTCCTCTGCACAGCCCTGGGAACCCCAGAGCAGGTGACCGTCCCGAGGAAGGAATTCCTTCACAGGTGCATGTTAGAAACACAGGAAGTACGGAATTCCCCCACCGCTCAGAGGGAGCGCTCAAGTTCAGGGAGCAATCCATAGCGTTCCCATTCAATGGAATGGTGCGGCCAGATTTTCAGAACAACTTTAAATAAGGTGCGAGAAATAAGACTGCTGCTTTCAAAGTTGTCCCAAACTAATAAGATGCCTGTGTTTCAAGTCCATCTATGTAGCTTGCCTTGTTAAAAGCGGAAAGAGAAAAGGAATGCTGGAATACTTGGTACTCACATCTGCAACTTCCATTAAGAACAGCTGGATCTAGAGAAAAGAGGCACACAGATAAGAGCCATGGAAGATCCAGTGTTTGCCAGGTGGACACAGGAGAGGCCGGTCTGCTGCCTCGGTGAGCGCACGAGTTAGCCTGAGACAGGAGCAGCTGTTTATGAGAAAACTGTGTTTCCATTGGTTTCCGTTCTAAAGCTAGGATTTTCAAGAGGGATTGAAAAGAATAAGGTTTTTGCCTTTGTTATTATAACGTATCTTTGTTCAGAGAAGCTGAAAACCTTTTATGTAAAGTATCTCATTTTCTTATTTTCTTTGGGGGCTGGAAGTAGGGAAGCTTTTGACTTAAACCCCAGATAGCTTTTAGTGGCACAGTGGTTCCTTGGAGCTGCCCATCTGACCCTTGAGTGGGCCCCGCTGACTGCAGTGCGCAAGACAGCTGGAAAGAAGTTGGGGGTTAAAGTCAGGAGCTGAGAGAATGGATGCACTGATGTGGTTGAAAGAGATTAGGAGGGGGGACGGATAGACTTGAGGATGGTTAGACGTGGGAGGTGGGGCAAGGGAGGATGCTCGAGCATCTGGCTGGAGGAAGTGAGAGGACCCGAGGACGTGGCCGTGCCCCCAGCACAGACCCGGCAGCCATCCATCAGCCTGGCCTCGCAGCCTGCTTCTGCCACTTCCTAGCTGTGTGACCTTGGACAGGTCATGTAGTGTCTTTGAGCCTCGGTTTCTCCATCTGTAAACAGGGATGATAATAACGCTACCTGCTACATAAGGGCTGTAGTGAGCTCAAATGAGTTATCACAGGTGACATCCTCCGAGCAGAGGAAGTGCTGGTCTGTGCCGGCCCTAATCTTGTGTGTGATGCCCTGTACGATGCGTGTGGCCCGGGCCTGTCTCGCTCGCTATTTTCATTGCTCCACGCCAAGCTGCCTCGGGTACTGGGATTGAAACTTGTAATTCTGAATTCTTAAACTCTGTGGCTCAGGGCCTAAAGAATAACGCTGACCAAAGAGTGGTTGTCTGGTACCGTTTCCTCTCTGAACGTCCTGGCATCCCGGCGTGTGTGGGACTGGAATACGGCCAGCCCTGGGGTCGGACTGGCACGGGGAGCAAGCTGAATCCACTTTTGTCTTTGAACATGCATAATCTGCTTCCCTTGGTACGTAGCGCCGGCGGAAACAGACTCAGCCAGTGTTCCCGGCGATTTTTCCATCATTTATTAAATGTCTGCCTTGGTTTAGGAATCATATCTGCTGCCTTAATGATGTTTAAAGAAATATAAAAATAGGAGTACGTAACACTGTATTCGCTGTGGCTGGAGACCACTTTTATCTGTCACCATTTTGCACAAAGCACAAATTGTTGCAAAAATACCCGAACTCTGCTCTCATGGGGGCGCTTTGAAGAGATTGTTAGGTGTGTGGCAATTACTCACGGGCCCACGGTAAGTCCCAGCGCTGTCACGAAGCCCCGCTCGCCCTGGAGGGGCTCAGAGCCACCTTCCAGACGAAACCACGGCCACAAAGGCGCAGCCACACGGGGACGAACAAATGGCATCACGGGGGCCCTGGTGCTAAAACAGCTTTTCTCGAAATGAGCAAACTTGAATCAACCTGGGAGCGGGGCGTAGGCTGTAATTAAAAGTCCTAGCCCAATTCCCTTCGTTTGCAGCAGAAAACTATTGGTTTATTTCAAGCCAAACTGAGTCGAGGCTCGGGGTCCAGGAGCAGAACGCACAGACACCCAGCGCATCCTGATCACAGGTGGAAGCGGGCCGGGCAGCGCCCCCATCCCGCGGTGAAGGAGGCTACAGGCCGTATGCGCAGTGCAGCCCCGCGAGCCCCCCCCACCCCACGCCAGCCGTCCCCGAGCCAACACAGCGGGCCGCCGAGTCCTGCTGTTGCCGGGGGTCAAGTGTGCACCCCAGAGGGAAATGCATTTACAACCCACCATTTCTCCTTGCAGGTGGCCCGCCAGCTCCAGCCCTCCGTGGTGTGGATTGGAGACACCGAGAAAACCTTCTACAAAAAAGTCCCCAACGCCGAAAAGAAGGTGAGGGCTTCTCATTTCTTAACGTGGCCCTTTCCCTCCTACAAAGGGGCCCCGTACCAGGGACTACCTCGTTTTTTCAAGACGGTCTTGCTTTTTCAAGGGAGGAAGGAAACGGAGGGGCAGCCGTCTCTCTGCCCTAAGCACTTGACTGCATTTGAAAGGATCCAGTGTCTGATTTTACGAGGCATAATTTAGAAGAAATGAAAAAAAGTATGGAAAAGGGGGGAGGGGAGCGTTAAACCCAAACCTACCGATTCAGGGGTAAGAAACAATTGAGAGAACTGTACTCAGTTACAGCAAATGGCACACACAGGAGTTATTATTAGGATTTCCTATTGTTCATTATAATAAATAGCAAAAGGCCTGCAATTTATGAACAAAGACCGTCCGTAGAACTGCCAAGCGCCCCACATTGGGTGTCCCCCGGGAGTCTTCTGTCAATTGCTTCCTTCCTCCTTTTCTCTCCTTTCAATGGCTCCCCTCCCCCGCACTTCCCCCGGCAAATCACCAGCAAATTTCCCACAAGTTAAAAAAAATTTGCAGATACACATGATTGTTATTCCACATCAATTTGCACCAAAGCAAATAGTGGTTAACTGTGAATTTCTGATTAAATTCATAAGGATTTTAATCACTTTTGCTCCTTATGTATTATACATCATTTTTAGCAGGTAGAGATGATTTGGATAAAGAATGAAAGCTGAATCTTTTCTTCCTCAAATGAGCCTTGATTGCCCTGTCATTTTAGAAACTCTTAAAAGGACTCATTTATTATTTAATCTGGGAATCTGGTAGGTAGCTCCCTCTGCTGGCGAAGTTGCTACGTTAAAAAAAAGTCCACATACAGTAAAGCAACTATACTCCAATGAAAATTAATTTTATAAAAATAACAAAATAGGGCTTCCCTGGCGGCGCAGTGGTTGAGAGTCCGCCTACCGATGCAGGGGACACGGGTTCGTGCCCCGGTCCGGGAAGATCCCATGTGCCGCGGAGCAGCTGGGCCCGTGAGCCATGGCCGCCGAGCCTGCGCGTCCGGAGCCTGCGCTCCGCAACGGGAGGGGCCACAACAGTGAGAGGCCCACGTACCACAAAAAAAAAAATAACAAAATAAAATAAATCCTTTAAAAGGCCACATACATGCGAACTTGAAGGCAGCAGTTACCACGGTAAATCTAGAGAGATGCAAGGCAGCGTTTAATCCAGGTGTCACATGCTTCACGTCACCAGAAGCTTTGTCTCATGAATGGGCGAGGGCTCTCGCGCTGGACGTCAGCCTGGAGCATGAGAATTCAGGAGACGTATGTTCCCGGCCTGCTTTGCCCTTCACCTTAGTTGGCTGTGTGTCCCTGAGCAAGTAATTTAACCTCTCTGAGCTTCCACTTCCTTAAGTATCTAATTAAAGGGCTCCAGAGAGAATAGCCTCTGAGTTCGTGAAGCCCCTCTCGAATTCTCTCCCGTGACCCCCTCGAGCTGTCGGTTTGTCGCCAACAATTACGTCTGCTCATCTGTACCCCTCAGTGGGTCGAGAGTAAGAGGAATGGACACACCCGTTTGAGAGAGCCAGAGGGGCCCTGGGGGAAGGGCTGGCGGGCTCTGAGGGAGCGTCAGGCAGGAAGCGAGATGTGAGTTCCGTAGATGCCCCCCCAAGGGGAGTCACTGTGAAAGAGCAGGGAGCCGGCAAAGGAGAGACCCCAGAACCCTCCCCTGAACAGGCCCTTCCTTGCTGATCCCGAGGTGTTCTCTCCAGCACAATCTGATTCCCACAGATATGGTCACCGACTAGTCTTACTCCTGCAGAAAATGAAGGCCTTCGGTGGTACAGTCTTTGCTGTGGACAAATCGGACATTTATTCTGTCCACCTCTGCATTAGAAGAGTCTGTCGTCCGTCTGGGGAATTAACTGCACTGAGGACTGAATCACAACCTGGGAAAACCCCAGGATGCCTGATGAATACAAGCAGAAGGGTCCCTGGGTCCCCAAATGTCCAGAGGCCGGCTGGGGGCCTGAGCCAGCCCAGGCACAGACAGAGCTGCAAGGGGCATGCCCATCCCTGCAGCAGTGCAGCGGCCCCAGCTCCAGTGCGCCGGCCAGGGGAAAGCACGGTGGGCAGAGAACCGCTGCCTGGGCATCCTTCAGCTCGACGTCCTGGGCCTGCCCCTCGGAGAGCAGGGCTGCAGGGTTCCTGCTGCCTTCCTGCCTCTGGGGCCAGTGCTGGGCCAGCTCTCCTCTCCTTCCCACCCCACCTCCAGCTTCTGACTCCTGTCCTTACCCAAGTCCCTCAGCCTCCAGGGCCTGGGGCAGTCATGAGCATTGGACGTCCATGCTCTGGAGGTGATCACCAAATTCCAAGGGCAGCAGCTGCATCCGCCAACGAGAGGCACCAGGAGGTAGCACGACCGGCTCCACGTTGCATCACCTGGCCATCCAGGAACCCGGCGTCCTTACTACCACCCAGCCCAGCCTCCGTCCCAAAGGCTCCCCCGATCCCCAAGGTGCTGAAACCTAGAGAAGAATGTCCACCTGCAGAGAAGCCACCACCTACAGCCACAACACGGAGCACTCCCAGCGTCCGCCCAGGGCATTGGAGGGATTCCAGGAGCACTCTTCGAAAAAAACTCTCACCCACAATGACTAGCTCCACCCTCGAGGCCTCCACCTCTGGGCTCAGGCCCTGTAGGAGGTACAGTGTGGAGGCTCATGCAGTCATAAGGAGGGAGGCAACGGAGAAGGCCAGGTGGCAGCGATGGCTCCTGGGTGCAGAGCCGGGCACAGGGACCCCTAGGGCTGCTGCCACAGGCAGAGGACGCCCAGGGGCACAAGGCGTAGGTCAGGAAGCTCCTAGCACACTGGGAGGGAGGCGGCCTTCTCCTGTTTTGCAGAAGAGGACAAAGGCCCGAGAGGGCGCACAGCTGGTCAAGTGCAGAGCTCAGACTCTGAGGCAGGACCCCTCTCCCTGCCTGGATGCGGCTCCAGTGTCAGCACCGACTTCCCGTCTGACCCTCCTCGCTTCTACTATACCTGCGTCCTCCCTCTTGCCCTCTTCCACCCCCAGGCTACTTTAAACCACATCCTGAAGACTGCCCGTGGGGCCCTCAGGTCTTAGAGGCAAATGTGTCAGGCTCCAGAGTCCCCTGGACCCTGACCACCCCTGCCCCCCACGTTGTCCTCAACACCCAGCCCCCAGGGACCTGGCAGATGCCTGGACAGCGCCCTCTCCCTCCCCTCCCAGGAGGAGGGCCCTCCTTTCCACCATCTGAGGCTGGAGCCTTGGTCAGCTGTTGGTGTTTGAGGCGAAGGCAGTAAGGAATGAGGCAAGACGGGCTGCTGATGCATCTTCTGCTCCGTCACCCTCATGACTCCATCTAGCAGGAGCCCTGCCCACGTGACAGTAGGGCCTCCACGAGGGAAGCGCTGGCTGGGTTGGAGCTGGCCGCAGAAAAGCAAATGGAAACTGCTGCATGGGTGTCAGACACTAATTTGAAATCGCCCACAATAATAGGGTGGTGTGGGGCTGGCAGGTCCAGCGGTGGGGGCGGCTGAGGAGGTTGCCAGGTGATGGGGAGGATGTTGGCTGACATGATGGATGAGCACACCAGTCTCATGCATAATGGACGCGGCTCTGAACCGGAACAGGAGTGGCCCAAGTGCCGAAGAGTGTTGGCTGAATATACTCACCTTTCATTTCCGTCCCCTCCTAATGGGACTCGCCATCAGTGAAGATATCACTCTGGACGTGGCCCAGGATCAACATTTGTTATCCAAACAGGCTAATTAAGTTCAGTCATCCCTGCCGTTGTCAGGAGACACAGACAGCAATAGCATCTCCTGCCTCAGAACAGGCAGGGCTGCACCACTGTCACCATGGCAACCAGGCTGCTGGGGATGGGCTCAGACCTTGCAAGCATGTGTCTGCCCCCACCGAGTAGTAGTCTCCAGTCTCACCAGGTTAACTGTGTGAGGTAGGGGTCAGTCCTTCCTCCACCGGTCTTTGGGCAGCTCCATGTGCACCCCACACACGCCCCAGTCGCCCCTACCACCTTGCATTATTCTCCATCAAGCTTCTTAAAAGACTCTTCTCACCATCCCGCTCACTCTTCAACCCACCACTGTCCACTCGATACTCTGCAGCTCCATGGAAACTGCGCTCACAAATTTCTTTGAAATCCATTTCGCCAGTGGGCCCCAGCTTGTAAAAAAAGCTCTGTCCTCCCTCAGCCCCCATAGCCTTCTCCTGGTCTCCTCGCACCCCGCCAACACTTTCTTCTGTGTCTCCTCCATGCATTTCCACCCACCCCTTAAATACACTGGTGCTCACTGAGATTCCATCTCAGGCCCACAGACCTTTTTGCTCTCCTCGCCCTCCTTGGGCACCAGCTTATCAAATCACCCATAAGCCAACGAGTGCCCCCACTCCATCCCCAGCCCGCAGCTCTCCCCTGAGGCTCGGGTGCAGTCACCCGGCATCACCCAGAATCACCCCTGGGATACCTCCCCCACAGTGCTGCCGACTCAGGCAGGGCCTGTCCCAACTCCTCCTCCATCACCACCTACCACATGACCCTGCCCCTCCTCCTGCCTTTTCAAAGGGTTACGTTTTTAGTATAACAACTTTTCATAAGAGAGCTTTGGATCCACCCTGGTAAAATGAATTCTGAATATCTCCAGACTCTCCAAGCCTTGTCTAAACGCAGTGGGTTTTTTCCTGGCACAGGTGTAGATATTCCTGTAAGGAATATTCTCCCAGAATCTCAGCAGAGGTCTTTCCTCAGTGGCATGAGGCCCAGAGGCAGCTCCTCAGAGATGAGCAATTGACTCCTTATCATCCAGTGCAGTGGAAACTGGGGGAGGTTTTTACACCGTCATTTTCAGCCCCGTTGGCAATATTGCTAGTTTCCTTCAAATCATAAAGCCCCCGTTTTTCTGACTCTCCCCTTTAGAAACCTTTCTCTTCAACAGAGCAGACCTAGCATTGATTTCCTACCAGCACCTATATTTCAAGCACCTGTCAGACAGACACATTATGCCGTATACTCCTCATGGCATCCCTCAGGTTAGGACCTATGATTATTCCCATTTCTCAGATGCAGGGACTAAGGCTCAGAGAAGTTGAGTAACCTGCCCAAGGTCACACATCTGTTAAGAGCAGAACCAAGACTGAGATCAGATCTGTCTGACCCAAAGCCCGTGCACTGAACCATTTGCTACGTCATCTGCCTGTTATTGTGGAGTTTGTTCCTTGAGCTTTTCATTTTTGCACAGAGCCCGACCCCTGAGGGAAGTTCAGTAGCAAAGTCAAGCCCTACCAAACATGCCTCCCTATCCTAGGCCGCCCAGAGGCATGGGTCTGAGCAAAGGCAGGTTTCTGCAAAGACCTGGGGTAGGGGTTGGGGAGCTGCCCCTTCGAGAGCAGGTTTCCATCCTCATGCCCATTTCCGGGATTTCAGGGTCATCCCTCTCCTGTGCTTTGCCCTCTTTTAAGCTCCTCTGTTGTCCCCAACCCCCACTCATGCTTCCTGGGTGGAGTCCTGCAGGGCCATTGTTCCCTTCTGATGGAGCCAGGCAGCCTCTGGACTTCCGTGAGGGCAGGAGGAAGGGATCAGAAGCTGCCTGGTGATCTGGCTTCAGGCCCAGCCTGTGAGATTTATTTTGCTGTAAAAATCCCATCTCTTTCTCTGCTGTGAGTTACATTACAAAACGTCCCTTTAAACTGAATCCAACAACACAGAAGAAGGATTATACACCATGACCAAGTGGGATTTATCCCAGGCTTAACATCCAAAAATCAATTAATGTAATATACTATATCATTAAAAATAAAGGACAGAAACCACACCATCTTCTCAACAGATGCAGAAAAAGCATTTGACAAAATACAACACCCCTTCATGATTAAAAAAATAGAAAGAAAAGGAAACTTCCTCAGTCTAATAAAAAAATCCACAGCTGACATCATCCTTAATGGTAAAAGACTGGATGTTTTCCCCTTAAGAGCACCTCTTCTATCCAACATTATATTGCAGGTTCTCACCAGGGTAATCAGGGAGGAAAATTAAGTAAGGCATCCATATTGAAAAGGAAGAAATACAACTATATTTGCAGATGACATGATCTTGCATACAGAAAATCCTAAGGAATTCACTAAAGCAGTATTAGAACTAATAAACTAGCTCAGCAAGGTCGCAGGATAGGATACAAAATCAATATACAAAAAGCAACATTTAAGAAAACAATTCCAATTGTAATAACATCCAAAAAATCGGAATAAACTTAACAAAAGAAGTGCAAGACTTCTACTCTGAAGACTCTACTCTGAAGACTTCTACTCTGAAGACTACAAAACATTGTTGAAAGAAGTCAACGAAGACCTCGATAAATAGAAAGATACATCATATTCATGGATTGAAAAACTTATTGTTAAGACGACAAGAATCCCCACATTGATCTACAGATTCAACACAATCCCCATCAAAATTCCAGCGACCTTAGTTGCAGAAATTGACAAGCTGATCCTAAAATCCATATGGAAATTCAAAGGACCCAGAATAGCCAAAACAATCTTGAAAAAGAACGGAGTTGGAGAACTCACACTTCCCAGTTTCCAAACTTACCGTAAAGCTGCAGCAATCAGGACAGTGTGGTACTGGCCTAAGGAGAGACATATGGGCCAATGGAATAGAACTGGTCCAGAAATAAACCCTCACATTTACAAAAAAATTGCCTTTTTGGACAGAAGTGCCAAGACAATTCAATGGAGAAAGAATAGCCTTTTCAACACGTGCTTCTAGGACAATTGGATTGCCACATGCAAAAGAATGAAGTTGGACCCCTACCTCACACAGCTAACCAACAATGCACCACAGACCTAAAAGCAAGAGCTAAAACTATGAAAGCCTTAGAAGAAAATAGAGACATAACTTTCTGTGACCTTGGATTAAGCAATGGTGTCTTGGATACAATATCAGGAGCACAAGCAACAGAAGAAGACTTAAACTGAACTCATCAAAACTGAAAACTTCTTGCTGTAAAAGACATCAACAAGAAAGTGAAAAGACGACTCAGAATGGGAGAAAATATTTGCAGGTCATTAATCTGACAAGGGACCTGTATCTAGAAAATATAAATGACTCTTACAACTCAATATTAAAAAGACAAGTAACCTTGGGCTTCCCTGGTGGCGCAGTGGTTGAGAGTCTGCCTGCCGATGCAGGGGACACGGGTTCGCGCCCTGGTCCGGGAGGATCCCACGTGCCGCGGAGCGGCTGGGCCCGTGAGCCATGGCCGCTGAGCCTGCGTGTCCGGAGCCTGTGCTCCGCAACGGGAGAGGCCACAACAGTGAGAGGCCTGCGTACTGCGGAAAAAAAAAAAAAAAAGACAAGTAACCCAATTTAAAAAAGGGCAAAGGATCTGAATACACGTCTTTCCAAAGAAGGTACATATGGCCATTAAGCGCGTGAAAAGATGCTAATAACATCTTTAGCCTCCAGGGAAGTAAAAGTCAAAACCACAATCCGATACCACTTCACACCCACCAGGTTGGCTAAATAAAAGGAAAAAATAAGAAAAACAGTAACAAGTGTTGGTAAGGGTCCAGAGAAACTTAAATCTGCTCTCTGCTAGGATTGTAAAACGGTGCAGACGCTTTAGAAAACAGTCTGGCATTTCTTTAAAAGGTTAGACAGAGAGTAACCATAAGACCTAGCAATTCAATTCCTCTGTACGTACCCAAGAGATACGAAAACATTAGTCCATACAAATCTTATACACAAATGTTCATAGCAGCGTTATTCACAACAGCCAAAAGGCGTAAGAAAAACAAATGTCCATCAGCTGATGAGTAGATAAGTAAAATGGGGCATAACCGTACAATGGATACCGTTCAGCAATTAAAATGAAGTCCCAAAACACGCCACCACATGGGGGAATCTCGAAAATGTTACCCTGAATGAAAGAAGCCACACACACACGTACAGACACATATGGAATGATTCTATTTATGAAATATCCATAAGAGACAAATCTGTAGAGACAGAAAGTAGATTAGTGATTGCCTAGGATTCCGAAGGAGGTTGGGGGAAATGGGCAGTGACTGCGAATGGGCGGGGTCTTTTGGGGGCAACGAACATGAAAACGTTCTAAAATTAATTGTGGTGATGGTTGGACAACTCTGTGAATATACTAAAAACACTGAATCATACATTTTATTTTTTTAATATTTTAATTTTATTGGTGAATCATACGTTTTAAATAGGTGAATTATATGGTATGTGAATTACATCTCAATAAAGCTGATCTATACCATGATAATGATATAAACATAATAATAGATAACATAATATAACAATAGTAGATATTTTAAGTCTCCTTTGCAGCGCTCAATCGCTATAGGCCCCTAAACAGGAAGGGAATTGGGGGTGGGGCAAGCATGGCCCCCCACACATCCCCTCTGAAAGGCAGGGTCCCCAGAGCAGGGGCAGGAGCAAGGCTGTGGAGTCACTAACTCCGAGCTGGCAGCTGGGGACCGGCTCATGAACTCTGGGTCTCGGATGTCCCTTGGTCTCCTTGTGCCTCAGGCCAGCATCTCCGGAGTGAGGGTGAGAACGGGTCCCTCTCCTGGGGTGGCTGCGAGGATGAGGTGAGAAGGTTCATGTCAGGCACCGGGCAAGACCCCTGGAACACAGGAAGCATGCAGTCGATGCTACCAGTACCATGGAAGCAGCCTGGGCGTAAGAAGTAATGAGCGAGGCTGACGGGCCGGGAAGTAACAAGCTGTGCTGTCCTGGGAGGTCAAGGCAAGCCCCCAACCTCTTGCCTCATTGGAGCCAAAAGTTTCTGCAACTTCCCACTGGGCTTTCCTCCGAACGGCCCCTCGGCCCGGCGTCTCGCTCTTTTCTCATCCAGTATTTTCCCTGCACCCCGTCAATCCAGACATGGAACTGGGCCTTTCTGTTGGTCAAACAAAAGGAAGGAGGAAGGGGCACAACACTGGGCCCCCTGCATGGCCACAGCCCCTTCCCTCCCCCTTCCCTCCCCGGCATCACCCACCCAGCTCACACCCGCCCTGCAGACCACACTCCTAACACCACCCTCCCTCCCTCTGCCCAGCAGGCTGCCGTTCCAGGTCTGACTCCCAATTCCACGGGGCAGCCAAAGGGCCTCCCAGGGAACAGATTCCCCAGCACACGAGTGTCCTTGTCCCAAAGGCCCTGCAGCCGTGCACAGCTCTGTCACCCCCGTGCCTCCAGTTTCCTGCCATTCGCGTTTATTCTCGAGCGTGGAATTTATCCCACGCCCACTCCCTTCCCTAGATGTTACCAGCCCCTTCCTGCAGGCAGACGTGCGGGGCTGTCTTCCGGCCAGGTGTGCAGGACACACAGGGCCAAGCAACAGGCGACCTCATCTCTATAGAGTAGCTCACATGTGCTGGGGCGGTTCCAGGAAAGCCCCAGGATAGGTGGGATCTTTAACTCTCTGGCTCAATTGCCCCTGAGCCAAAGGGGAGCAAAAAAGGCCCAGATTGTTCTTGGGTGTCTCTGTGGAGGCCCCCCCCATCACCCCTAGCCGCTTCCTCTTCTCTTGCTGCACTAGTTGTGGTTGATTTAAAGCCCATGCGTTGCCATGGCAACGTGGCCAAATCTGACATGCCCCCCACCCCGCCCAGAAGCCAGAAGTCATCCTCCCTCAGGTACCTCAAGTCTGACTCCCGTCCCTCATTAGTGCTGTGATTATACTGAAATAATACAGGTTCAAACTACACCCAAACTGCTTCAGAGAGAAGTTTCACACTCTTATGTAACCAGCTGTTTTCAGATCTGAGATCCAAGACCTTGGTCCTCGTCGTCACAGCCGTCAGCAAAGGAAATCTTGAGTTCACCTTCAAAACATCTCAGAGGAACACACTGGAAACCAATTCTCAATCCCAGCCAGTTTCCTTCCGCTTGGAAATCCGCCCTGTTTCCCATTCTTAGGGTTAAGATGCTGGTACGTTCGGTCAGGTGCTTCCTTCCTTCCCCCTTTCCAAATCGGAACACCAGATTTAAGGAAAGGAAGAGCCAGCAGTTCAGACCATGCAAACCAGGAACCACGTCCCGAGACCCAACCCAGAACAAACTCTAAGAAAGTGTGTTTGGGCATCACTTTTTAACAAATGTATGCCACAGTGCATCCAACGCTATATTTTCTTTTGTTCTTGATTCTTTTTTTCTATGTGTGGGCTTATTTTTTCCCCTCTCTCTTCCTCCCAGATGGAACCTAAGCGCCTGAAAAAACAGCTTCCCAAAATCCTGAAGCTCCTGAAACCAGATGACAGGATTCTGATTGTGGGGACAACACAGCGACCTTTTGACGCTGAACTTCAACCTCTTTGCAAAGTTTATCAAAAAATTATTTTGGTTCCCAGACCAGACTATGCTTCCAGATATGGCAAGTACCCCTCACCCCTTCCAGTATGCAGTAACCGAAGCTGGGCCATCCGGTGTGGGCTTGTAGGCATGTGGGCTTGAGCCAGGAGGGTGGCCTTCGTCACCCAGTGACCATCAGAAGGTGATGTAAGTCCCAGTGCCCCAGGACGTCAGCGAACTCCAAGACATAAACATAAACACCAGGTCCCAAGAGCAACAGATCTCTGTTCTGTTGTTAATGTAATTCTTTTTACCCAAGACAAAAGGAAACAGGACAGGGATTATTATTTTGAGCCCTGAAGGAGACAAAAGCCCCTGTGGGTAAGAATTTTCCTTTTGACAGGTAGATTAGGGTCGCTCAGCTTGTCCCCGCGGTGGTGATGTCTTTGCCGTGCAAAAGCATTTCTTTTCACCTGGTCGCTTTTATTTTTCCAGGCTCAAAATACCAGTCCAAGGGAATGTTGATTTACTTAAACACTACATACAACAAGAGCTTACTTTTTTTCCATTTTTTCCCTTGGATAGACAGATTCAAAATCACTTCTTTTGAAACCTGTTTTTAAATGGAAACAATACAAAAAAGTGACCCTGGGAGGCAGTGCAGTGAAATTGGGAAGAGCCGTGGCACGTGGGTTCTGACGAGCCCTGGTTCTGATCCTGGCTGTCCCGCCGAATAGCTGATGACCTTGAGAAGTAGGCTGACATTCTGAGCCTCCATTTTCTCAGCTCTAAAGTAGGAGAACTGTTCAGTTCCCAGGGCTGTGGTGACCCTTATATGAGATGGCTAGAATGCCCAGCACCATCTCAGCTCCCGGAGAGGACGGGTGGAGGGGGAGAAGGCGGTGATGGGGGCATGGAGGAGGAATATTTAAATGGAAGGTCAGTAAATGGCCCAGGGAGCCGGCAGTGGTGCCGGTGGTGGTTTCCATTATCGATTGCTGTGTGACAGACCTCCCCAGTGGCTTGAAACCACAAAGTACGCCTCTCGTGATTCTGAAGGGCCACTGGGCTCAGTGGGGGAGTTCTCCCCAAGGTGTTTCATGATGGCGCAGTAAATGGCGGCTGGGACTCCAGTCATCTGAAGACTGGACAGGGCTGGACATCCAAGACCATTCCCTCCATGACTGTGCTGTTGCTGGCTGTCAGCTGGGAGCTCGGCTGGGGCTGGTGACCAGACCTCCTCTACCCGGCCCCTCCCCGTGGCCTTCCACAGCGCGGCAGCTAGGTCCCCAGGGGGAACATCCTAAGGGGAAACATTTCAAGATGTTCAGGCAGAAGCTGGAAGGATCCTTGTGACCCAGCTGCAGAAGTCACACAGAGTCACTTACACCACATCCTACTGGTCAAGAGAAAGTCACAGGCCAGCCCAAGTTCAAGGACAGTGTACTACACAGCATGTGAATACCAAAGGTGCGACTCATTGAGGGGTCGTCTTGACCGCCCATGGTAGTGGTGGTGGTGGTAGATTTGGTTTAGAGATGATGATGGTGCTGTTGGAAATGGCGGTGATGGTGACCACAGCCTGGAAGTGGTGGAGATGCTGGTGGTCATGACCGCAGCCTGGTGGTGATGGAGATGCTGGTGGTCATGGTGGCGGTCATGTTAGAGGAGATGGCGGTAGCGATAACATGGTAGCCATGGTGCATTGCTGATAATAATAAAAACTATTAGGTCAGACTTGGTTTCTATTCATCCTTCATTAGTCACAATAGCACCACCAAAACAGAGAGGATATATGTCCTTTCTGGTTGATCTTAAGTTCCTGGTCAGTGTGATTTGCTAGAAGAACAACCCTTTACTCCCCATACATTATAAACTCTTAGCTTATTAGCCACTCCGTTTGCAATATGCATTCGTTTCTGTCTTGATAAAGTGTGATCATAATCACAGTGTTATATGCAAAGCACAGGAAGACTTTGGGCCCAGTTATTTCTCCACCCATCTAGGGACTTCTCCATCTTCTGGGGCCTGCAAGCCCTCCACTGGATCCTTTGCAACCAGCCAGCATCAAAGGAAAAGAAAGAAAGATAGTATAAAGGATCTCTCAGGAGATTTAGGGACCAGACTGAGGAGGGGCCAACAGTTCTTCTAGCCACATTGGCCAGAATGCCTCACGAGGCCCCACCAGGGTTCAAGGGGGCAGGGATGTGTAGTTTAGCCAAGGAAGGAGTCGACACAGAGATGGGTGTGCACCAGTGCTCTCTGCCCACTACAGAGGATTCCACGCTCCTGGCTTCATCAGAGCTTTCCCACTCCCGTGCCCCTTGGTTAGATTCTCTGTGTCTCTTTGTCTCTCTCTGTGTTTCTCTCTCTCTCTGTATTGTATATATATTTTAAGCTATCTTAATGGAATAAGGTAGAGTATTATTAATTTTCAGGGCCTAGAACATTATTCTTGACTTTGAACAGTTTCGATTGTCTGACAAAACCATAGGCCCTTTCGAAATGAAGCTATTGATGTATAACAAGGACAGGTGTGTTCTTTTGATAAAGTGCCAGGCCTCTCTAGGGACTCAGATCACAAGACAGATTCCAGCTTGAATCCCCTCACAGCAGCATCGTGGGAGAGGAAGGAGGAAGCATCCCTTCACCGGTGGGCGGATGATAAACCTGCAGCAGTGGTCATCTTGGGCCCAGGGCTCTGTCCACTCAACCACATGTGTCTCACATATTTCTTTCTCGGTGGGTGATTTGTTCAGGCTGCCATTCTCGCCAACATCATAAATGCTGCCCAGCGTTTCCTCCAGTGACCTTGAAGTTACCATAGCCACAGTGGCTGGGACATCTATCTTAAAGAAAGACTATTCCTGTCTTTGCAATGATCAAAAACGGTCTCTTGGGCTTCCCTGGTGGCACAGTGGTTGAGAGTCCACCTGCCGATGCAGGGGACGCGGGTTCGTGCCCCAGTCCGGGAAGATCCCACATGCCGCGGAGCGGCTGGGCCCGTGAGCCATGGCCGCTGAGCCTGCGCATCCGGAGCCTGTGCTCCGCAATGGGAGAGACCACAACAGTGAGAGGCCCGCGTACAAAAACAAAAAAGGTCTCTTGCATCCTGTAAAGCCTGGGCTGCAGAGCCATAACTTGGGCCCTTGCTTGTCCACCTGTCTGCTGGCAGCCGAGGGCCAAAGGTGCATGGAACACTCTCGATCCAACTTCTCAGATTCTTCAGGCGGTGCGGGGGAGTGACAGGGCTGAGAAGAGAAGGGCAGGTCAGCCAGAGGAAACACGGTCCTTAAGGTTTACCAAATATAATTCAATAGCTACCTCCTTTCCCCAAATCAAGCGGTTTCCTTCAAAATGTCTCTGCAAAGAAAATCCACCCCCAGGTTGATTAATGCCATGTCTAGTCCCCATAAATCCCTTTGGGCTTCCTTCTCTCCACGTTCCTCATGCCTCCTCCTGTCTCTCTTCCCCGGGGTCTGCTCCACTAATAACCCGATTCATCACAGGCCCCCCACCTTAGACCCTGTGTCTGCTCGGAGGGGTCCAGCCCATGTCTTTTCTTTTTTTTTTTAACATCTTTATTGGGGTATAACTGCTTTACAATGCTGTGTTAGTTTCTGCTTTATAACAAAGTGAATCAGCTACACATATACATACATTCCCATATCTCCTCCCTGTTGCATCTCCCACCCTCCCAACCTCCCTATCCCACCCCTCTAGGTGGACACAAAGCACTGAGCTGATCTCCCTGTGCTATGCGGCTGCTTCCCACTAGCCATCTGTTTTACATTTGGTAGTGTATTTATGTCCATGCCACTCTCTCACTTCGCCCCAGCTTACCCTTCCCTCTCCCCGTGTCCTCAAGTCCATCCTCTACGTCTGCATCTTTATTCCTGTCCAGCCCCTAGGTTCATTAGAACCTTTTTTTTTTTAGATTCCATATATATGCGTTAGCACACGGTATTTGTTTTTCTCTTTCTGACTTACTTCACTCTGTATGACAGACTCTAGGTCCATCCACCTCACTACAAATAACTCAATTTCGTTTCTTTTTCTGGAATCCTAGACTGCGGAGGCCAGAAGCTCATCCCAATCACATTATTCACCCTCTTGTGCTTTTGCGAAATCCCAAATAAAAATGAATTTTAAGAGACTGTGTCATCTCAAGCACCAGCCGGGATAGAATCAATTGGGAATGCCAAAAGCAGAGAAGGGGCCCCGAAGACCAGATTCCTTTCAGCCTAAAGAAGGGGAAGGGGATGGAGATTAGTCTGAAGAACTGAAGAGCCCTCTGCATCCGAGAAAGGAAGGTAAAACACGGCAGCAGGTGCAGAGAGCCCCTCAGCTGCCTTGGACCGTTTTGTAGCCCTGGCCTCTGGTCCTCACGGCCACGCCCGTTGCCAGTCCCCAAGCCTGTTGTGCTTTTGTGCCCCCCACCCCCACCCCCGCTGGACCAAAGGCTTGGCAGCCTGCTCGTGCCTCCAGTACAGGCTGTGGGGCTCCCACTGCAGTGAGCCACCAGGCTAGAGCTCCCTCCACGCCTGAATCCCCTCTTTGCCCCAGAGCAGCTATTTAAGGGCCAAGAACCCATGATCCGGTGGCTTTGTACAAGCAGTAGAAGCTGTTCTTTTAAAGGCTAGTAAGTCTAGTTCATCAGACATGAGAAGGGAGTCAAGCCTGATTCTCTCTCCCCTTCTCTGCATCTGGAGATGGCTGGGGGCAAGTGGGCAAGTCCCACCGCAGCTGTGACTGCACCACCATTGAAAAATGATGAGCTTGGGGAAGTCATCAATGTTTCAGGTATTTTGACGAAGCTTGACCAAGACTTTACACGAATGTCATACACGTTCATTGTCAATAGGGTGTTTACATGCCCACACTAGACCAGAGTAATTGTCGTTTTTTGCATCACTCTTTTTTTATTGGAGTATCGTTGATCTACAATATCATGTTAGTTTCAGGTATACAGCACAGTGATTCAGCTGTACGTATATATGTATATTCTTTTCCAGATTCTTTTCCCTTATATGTTTTTACAAAATACTGAGTAGAGGTCCCTGTGCTATACAGTAAGTCCTTGTCGGCTGTCTGCTTTATATATAGTCGTGTGTATCTGTTAAGCCCGACGTCTGCATCTCTATTACTGAATCTTTACTTGCAGGGATTTTTGTGTTAAAATACAGGGAGGCTGTGACTTTCATAGCTTAACAGGGAGGCACGGGAGAGCTGACCTTTGTCGCTGGGAAGCCCTTGGCCCTCACTGTTTGTCCCCTCCACGCTGCAGGTAGGAATTTCACCCACGGGTGCCCACGTCTGAAGCTGCTCTGGGTTCCCAGCCTGGGGTATCTACCAGGTCCCCAGGTTTAGGGGTTCTCACCAGTGACTGTCCCATAAAACGTGTTCCCTTCTCAGGACCCAGAGTCACCACTCAGACCTGTTTGCACGGCTTCTAGATGTTATGAATGAGGACAGGAGACGGACGAGATCCCAAGGGATGGTGTCATCTGGTGGTTGTTGTTGCTGTGTGTTTTTACCACGGGCTGTGTCTCCTGATGTCTAACTCTACAGCAGTTGTATTTAGATAAGGGTAATCCTCCCCTGTTCCAATCTGTCTTTTACACAGATATGCTTAGAAATACTCTGTAGTTTATTTTGTGTTAGCTTTTATAATTGATGTTTTACTGAGCATTAGGAAACTTTGGTACCAAGTGGAATGACTTGATAGTAATAAAATTACAGAAATAACAATAATAAAGCTACAGGAGAGAAAGTGTCCACCATATGCCAGAAGAGTTTCTTCCAAGTGATTTGTACACATTCTTGCCCTTATTTCTCATAGCAGCTTGAGAAGGAAATCTTTCTACTCCCACTTTTACCTTAGATGGGTTCAGGTCCAAATAAACCCACCAAGGAAGTAGCAGTGTAGACGCAGGAGGAAGATGTTGCTTTAGGCAAATTTGGGGGCCCCCGTGGCCCTTGCTGGTCTCACTGCAGCTCTCATCCCTTGATGGCTAACCTTCCACCGTTGGAAGACACCACAGGCCCCATGATAACATGCACCCCTTCCCAGCAACTCAGCTCACCTTGGGGCCAAGGATCTCCTGCCAAGGAGGACAGTGGAGGCGTATTTTTGGAATAACCCCTGGCCCCAAAAGCCAGACTCTGATGTGGGTCCTAGTTACGTTCCAAGTCATTCTATCCCTTGACAGTCATTGGACCTTTTCATCTCATCAGGTACTTTTGGATCAATGTAGTTGGATGCTGCAGTCACGTCACACACCTGACAGTGCTCAGATCATGCAGTAAATCTTCAGTTGTTTAAACACTGTTTCAAATATTCCTCAAAGAAGGTCAAAATGCTCTAGAGACATCTGGCCAAATCTCAGTACCGCGGCTGGTTCTGATATGGAAGGCCTTACCCTGTCTGCATCCTTCCTCACTGTGGTTGGATAGAACTAAACACACCACAGCAAGTCTCATTTATTTCCCTGGAGCCTCTGTTGACAGAATAGACATAGTTCTCAAAGTGTAATCTCGTCTCAAATGTTGTATGGAAGACCATCCTATCTCTAAGGTTACGTAAACATCAGGGATAATTTCATAATTCATCTTCACAGCATCCCTGTGTTCTAAGTGAAATCTCCCGGTCACCCCAGGTCCCACTGACCCACACAACAACAGGACTCCCACCTGGTAGATCTGTTAATCTGTGCTGTTTTTCCATTGTTGAGGGCAGAGAATAAAGGGTCCAGTTGCTCTGTCTAATAGGACGTGTGGGACAGTGTCTTACACCCAACGGGAACCGAGCCCTGCCATGGCTGATAGAAATTGGACTCTGCGTTCCAATTCCACGCATAAAAATCATGTAAGAAATGAACTTTATAGCTCAAAGAAGTCCGACTCCTACTTAGCCAAATGCCATAGACACCCACGTAAATTTCCAATGTTGGAAGATTTTGAACATCTTTGAAGGTACCACCCTAAAACTATACTGACCCTAGTTTAATTTTTCCTTGTCAATTCAAGGGGCTTGTAGTCTGCAGACCTCAGGGCCATCCACGCGCATCCCTTAGGCTTGAAAATCCCTCGGGGCAGAGCATTTGGTCAGGTGGCTTCCTGCTCATTTGAATTACAAATCGGAGCAGACCTCCTGTGCTCTCCTTTCTCGGTGAGCCACCGCTTTGTCCTGGGAACTGGGTCAATGCTGCTTTCTCTGTGGTGACTCCCGTTCTCTGTCTTTTCCATCACTTTGGATACAACAGTTTTGTGGAAAGAAATCATTCAGCGCCACGGCGGAGTCATCACCGGTGCCTTGAGTGTCAGTTGCTTGGCAAAGATCACCGACGGCTTCACCCAGGGCCACATCGTCCAAGTGGTGAAGGAGGTGCTCACGGAGCGCAGAATCCGGCAGCAAACTCACAAGCCGCTCACCGCCCTCGAGTTCATCCCGCCTCTCACCAGCATGAGTCCCGTCTACCAAGAGGAAGAAGAGAGCTTTAAGGTAAATGCAACGCCTACCTGGCCAGGTCCTAGCAGCAAACACTTGTCACGTCACCTCCTCCCTCCAGTCCCCTGGGATTCATGCATTTGGACTCTACCATACCCAGTAAAATTTAGAAACTCGAAATTTGGGGACCACAGTATATTTCTGGCCTTAGCAGTAAAGCACGTCTTCCAAATTTTAGGAAAATTGTGATCCATGACCTTATAAATGAACAGCCAAATTGCAGAACTGAGTAGCAGCTTCAAAACCATTGGATTTGCACACACACACACACACACACACACACACACACACACAGACACACACACCCCTCTCTTGGTTCTCACTGGTTTTTACTTCATAATTCACATAATGGAACAAGTTTTGCATGGAAAAAACCAGTCCCTAAACAGTGTACTTCCAGCCAATGCTGCTTTTGCTCCATATTTGCCCTGGTACACGTCATCTTCTAGTACACTTGCGATAGGAAATCACAAGAAAATTCGCCAACATTTAGTTTTCGTATTTTTTTTTTCTTTTTTTTTTTGCAGTACACGGGCCTCTCACCGCTGTGGCCTCTCCTGTTGCGGAGCACAGGCTCCGGGCGCGCAGGCTCAGCGGTCGTGACTCACGGGCCCAGCCGCTCCGCGGCATGTGGGATCCTCCCGGACCAGGGCACGAACCCACGTCCCCTGCATCAGCAGGCGGACTCTCACCCACTGCGCCACCAGGGAAGCCCTAGTTTTTGTATTTTTGAACACACTCTGATATGTTCACGGAACTTTTTAGATCTGGAGGAAGCTTTGAGAATTAACTCTTCATATCCCTCGATATGGGAGGAAAAGAACTAGCCAAGAGTGATGTGCCTTTTCCAGGTACAATGAGTTTTAGAGCCTTCGTCCCCAAGGCCCAGGCCAGCAGGCAACCCCTCCAAATCCTTTGAATAAGAATGAGTACAGTTGTGTTCTCTTTCTGAACCTAAAGGTAGTTTTCTTGGCCAACTGGGAAAAAAAGGGAGGAGAACTGTATCCATGCAATTATATCCACCACCATCTTAGCCATGCAGTCACCGGAAAGAGAGTTGTAATTCCCGTTCAAGCCTCTTGTCTCTGAAAGCCTGCTTGGGATTAGGAAAATTCCCTCTATGAAGTGTCACTTTTCCACCAACTCTAGAAACTGTTTCCCCTCTGCTTTGCTGCTGATGCTTCAATGAAGGTTGAAAATAGTCTCAATACTGATCCCCAAAATAATGATCTGCACAAGGGTTGCACAAGTAGTTGATCTTGATCTTGATCTGCACAAGTAGTTTCATTAGGTCCCATTTGTTTATTTTTGTTTTTATTTCTGTTTCTCTAGGAGGTGGGTCAGAAAGGATCTTGCTGTGATTTATGTCATAGAGTGTTCTGCCACTGTTTTCCTCTAAGGGTTTTATAGTGTCTGGCCTTACATTTAGGTTTTTCATCCACTTTGAGTTTATTTTTGTGTATGGTGTTAGGGACTGTTCTAATTTCATTCTTTTACATGTAGCTGTCTGTTTTTCCCAGAACCATTTATTGAAGGAGTGTCTTTTCTCTATTGTATATTCTTGCCTCTTGCCTCCTTTATCAAAAATAAGGTGACCATACATGCATGGGTTTATGTCTGGGCTTTCTATCCTGTTCCAATGATCTATATTTCTGTTTTTGTGCCAGTACGATACTGTCTTGATTACTGTAGCTTTGTAGTATAGTCTGAAGTCAGGGAGCCTGATTCCTCCAGCTCCGTTTTTCTTTCTCAAGATTGCTTTGGCTATTCGGGGTCTTTTGTGTTTCCATACAAATTGTGAAATTTTTTGTTCTAGTTCTGTGAAAACTGCCATTGGTATTTTGATAGGGATTGCACTGAATCTGTAGATTGCTTTGGGTAGTATAGTCATTTTCACAATGTTGATTCTTCCAATCCAAGAACATGTTATATCTCTCCATGTGTTTGTATCAGCTTTAAATTCTTTCATCGTGTCTTATAGTTTTCTGCACACAGGTCTTTTGTCTCCTTAGATTTATTTATTCTAGGTAGATTTATTCCTAGGTATTTTATTCTTTATCTTGCAGGAGTAAATGGGAGTGTTTTCTTAATTTCTCTCTCAGATTTTTCATCATTAGTGTATAGGAATGCAAGAGATTTCTGTGGATTAATTTTATATCCTGCTACTCTAACAAATTCATTGATTAGCTCTAGTAGTTTTCTGGTGGCATCTTTAGGATTCTCTATGTATAGTATCATGTCATCTGCAAACAGTGACAGCTTTACTTCTTCTTTTCTGATTTGGATTCCTTTTATTTATTTTTCTTCTCTGATTGCTGTGGCTAAAAACTTCCAAAACTATGTTGAATAAGAGAGGTGAGAGTGGACAACCTTGTCTTGTTCCTGATCTTCGAGGAAATGGTTTCAATTTTTCACCATTGAGAATGATGTTGGCTGTGGATTTGTCATATATGGCCTTTATTATGTTGAGGTAGGCTCCCTCTGTGCCTACTTTCTGGAGGGTTTTTATTATAAATGGGTGTTGAATTTTGTCAAAAGCTTTTTCTGCATCTATTGAGATGATCATATGGTTTTTCTCCTTCAGTCTCTTAATATAGTTTATCACATTGATTGATTTGCATATATTGAAGAATCCTTGCATTCCTGGCATAAACCCCACTTGATCATGGTGTGTGATCCTTTTAATGTGCTGTTGGATTCTGTTTGCTAGTATTTTGTTGAGGATTTTTGCATCTGTGTTCATCAGTGATATTGGCCTGTAGTTTTCTTTCTTTGTGACATCTTTGTCTGGTTTTGGTGTCAGGGAGATGGTGGCCTCATAGAATGAGTTTGGGAGTGTTCCTCCCCCTGCTATATTTTGGAAGAGTTTGAGAAGGAAAGGTGTTAGCTCTTCTCTAAGTGTTTGATAGAATTCGCCTGTGAAGCCATCTGGTCCTGGGCTTTTGTTTGTTGGAAGATTTTTAATCACAGTCTCAATTTCAGTGCTTGTGATTGGTCTGTTTATATTTTTTATTTCTTTCTGGTTCAGTCTTGGAAGGTTGTGCTTTTCTAAGAATTTGTCCATTTCTTCCAGGTTGTCCATTTTATTGGCATAGAGTTGCTTGTAGTAATCTCTCATGATCCTTTGTATTTCTGCAGTGTCAGTTGTTGCTTCTCCTTTTTCACTTCTAATTCTACTAATTTGAGTCCTCTCCCTTTTTTTCTTGATGAGTCTGGCTAATGGTTTATCAATTTTGTTTATCTTCTCAAAGAACCAGCTTTTAGCTTTATTGATCTTTGCTATTGTTTCCTTCATTTCTTTTTCATTTATTTCTGATCTGATCTTTATGATTTCTTTCCTTCTGCTAACTGTGTGGGTTTTTTGTTCTTCTTTCTCTAATTACTTTAGGGGTAAGGTTCGGATGTTTATTTGAGATGTTTTCTGTTTCTTGAGGTAGGATTGTATTGCTATAAACTTCCCTCTTAGAACTGCTTTTGCTGCATCCCATAGGTTTTGGGTCGTCGTGTTTTCATTGTCATTTGTTTCTAGGTATTTTTTGATTTCCTCTTTGATTTCTTCAGTGATCTCTTGCTTATTTAGTAGTGTATTGTTTAGCCTCCATGTGTTTGTATTTTTTACAGATTTTTTCCTGTAATTGATGTCTAGCCTCATAGCATTGTGGTCGGAAAAGATACTTGATACGATTTCAATTTTCTTAAATTTACCAAGGCTTGATTTGTGACCCAAGATATGATCTGTCCTGGAGAATGTTCCATGAGCACTTGAGAAGAAAGTGTATCCTGTTGTTTTTGGATGGAATGTCCTATAAATATCAATTAAGTCCATCTTATTTAATGTATCATTTAAAACTTGTGTTTCTTTATTTATTTTCATTTTGGATGATCTTTCAATTGGTCAAAGTGGGGTGTTAAAGTCCCCTACTATGATTGTGTTACTGTTGATTTCTTCTTTTATGTCCCCTTTTATAAAAGGGGAAATAACCGTCTACCTAAAATTTGTATCCAGCTAAACTAACATCCAAGAGATCGGAAAAAATAAAGATACTTTAAGACACACAAAGATTGAGATAGTGTCCTACTCACTTAGCATTTGCCTTATGTATTGAGGTGCTCCTATGTTGGGTGCATAAATATTTACAATTGTTATATCTTCTTCTTGATAGAGCCCTTGACCATTATGTAGTGTCCTTCTTTGTCTCTTGTAATAGTCTTTATTTGAAAGTCTATTTTGTCTGATATGAGAATTGTCACTCCAGCTTTCTTTTGATTTCCATTTGCATGGAGTATCATTTTCCATCCCCTCACTTTCAGTCTGTATGTGTCCTGAGGTCTGAAGTGGGTCTCTTGTAGACAGCATATGTATGGGTCTTGGTTTTGTATCCATTCAGCCAGTCTATGTCTTTTGGTTGGAGCATTTAATCCATTTACATTTAAGGTAGTTATCTATATGTATGTTCCTATTACCATTTTCTTAATTGTTTTGGGTTTGTTATTGTAGGTCTTCTTCTCTTGTGTTTCCTGCCAAGAGAAGTTCCTTTAGCATTTGTTGTACAGCTGAATTTGGTGGTGCTGAATTCTCTTAGCTTTTGCTTGTCTGTAAAGGTTTTTATTTCTCCATCGAATCTGAATGAGATCCTTGCTGGGTAGAGTAATCTTGGTTGTAGGATTTTCCCCTTCATCACTTTAAATATGTCCTGCCACTCCCTTCTGGCTTGCAGAGTTTCTGCTGACCCCACATCCATTTCTGCTTCCTGTCATATCTCCAGGACTTGGCACAGCGCCTGGTCCCACCTAGATGTTCAGTTAACTTGTTTAGCGGCAAATGGATTGAGCAGATGGATAGAAGGAATGAAACTGTCACTCTGCTGAGTAATGTGATTCCATGGCTGTAGTTGCTGGTAATCAAGTCTATCATTTTCACCCTGAGAAATTTCACCCAGCTGCGCTTCTGACAACATGTCAGACTAGGGTCTTGCAGATTCTCCAAACACATGTACCTGCACAATGGACATGATGGAGAAGATATTGAATGATAATGATGTAATAGTTTTAATAGTGTTAGCTAATACTTATGACTACTTATGTGCCAGGCACCCTATTAACTCAGTTAGACCACACCATTTACCCTATTTTGCAGATGGGGAAACTGAGTTATAATGAGGTGTAGTAGGCAGAATATTGGCTCCCCAAAGAGGTCTACATCTGGGTCCCTGGAACCTGGGCCTATGTTAGGTTACATGGCAAAGGGGAATTAAGGTTTCAGATGGAATAAGTTTGCTAATCAGCTGACCTTAAGACAGATTACCCTGAATTATCCTTATGAGTCCAGTGTAATCATAAAAGTTAGAAGAGGGCACAAGAAGAGAAACCAGAGAAATGGCAGTGTGAGGAATCATTGAGACTTCAGGTAGCACAACACTGCTAGCTCGAAGCTAGAGATGGGGCCACAAGCCAGGATAGCCGGTGGCCTCTGGAAACTACAAAAGACAGGGGGACAGATTCTCCCCTGGAACTCCAGAAAGAAACACAGCCTGCAGACACCTTGATTTTAGCCCCATGAGACCCATTTTGGACTTCTGATCTACAGAACTATGAGATAATAAGTGTTTTTTTAAGCCATGTGGTAATTTGCTGCAGCAGCCAAAACAAAACAAACAAACAAACAAAAACCACAAGAGGCAAAATGACTTGTTCCAGGTCACACAGCTTAAAAGGAGTAGAGCTAAAATTCAAATCTCACTCCAAAGCCAATTTTATTGACCATATTCCATACTGTGCCTCAGTAAATTAGGAGTCCATCACCTTAAGTACTTGGCCACCTCACCTTACGTTGAAAGGTGAGTCAACGCTCAAAGAAGAATGAGAAAATCCCCAAGTGCCAGAAACAAAGATAAATCTCAAACACAGGGACAAACAGATGCCTGGCATGTAGCATAGAGAGAAATAAATGATAGAAAACAAAGATTAGGAGTTGTAGCAGATAAAATGACAAATCTGCTGCTTCTGTGACTGGATCTTTGATATCCCAATATCACCAAGGAGCATTAGCTTCTATACACCCTATAAGTCCTGGTTCTAGATGTGGGTTTAGAGAACCACGTGGAAGCAAGTGCAGTACTGCTAGGGAGGTAGGTATAATGAGAGAGAGAGACCAAAACAAATCTGAAAATCAAAATTCCAAAACATTTTAGGAAATCTAGTGTTACATATAATCTTCAAACAAAAATGATTAAAAGACAATAGTTTAAACAAAAACATTTAGATTAATATGATTAAGATGTTCAAGAAAATAAATGAAGGCATAACTTCCATTAGAGATACACACAAAGTTTTGAAACAAAGACAGGCAGAAATGGAATAAAAACAGATAATTATGAAAAAAAACACCAAAAGAAAGCTTTGAAATGAAAAATAAGGTAACTAACATAAAAAGCCAAAAAATAAAAGAGGTGTGAACTCTTTTCACAGCTCCCCCCAGAAGGCAACATAGAAAAATAAAAACATAAAACCTATAAACTGCAAGTAAGAACCTTTGAAGACACTGACACCCAACTAATAGCAGTTCTAGAAGAAGAGAAGAAATGTCAGAGCAACAATTATTTGAAGAAATACTTGCTGAGAATTTTCCTTAATTAAAGACGTGACTTCTTAGGTTAAAAACAAACTCCACGTGACCAACAGAACACATGAAACAAATCTACACCTACATGCATTATTGTGAACCTAAGAACAAGGCAACAAGCCAGTCTTAAGACGCCAGATTACCTGCAAAGAAGCAACTGGGAGATCAGACATCTCCTTGGCAAAAATAGACACCAGAAGAAAGTGAGAGTATATCTGCAAAGTGCTGAGGAAAAATAACTGTCTACCTAAAATTTGTATCCAGCTAAACTAACATCCAAGAGATCAGAAAAAATAAAGGTACTTTAAGACACACAAAGACTGAGATAGTGTCCTACTCACACACTTCAGACTGCAGTTTGGAAATATCAAATAAAATTGAAGATGCTCATGACCTACAACCAAGAATTCTATTTCTGTGTATATGCCCCAGGGAAGTTTTCTCATTTGTGTATAAGGAGCTATAAAAGCTGTGAATTTCAACACGGTTCATAATAACAAAATATTGGAAATGACCTATATGTCCGTTAATGGGAGAATTGATAAGTAAGTTGTAGCATAGTCATTTAATGAAATAATATAACCACAGAGCTTGTAAACCAAAGTGTTTCTCAGATTTCAAATAAATGTGAAAGTTGAGAAAAATGTCATCACAGGGCCAGCCGCAATCATTAAGTGCTTTGGGGTATTTTGGCTCCAGTATTTCTGCCATGTTTTTAACAGTATCCCTCAGTCCAACTGCTGGTGGCCTTGTCTGAACCATAGGGAGCCATTCACATTACCAAGAAAACCCACACCTTCAGGATAGAGCAAGCTTCCCAGGAAGTCAGGTGCCTTAGTTGGGAAGGGTCGTTGGTTAGATCTGGCCAGTGATCCTCCTTAACCGTTAACTCCTTGAGATAGAAGTTTCAAATTGTATAGAAATACAGGTTGGTAAACCCACGTAGAAAGAATTTGTATTGAACATACATTAAATGCCCAACGTTTAATGGCTGCTTGCCCCTTTCCGTTCAGTGAGCGTTTCTTTATTTTTAAGGGCATACTAGTGAATGCACATCATTTTGATATTTTCCTGAATGTCTGTTCGATTTCAGGACTGGTACGCCAAGACCCCTATGAGTAAAAAGAGAGCCTTGGCATTAACAGGAGATAACAAAGAAAACGAAAAGGACAAAGGAAAAGAGAAGGAGAAGAAAGGGATAAAGGAGAAAAAGAAAAAATAATGCCTCTCTGAGGAGCCAGAGATGGAGGTGGGCCCGACTCTCCAGGGGGGAGATTGACCATTGCCTGTGTGAAGTCCCACACTGATGCCCGACGTCCACCAGCCCTGCCCTCGCTCAGTTAGATCTTCGTAGGCTGACCACCAAGTTAGTTGTGCATAACAAGTGTTTCTAGAGCTTGTAATTATTTCTTAATCTATATTAAAGTTTGTATATAAGCAAAACTCACTCTTCACACACTCCACAATCTATCCCAGTTGGACACTTCATCTCATCGGTACTAGTTGCTAAATTTAAATTTTGATACTTAGAAAATACCCTAATCTGACAACTAGTAAATTCATTCAGTCATCGGTGCTACTAGCTTTTTATTAATAATCTTGCACATATCTTAATAAATTAATTCTTTGCTCTATTCATGTATTGTATATAATGGAATAGAAACTTTTTCTTGGACTGACTCAGTAATTTGGTTGCTGGAGCTAAAAAAGATCTTTTAAATTAACGCTTTCAATCTTCTGACTTTGAAGATGGGGAAACTAAGGCCCAGGGCCACACAGCTAATATTTGGAACATTGGGACTATGTCATTGCCTCTTAGTTCCCGGGTTCCTGCTCTTGGGAAACACTGGAGCAGCGGCAGGCCAATGGCTAGATGAAAACTACGACCCCAAATGGGGTAAAAATAGGAGAAGAGAAACTCTAAATAAAGAAGTAAGAAATTCTAAGAAAGAAAAAGATTAAAGAATAGAAAGATGAGGGTCAAAAGATAAATTTCAATTTTGTAAGAATCTGAAATTTACTTGGCGGCATATTGTAAGTAACCCGCTTCTAAATTGTGGTGAGAACACAATCACAGGAAGGAGACAAATTGAGCTGCGATAAATTCACTGGAATTTAATTCAAATTAACTACTGCGCAGTTTTTGGTTACACCACAGAAAGTTCTACAATCTCCTAGTCCATAGACCAAGCTAGATCTCCAGGCTTTCCTGGGATTTTCAGCGGGTTAGATCTTTAATGCCCAAAACTACCAGTGGTTCCCAGCTGTCTTCTGGCCACCAGCACATACCCCTCAGCTTGTGTCTGTACAGGACATAAACACAAATTAGGACAGAAAGAGACAGCCCCAGGCTCCCGAGTTCTGCATGTGCTCTGTACAAACTGGAAAGCCATCCCTCAGAGTCTGTCTTCTTGAACAAACTCCACCTTCCCGGTGCCCCGCCGTAGATTTGCCTTCTCGTACCAAAGGAACCCCAATTTCTGCAGACTGTCTGCCTGCCCTCCCCTTACCCACCCCAGATTGTGTCTGGCCAAGGCTCAAAATGGCCTGAGGGGTGGGCGGACTCCCCATCCTAAGCTCAGAGAGCAGTGAAATGTTCGTCTCTCCAGGGTGGCCCACGGAGACCCTTTCTTTCACATGTCATGGGAGCAGACTCTTGGTTTTGACCCAGGATGAGAGCTCCAAGGCTCTAGGGTTTGGTGTTCATTGCAGAATAATAGGATCTGGATTGTAAAGCAATGAGAATCATGATTGTAAAGGAATAAGCGTTATGAAAATGTTAATGGTGGACAAGACCTTTTAACTTGGTCTGACTGTGAAAAACAAGCACAGTTTTCAGAACGCATACAAACCTGTGTAGGTAGAGCTTACTCAACAATCACTAATTAATTTATAAAAAATGAGACAGACCCACAAACGTAGAAAACAAACGTATGGTTACCAAAGGGGGAGGTGGGAAGATGTTAGGAGTTTGGGATTAACAGATACACACTACTGTATCTGTAGCACAGGGAACTAACTGTATTCAGTATCTTGTAATAACCCATCATGGAAAAGAATATGAAAAAGAATATATATATATAATCTGAATCACTTCACTGTTCACCTGAAACTAACACAACATTGTAAATCAAGTATACTTCAATAGAAAATTAAAAAATTTAAACGGCCACATGTGGCTAGAGTGCCTGGCATATTGAACAGTGCAGCTTTGGAGTAATTTTGAGTCTTAAAAATTGGCAAAGATCGTCTAAATATCGTCCCTATGGGCTCACTCTCTCATAGCACATTCACACTGAGACGTGATCTCCACTGGCCCCTCTGTTTTCTCCCAAACTGTGACTCCCTGCCCTTTCCAGTGCTAGGTTTTCACTCTGTTCCACGTGGCTCCCATCAGCCAGCCCCACCTGGTTACCAAGAACCACTATGTCCTCCCACCCCAGCCGGCTTTGCCCAGCTCACAGGTGCCCTCAACTCTGCACAGAGTGGGCCCCCTTGTAGGTCACTGCAAACTGCACAAGAGCCTGACACGCTATAGCCCAGCACTTGACGGTATTTGTACCATGGCATCCTGCTCTGTGTGTGCCAGGGGACGGGTAGATTCCTGCACATATACTCACAAAGATATATTTCACTTTTTTTATACAAGTGGTAACATAGCATATATATTGTTCCACCCCCTTGCTCTTTTCACTTAATTATATACCTTGGGTATTGGTTCATATCAGCACACACAGATTGGCCTCATTTTATATTAGCTACGTAATACCCACTTGGTGGATATAGCATAATTCATCTGACCAATCCACTCTTGGTCAGACGTTTAGATTGTGTCCACCCTTTGCTATTCCATCAGTGCTACAATGAATACCTTTATACATTCTTCTGTGTGGACATGTACAGGAGAAAGATTGTAGGATAAATTCCTAAAAAAGAAGTTATGGCAACAGAATGCTATGCAGTCATTAAAAAGGATGAAATAATGCCATTTACAGCAACATGGATTATTAACTACAGATTATCATACTAAGTGAAGTAAGTCAGAAAAACAAATATCACATGTTATCACATGTGGAATCTAAAATATGACACAAATGAACTTATCTATGAAACAGAAACAGACTCACAGACATAGAGAACAGACTTGTGGTTGCCAAGGGGGAGGGGGGAGAGGGATGGGGTGGGAGGCTGGGTTAGCAGATGCAAACTATTATATATAGGATGGATAGACAACAAGGTCCTACTGTATAGCACAGGGAACTATACTCAATATCCTGTGATAAATCACTTTGCTGTACAGCAAAAATTAACACAACATTGTAAATCAACTATACTTCAATAAAAACAGAAGTTATTGGGTCAGATTGGCCATGCACTTTTATTTTTTAGTTTTTTTAAGATTTTAATCCTGTTGGGACAAGTCCCTTTATTTATTTTTTTTTAATATTTATTTATTTATTTATTTGGTTGTGCTGGGTCTTAGTTGTGGCAGCCGGGCTCCTTAGTTGCTGCTCATGGGCTCCTGAGTTGTGGCATGTGAACTCTTAGTTGCGGCATGCATGTGTGATCTAGTTCCCTGACCAGGGATGGGACCTGAGCCCCCTGCATTGGGAGCACGGAGTCTTATCCACTGCGCCACCAGGGAAGTCCCTAGCTGTGCATTTTTAATTTGGGTCACCCTTGCCAGGACACCAGGCGCTCACCCACCCGTCCTGCAGGAGGATGCTCATGACGTCATCATCCACTGGGCAGCTCATCAGACTACGAGCCTGTCATCAATCCATGTCTAAAATCCAAGGTCCCCCTGGGAAAGCGATGCAGCCATGTGCTACAACTCCCATTCTTATCTGACGCAGAGACAGGAGACGTGACAGCCCTGATGGGAGGAAAGCAAATAAGAGAGTGTGTGGGGTGGAAGGGCAGAGGGACTGGGGGAAAGAAAGGGAAACAGACCCTTCCTGGGAGTTCTGCTGGGGCCTGAGCTGTTCCAGGGTCATTATGTGACAATTAGCTCCTCTGGAGTGTGTTCTGAAATGAAGGGGACAGTAATTAATGTCATTAACCCTCATTAAGGAGCATCTATGGAATCTGATTAAAGTGGAATTAAAGCTCTCGGTGGCTCTGCCCTCTGCCTGCCCTGAGGAACCAGCAGGTTCCAGGTCCAGAACCACTGCGGGCTAACACGGCATTCCTTCAAAGATGTTCTTGAGACCATCCGGGCTTAAACAAACACCTCCATCCAGAACTAGCAAGTTTAAGACCCCTAACGCTGAGGAAGCTACTTTTTTTTTTTTTGCGGTACATGGGCCTCTCACTGCTGTGGCCTCTCCCGTTGTGGAGCACAGGCTCCAGATGCACAGGCTCAGTGGCCATGGCTCACGGGCCCAGCCGCTCCGCGGCACGTGGGATCTTCCCGGACCGGGGCACGAACCCGCGTCCCCTGCATCGGCAGGCGGACTCTCAACCACTGCGCCACCAGGGAAGCCCTGAGGAAGCTACTTTTGAGGCTCTTCCTAACCCTCCATCCATGTGTGATATGAAAACAGTCACGGTGGTCGGTGTCACAGGGCTGTTTCAAAGAGCGACACTATTTTCAGCCACTAAAGACATTGTGGGACCCAAACAACTGAGAGAAGTGGCTTCTGATGTCCTCGTGGGTCTGAAGATTTTAATTTAAGAGAGGCGTGGATGATGCTAACGAAAGCAGAGGAACCACGAAAGACCAGTGGGCTTGAAACCAAGCTGGCAGCTACCTCAACAGTGAGGTTTGGAAAATCAAAGGGAGCTTGACCCAAAATACGTGTCTCCAAGCACCTGTGATCCCCACCAGTAGACTCACTCATTCGCCAATGCATGGTCCCCTTGACCACCCCGGGTCACTAGAAGTCACGGCTGCAGCATCGCAGCGGTGTGGGGCTCACTCTCACTCAAGTCTTTTATTGAGCGCCTTCTACGCGCCAGACGCCGAGATGCCCAGGGGAGCTGCTTTGCAGTCTAGTGGGGGAAGGGGCATCCATGAAACGGTTGTGCAATGAATGTGTGTGTCCAGATCTGCACAAGGGGTGTAAGTACTGGGCACCCGACCTTGTCTAAGGGATCCGGCTTACGGCCGCCTGGCCTCATCCCTGCAGGAACATTTTCCGGATGGAGAAGCTGAGACTCCATGAGTACCTGGCAGGTCTGATTCCTTTCCTCTTCAAAACGGCCACACTTAGAGCCCATATAACTACCTAAGACGGTGTATTTCGGGCCCCCAGCACATGGGATGTACTCAGTACGGGTTTATTGCCTCATACTCATTCTGCAGTGCACTTTTCATATGGGGCTTTGGGAGGCAAACGGGAGCCCAGGAGTCGGCCTCCAGGAGTTTTGGCCTCTACCCCCCGCTCCCCTACCCCACGCACTGGACTGTAGTGGGATGACTCTCTCTTCACCCCAGCTCACCCAGTTCCTCCACGTGGCAGACAGACACAGGACCTTGCTCTTCCGTTTGGCCTAGGGATTAAGCATCTTAGCAATTTGGTCTCTGCAGTCAATTCTAGTGGTTTAGAGCAAAGGCCTTGCCTGACCCAAGCCCGGGCAGGCAGTTGGTCTCCACCCTGCGGGGCTGCTGGGAATAGTGACCCCAGCTATGACCGTGCACCCAGCACAGCGGCCGGTACCAAGTGAGGTCTCCGTGAGCACCGCTCGCTGTTCCATGACCACAGGGCTTGCGCTACAGGGGAGATGACAACACAGCGCTGCGATGAAGGTGGGGTGGGGGAGGGGAGGGGGGACACGCCTGCATCCCCAGGGCCAGGGTGCACAGTCCTGTGAGAAGCCCGGAGGCTCTCTGCCGGGTCCCCCCTCACCCTCCATCCCCAACCATATCACTTGCCTCTGTTTCCCTTGTTGAGGGCCAGTTTGGGGGTCTGGTAGACCTCCGTCACCCCTCTGGGATACCCCTGCTCCCTCTCTAGAGCCCTTGGGTGGCCTCACTCCGACCCATCCTCAGGCCTCTCCCCACCTGTCTGGAGGGAGGTCAGCCAGTGTCTGGGAGGAGGGCCGTGGCTTCTTGGAAAGCACCGTAGGCTGAGCTGGGCTGGGTCCAAATACACAAATGAGCTGGGTGACCTCGGGCCAGCCCAGCCACACATACACACACACACCACATATTCACACTGCACACAGAAACACACATGCCCCACAAACACACATGCCCACACACATAAACACACCAAGAGACATATAAACACACATGCACAGATACGCACATAAACACCCCACACTTATAAACACATGCACGTGTTCACATGCATACACGCATGTACACAATGCTATACATGCATGTTAACGTGCATACACATGCTATTCACGCGCATGCATGCATGTACACACGTGCTATATGCACAGCCCCCTCCCGCAGCCCCCATTTCCTCAGCAGGGCTGATGGCAGATGCCCGTGACCCTCGCATCCTCGAGCCTCAGGCCTCCCCCCAGGAGAGGAGTGGGCACTGGGGAGCAGCAAATTGGGGAGATGTCCCCACCGGTGCTACTGGGCTCGGAGCTCTGTGTTTACCATCTACACTGAGCGAGTGTTTCGTGAAAACATCCGCTTCCTGCTCCTCGAGGGAGGGAGTCGCGGAGACCCCAGCTGCGGCAGGAAAGGCTGACGTGGACGCCCACGGCTCCCGACTGCA
This sequence comes from Aethalodelphis obliquidens, assembly GCF_003676395.1. NCBI lineage: Eukaryota > Metazoa > Chordata > Mammalia > Artiodactyla > Delphinidae > Aethalodelphis > Aethalodelphis obliquidens. The sequence goes on from NW_020837946.1 coordinate 4,315,426, forward strand.
CGTGGAGCAGGTAGGGCAGGAGGGTGGCCCAGGAGAGCCTGCGAGTGCATCCACGGCAAACCGAAAGCAGACTCCCTACTCCCCAGGTGGGGTCAGAGAGGTCAGCAGTCCTCCCAGCGTCACAAAGCGCTGCTCGCGGACACCACCAGACCACACACTCAACTCGGAGGAGGGAAGCTGAACGCAGGGTGATGTGGGGCCCATCCTGGGAGCCCCCAGGGAGCCATGTTTGTTTCCTCATCTATAAAAGACCTGGGGTGAACCCCATAAGGAACCTTCTAGCTCTGAGTTACTATTGCCCGTAGGACAGAAGCATTCCAGAGATGAGGGATCTGTAAGCCTAATCCACGACAGTCATCAGGGTCATTTGTGATAAGAGGACCGTGACCAGGTTCACCCCGCCTCCTAAACAATTGGGATCCAGACACGTTCTTGAGAAAGCACCCCAAATATCACAGGGCAGAGTCCTCTACCTGCAGCTGAATATTCAACACCACACAGCAAATGGAGCAAAGCGCCGAGGGTTTTATCCCGAGAGAAGCAGACCCCGTGCTGATGAAGAAAGTAAACAGCTAGAGGTCAGAGCTGGCATGTTCTCGCTCCGCACGTGATTCTCCGAGCATCCTGGCTTATTTTATGTCCCAGAGCTACGGCTTTAGGGCTGGGGCCCTATCTGGTCAGAGGTGGCCCTCATCTTGGAGAGCAGGGGCAACTTTCATCTTTGACCGTTGGCGTCTGACGATGTCTTACTCAGGCTGCGTCAGCACCGCTCAGGTGGCCCCGTGGGGAGTTCGGCTGCTTCTGCATCCTCCAGGCACCAGCCAAGCATGTTGCTGGCCCCGCTTCGGGGTCAACTCCATCTCCAACAGTAGTGCCCACCCTGCCCCTCTGTCCTCCTGTCTTGTTTCATGTTGTATTGACCACAATTTATTTACCACCACCCGACATGGTAGACATCCGTCTGTTTTCCATCCTCCCCCAAGCTGCACTAGAACATACAGTCCACCAGAGGAGCAAAGTGAGAGGCTGGATGAATCCAGGGAGAAGTCCTCCCTCACCTTCAAGTGGACTCCGAACGGCCGAGAAGCTTCTATTGTGCGAAGCCCCCGAGAGCTTATCGGGGTGGAGGAGAGCAGAGAGGACCAGTGGAAAGGTTTTAGGGGCCAGGCCTGCAACAGTGTACACATCAGGTCTATTTCCATGGTCACTGTACAATCACACGGCCACGCTCAAGAGCAGGAGAGGGGGAGAAATATAGGAAAGCTGTATGCCCAGCCTCTACCACAAATGGAAACATGAAAAGTTACCTCCAGTTTTTAAATTGTGCACTCAAGTGTATGAATTCAAGAACGTTTGCTACTTCCAAGCAAAAACACTAAAGATAAATGAGTATTCCCTTCTGGACAATCCCATTAATTGCTCTCTGACTACCTGAAATTTCATTTAGAGAGTCGTTCTTTTGAAAGAAAACTTTCCAATAGTCTTTTATCAAAATGTGAACATCCATAAGAGGGAATGTGCATTTGTGTTTTTGTTGAGTTATGACGCAAGTAGGACAAAGGCACAGTCCAGGATATGAAGGGGAGGTGTTGTCAGCCCCTTAGAAGCCCACATGCATAGATGTACATTGACAGATGAATGGATAAAGATGTGGTATTATATACAATGGAATATTACTCAGTTATAAAAAGAAGGAAATAGGGCTTCCCTGGTGGCGCAGTGGTTAAGAATCCGCCTGCCAATGCAGGAGACACGGGTTCGAGCCCTGGTCCAGGAAGATCCCACGTGCCGCGGAGCAACTAAGCCCATGCCCCACAACTACTGAGCCTGTGCCCTAGAGCCTTCAAGCCACAGCTACTGAAGCCCGCGCACTTAAAGCCCGTGCTCTGCAACAACAGAAGCCACTGCAATGAGAAGCCCGTGCACAGCAACGAAGACCCAATGCAGCCATAAATAAATAAATAAATTTAAAAAAAAAAAGAAGGAAATCATGCCATTTGCAGCAACATGGATGGACCTAGAGATTGTCATACTAAGTGAAGTAAGCCAGACAGAGAAAGACAAATATCATATGATACTGCTTACATGTGGAATCTCAAAAAAAAAAAAAAAAAAGACAGATGAACTTCTTTACAAAACAGAAAGAGACTCAGACATAGAAAACAAACTTATGGTCACCAAAGGGGAAAGGGGTGGAGAGGGATAAATTAGGAGTTTGGGATTAACATATACACACAACTGTATATAAAATAGATAAACAGCAAGGACCTGCTGTATAGCACAGGGAATTCTACTCGATATTTTGTAATAACCTATAAGGGAAAAGAATCTGAAAAAGAATATATATAAAAATAACTCAATTATATATATATATATAAAAATAACTGAATCACTGTACTGTACACCTGAAACTAACACGACACTGCAGATCAACTATGCTTCAATAAAAAATAAATCAATAAATATTTTAAACAAAGAAGCCCACTTGTAGCGCTTCTGCACTGGCTGTGGTGCACACGGGCCACTTCCAATGCCATCCACCCAGTGAGATGTGTGCTTCCCCACCAGCCAGGCCCCCATGTTTATGGGCCTCAGCAGTGGGGAGGTCTCACTGGGTGGTACCCTAGCGGGGCTGGGCCTGAACGGAAGCTGATGCCACCCAGAAACCTCAGTCTCCCCGTGGCACACGCGGGGCTGCCACGCTCGGAGCCCAGACTTACACCCAGTCCTGGCGGGGCTCCCACAGCTCACTGAACACAGCACGTCACCCCCCGTGACCATCGTGCTTGACTCAAACAGCCAGAGCAGGGACGACATCCTCCCTCCTGAAAGATCATTTTACTCCAAGCGGAAACACTGATTCTGCCTCAGCAAATTTCCCAATTTGCGAGAATTCTACAACTGACAGATGAGCTGATGGGGAACGTTACCTTTATATAAAACAGTGAGCCACAGACTTCAAAGGGTTCTCGAAGGTAAATTTAATTACATCCTCCCCAACAAGACATCCAAAATACCCTCGCTTAGCTTTTGTGCGTGGACTTATACCAAGCACAATGCCCACGTCCTGTGACATTAGTATTTCTCTTAACATCATTGAAAATAGGAGTCCTTTGGAACTGGTTGGAGCAAATTATAATGCCCCTAGCCAGGGCCTTTTGTTACACAGCTCTTCAAAGGGGGTGCCTGCCTGGCCCGCTGAAAGCTGTCGGACCACTGGAGTTCATTTGAGAACCCTCTACCCCAAGTTGGTCTTGCAAATTATTTCTGCCCTATGCAGAGAGTCTTTTTACTTTCCTCATGGCATCAAGTGACTTTGAATCTTGCATAATACGTACTCACACATACACGAGGAAGGGATTATTGTGTTGCCAGGATTAAATCACGCTTATGATAATGAGCTGATAAGATGTGGAGTGCCAGAGGTTTTGTGTTTGTCCCTGGAGCACGGTGGTGCCGTGTCCAGTGAGGGAAGAGCTGCAGGGCTGTCTAGGCTCAGTCCGCACCTACAGACTGGCCTGCGCCATCCTTCAAATGCTCCAGATCTGGACTGGGGCTACATTTGACCTTGGTGAAACCCATTCCTGCCTTCTCTCCTGGTCCTGGGAAGGGGAGGAGTGATAGGTCAGCTAACACTAAGATGACAACCTGACCACACCAGATTCTACTGATGCTTTGTGAGCTTGGTTTCCAAGGCTGGGCACCAAGGGGCTCTCCAGCCCAGATCCTCGGCTCTGTGAGGCAGGTGGACCCAGCCTCTCTCCCACCAATAGGGAATCAAACTGGGACAGTCACCCATGCATGGATGGCAGCAGGGAGCTCACTGCCCCTGCAGAGAGTTGGCATCGCTTCTCCAGTGGCCAAGGACATCCAATGCTCTCTGTGCAAAGCCAGCACAGTCTAGCCAGTCAGTTGACTCAAGGCCTTTGTCCTTGACGAGAATGGAAATTCTCCTGTTCCTCAAGGAGCACGTTGAGAGTTTGATGAAGAGCTGGACCCGTCAGGCACTTGCCCAGGGTTCCAGTTGAAAGGGACACCAGAACAACCCTGGGACCACAGTGCCCTCAAGTGGATATTCGCAAGCACCGCTCTTGGTCAGTTCCAGGTTGGGAGCGTGCTCTGTGACATCGGGAATCTTATTCTAAATGTAAAGATGGCGATAAGTCATTTTATGAATAAGTATCTTTGTTTACTCATAGAATATAAGCTATTCTACCATCTCCAGTAAGTAAATGTACAAATATTTAAAGAATGCCCATTTTTTGTCTGCTTGGGGGGTCTCCACACCTCCGCTTGTCCCTGACATCTCACCCATTCTGCATATGCTCACAGGCAATGTCCATCACAGGGTTGTCCCTTCCTTGGGACCATGGAACATTTGGGGGATGGACAAGTACATGTCGAAAAGGGAAGAAAGAGTGACCATGCGTGAGAAGAGACACTTAGTGAACAGGCAATTCCTTTAGTCCTATTCTGTACAAGGCACAGGCATCTATCAACCTCGTGATGCAGGTGGTTCTCAAGTGTGAGCTGACTGAGCACTGCATGGACTTGGACTCGAGGTGGATCCTGGCCACCGGGGGAAACTTGGAGCACAGAGTTGCTGTGGCCTCCGCTGACTGTGCCTGGTCCTGTGGTCCCAGCCAAGCCCTCGCCTGTCTGATAGGAAACAGTACAAGTAAGATTCTGGAGTCCTCCTCGTGTGTTTCCCCTGGTCATCAGTCACTAACTTCTACTGGATCATTATCACTGGCTAGGGTCTGCCGGGGAAGACCATGACTTTGCCTTAAAAGATGGATCCTGAAGGGCTTCCCTGGTGGCGCAGTGGTTGAGAGTCCGCCTGCCGATGCAGGGGATACGGGTTCGTGCCCCGGTCCGGGAAGATCCCACATGCAGTGGAGCGGCTGGGCCCGTGAGCCATGGCCGCTGAGCCTGCGCGTCCGGAGCCTGTGCTCCGCAACGGGAGAGGCCACAGCAGTGAGAGGCCCGTGTACCGCAAAAACAAACAAAAAAAAAGATGGCTCCTGAAGACTGCTGCCGGCCGTCCACCCTGCAGCCAAATAGCATATTCTTAATCTCAGCAGTATTAGCATCAGCTGACCACAGCTGACCATCTGGGCCATAACAGTCATGCCACAACAAATGACATCTCACACAGAGCTTTGCTCAGTGCCTCATCTATTTCTGCTTGATAGATTCTCAAAAGTGGCCCAGCTCAGTCAAAGTTTCATCTACACAAAAAGCAGAAAGTAGAGGGGAGTGAAAATCATAGACTACAGGGCCGTGGCCTCCTGCCAGCCCTCCAGGGGTGAGGTCCCAGCCGGGGTCATGGACACCCCCAGCAGAGGATGCCTGTCAACCATTTCTGTCATCATAGAAACTGGCCAAAGGCAGATGTGAGTAACATCGGGAGAGCCAGCCCTCATTGGACACATTCCCTGAATCATTTGCATCTGTAGATGCCTTCAGAGGGGCCCCAGCGCTGCCATGGTTCCACCCTCTCTGGGGTCACTTGCCAACGGGAAAGCAGGTGGGCCATGACACCTGTGCTGCCGTGTGTTGAAAAGATCCAGCGCCTCCTGCCACACCAGACACAAAAGGAAAGAGAAAGGGGCAAGGAAGCCACTGTCAGGAAAGTGTTGAAATAAACTCCAAATACCTTGAGAGCAGAGCAGGAAAAGTGCCTCAGTCAGATTCCCATTTCTGCACTCACTGGCGGATAGACATCTCTGGAAAGCGGCTCCCTAGAAGATTGCTGCCGGGAGCTGGGCGTGTGTGCACACCTTAACCCTGCTTGTGATGGTCGCAGAGCATAGCACTGCTGTCGATGCTACGTGGGATTGCTGGCAAACATCTGAATTTGCATCAAAATGAGGCAATGGGTGGGGGACGGGGGAAATGGGGAGCTGCTAATCAATGGATGTAAATTTCAGTGAAGCAACATGGATAAGCTCTAGAGATGTGGTGCGCAGCACTGTAACTATAGTCAACAAGGCTATATTGTGTGCTTTAAAAAGGTAGATCTCATGTTAAGTGTCCTTTCAAAAATGAAACAAACTTTTCTCAAAAATGAAGTGACGGGGAGAGGAGCTTCAGACTACGAGGGATAGAAAGTCACCGTCTTGACACTGCACTTAAAAATATGCTCTAAGGGCTTCCCTGGTGGCGCAGTGGTTGAGAGTCTGCCTGCCGATGCAGGGGATGCGGGTTCGTGCCCCGGTCTGGGAGGATCCCACATGCCGCGGAGTGGCTGGGCCCGTGAGCCATGGCCGCTGAGCCTGCACGTCCGGAGCCTGTGCTCCGCAATGGGAGAGGCCACAGCAGTGAGAGGCCCGCGTACCGCAAAAAAAAAAAATATATATATATATATATGCTCTAAAAGAGCATTTTAGCAAGAGTCCCTCAAAAAGAAATGGAGCGTGCTGTACAGGGCAGCTGGCTCGAGGGTCAGAGACCTGCATTAACCAGCCTCTACCTGTGCCCCTCCTACCTCCTGGGAGGTGCTCTACCCTCCCACATGCTCTTATGACTGGTGACCTCAGGATGCAGAGGAGATGCTTGAGACGGGAGCTCTATAGGGGCTATGCCCATACTAGACACAGGAGAAAGAAATCTTTAGCACAGAGAATCCAGGAATGGATGAATCCATCTAAATGTCTCCCCTAGAGTCCAAACACACTAAGGGACGGTCCTGCTTCAAGTGGGCAGCCCTGCACGCACAAGGTAAGGAGAGGACAAGACCCACCTTGGAGGACAAACAGCTCTGACGGTCAAGTGCAGACTCCACTGCAAGCTCACTCCCCCATCCCCCTTAAGGATGCCCCCACTTTGTCACAGGGGTATGAGTTTTAATGGTGGAGAAAATGGGGTGCAGGATGGGAGGGGTCATGCAGTGAGGAAGGGGACATAACTTGTCTTCACTTCTCTGATAATTTACACACAGAATAATAGTAGTGAGTCAAAGCTGCAAAGAAGTGTGATATTAACCAGACAGGCTTAATAGTCAAATGGATTTGGACGAAATGCAGAAGATTGGAAAACTTGCCATCTGCTCTCTCTTCTCTCCTTATCAGAATTGCGGATTCGACAAGCCGTGCCCAAAGCTACATAAATCCGTGTTTGCCCATTATTTTCTGTTCGCCTTGGCCAATTACATTAGAATACGACGACAAACCACCATCGCTGCCATACCCAGATGCACGTACACACACACACACATCTCAGCTGACGTATATAATTGGGAAATGTTCAATCCTAATGACTTCCATTGACGGTGGAGAGAAGAGCTAAGGTCCTTTGAACAGAATGCATTTTTCAAAGCCTTCCTCCCTGTTGCCTTGGTGAATCCCAGTGGAATGGAGATTGTCTTGGTGATAAGAGGAAGCCAAACCAGGAGAATGGAGGAGATGGTATATTGGGGCCAATAAAACCTCCTTGAAAGTTGGTTTCTTGGAGACAAGTTGGGGACACCACGGTGGTTTCACCCAGCTGTCCCGCTGGCATTATTAGGTCAATAAACTCTCCTAAGTTTCTATGAGCCAAATGGCCTCTCTCTCTGCACATTACCCCCAGCCCAGGCCCCGACCTCCGTGAAGGGGAGGGATGCCGCTGTCACGTGGCCACCTCTAGGATGCCTTAGGGCATCTGCAGGTCAATAAAATGTCCTCGGACCCTGCCTGCCAGACCCCATCTGTGCCTGTGTCCCTGGGATTTTAGTGAGAATACAGCTTGTAAGATGGGGAGAAGGTCCGCTGTACAAAACAGATGCCTATTAACTAAGAAGACCACCGGGGGAGGAAGGGAAGAAGGAGGGAGCGATGGTGGGTCATCAAGTTGGCCTGAAAGGAAAAAGCATGAAAGATCCAGATTGATCTCAAAGAACCCGCCTGGGTACCAGGCAGGCTCCTGGCAGAATCTCAGTGCAGGTGCTGTCTGTGGACTGTCACCAGCAGCTCAGGTTCCTGCAGTGGCTGCACTGCTGCCTCCCTGAACAGCCCCTCTTCACGTCGGATGTGCATTTGAATCTCCCAAGGAGCTTGTTAACATGCAGGTTCCTTATCCGTGGGTCAGGATTGGGGTCCAAGATGCTGCATTTCTGACAAGCTCTCAGATGATACAGATGCAGCTGGTGCCTGAAAACTTCATTAGGAATAGAGCATCTTGGGCTCCACCGCAGACCTAGAGAATCAGAATCTGCAGTTTATCACAACCCCAGGCGACTCAAATGTACATAAATTTTCAGCAGTTTTCTTCTAGGCACTACTTACACGCTGGAAATCAGGAAGAAGGCAAGTCAGAGGAAATTGTCCTGAGCACCCATGTTTGGTACACCTGAGCCAACCGAGGGACCGTATAGAACCATCACCTTTGAGTGTCTGCCGTCAGGGAGCAAATCCACCACACCTGCAGACGCCACCAGACTGAACATGCCAGACAAGGATGGCAGTTCATTAGGCAGGACTCACGTTGTATACTTTGTCCCAGGGGCCCCTACATGTCATCCATTCACGTGGCCATTTGGCCATTTGTGTCATGGCAATAATGCCCACAATTTTCTCTGATTTCCCAAAGGTAAGAAACCAATGGTTTCTGTGAAAATGTAGATGTACCAAAACATGTTAACACAAAGTTCCAGGAATTAGTCCTTACGGGTCAAAGTCATGTGTGCTTATGTGAAAATTCAATGAAGTCACTAAAGCACAAGTGGAAAATACTTTGGAAGCCTTTGGTTTTAGGCCTGGCAGGAAGCAAAGCATTGTTTGCATAAAGGAATAGACATAGAAAAGCATCTCAAGAGTCTTCCCACTGATAGAAAAACCCTAAGTATTATCAGCAAAAGGAGCTTCCTTAAATTAGTAAGAAGTGAAAAATAATCTATGCTTTATCCAAAGAAACAAGAAAAAAAAAGTGAGAATAAAGAACACAGAACAGGGAAGAAGACCCCGGCACAAGCTCAGTTTTGTCATCAATGGGTGTGTACAGACCTTTGGCAAAACTCAATCTGCCCAAACCTCAGTTTCTTGGTCCCTAAAACTGGTCACCTGACTAGTCCACAGCTCATTCTCAGGTCTTAAGAATCAAAATTGTCAGAAGTTATGACTTTACATTTTGCTGCTTTTTCTGTGGCTTTCAAAGTAGACATACAAATGCATTTAAAATATCTTTTTAAAAATAAGGAACTGAAAAGACAACCCACAGAACGTAAGGAAATATTCGTATTGGGGTCTTTTCAGTTGGGGTTTATTATCCAAAAAAGCTGCTAGGAATATTTTTGTACAGGTTTTTGTGTGAACACAAGTTTTCATTTCTCTGGAATACATCCCCAGGAGTGAAATTTCTGGGTCTATGAAGATCACGTGTTTGGTTTTATAAGAAACGGTCGAGCTGCTCTCCGGAGTGGCGGTACCACGTGACATCCTCAGCAGCAATGGATGAGGGATCCAGTTTCTCCGCATCCTGGTCAGCATTTGGTGCTGTCACTCTTTTATATTTTAGCCATTCTGATAGGTGTGCAGAGACATCTGACTGTCATTTTTTTTTAAACGTGCATTTCCCCGATGGCTGCTCACGCCGAGCATTTTGTGTGTGCTTATTCGCCATTGGATCTCCTCTTCGGTGAAATATCTCTTCATGTCTTTTGCCCACTTTCCCTCCTTTTAACTAAATTTGATTAACTAAAAAACTCAGGGCTTCCCTGGTGGCGCAGTGGTTGAGAGTCCGCCTGCCGATGCAGGGGAAACGGGTTCGTGCCCCAGACCGGGAAGATCCCACGTGCCGTGGAGCGGCTGGGCCCGTGAGCCATGGCCGCTGAGCCTGCGCGTCCGGAGCCTGGGCTCCGCAACGGGAGAGGCCACAACAGTGAGAGGCCCGCGTACCACAAACAAAACAAAACAAAACAAAAACACAACTCAGTGCTGCTTTTAGAGGAATAGGAAGCATGCATCCCTGACCAAAAAAAGTGGGGGGATGTGCATCCTCAAACATTCACGGGAAGACCGGCAGAAACAGCCATAAAAATCAGCTGAATTTATTAAACAGTCATTGTCGGGAAGAGCATTCAAACACAGACGCCACAGCCCCACTAGTTTCTGCCGGATCTCAGAAGGCTCCAGAAGAATATTTCTGTACAATGCGCTTCCACAAGTTAATGTCTGTTCTTATTTGAAGGGGGGTGGCGTCTTCATACTTGGGCTAATGGGTCTTAGAGGATCCATTAGGATTCAGACCACTGGGTGGTCTGAATCAATACCCAGCGCTGATTCTAATACATGGAGCTGTAAGAGGCGCATTAAGATTCTATTTTGGTGGAAAATAGACATTAGGGAGCCCCTGGCTTCCAATATTGCAGACCACAATCATTTCTTCTCTGCTCTGTGTTGCAGCATTCTGGAAGATACTTGGGCATTCCAGAAAGTAAATAGATCAGAGTTGCTTTTGTTTGAGAGAAATCCCAGGGCTGGGAACAGGAACTCCTGCAGCCCCTCTGAGCAGGGGTAGGGGGTCCACAGTGAAAGCAAGGCACAGGGCGGCCTCGTTGCATGGGCACCCGTATTCACAGCAGCACAGTAGCCACAGAGATGGAAGCAACCCAAGTGCCCACTGATGGATGAAGGGATAAACAAAATGTGGTCTATATATACAGGGGAACTCAGTTTTTAAAAGGAGGGCTTCCCTGGTGGCGCAGTGGTTGAGAGTCCGCCTGCTGATGCAGGGGACACGGGTTCGTGCCCCGGTCCGGGAAGATCCCACATGCCGCGGAGCGGCTGGGCCCATGAGCCATGGCCACTGAGCCTGCGCGTCCGGAGCCTGCGCTCCACAATGGGAGAGGCCACAATAGTGAGAGGTCCGCGTAACACAAAAAATAAATAAAATAAAATAAAAAATAAAAGGAAGGGGATTCTGACACAGGCTACAACATGCATGAACCTTGAGGACATTAAGGACAAATTGCGTATGATCCCACTTCTATGAAGTCCCTAGAGGAGTCAAAGTCATAGAGGCAGCAGGTGTAAGGGTGGTTGCCAAGGGCTGGGGTAGGAGAATGGGAAGCTGGTGTTTAATGGGGACAGAGTTTCAGTTTTGGAAGATGAAAAAAGTTCTGGAGAGGATGGTGGTGATGATTGACCAGATGATGTGTATGTACTTGAAGCCACTGAACTATACACTTAGAAATGGTTAAAAGGGCAAATTTCATGTTATGTATATTTTCCCACACTTTTTTTAAAAAGGAAAAGAAACGATGGGTTCTTTACTTTCAGACACACTTTGATCTCACCCTCCCAGTGACTATCCAGGTCTGTTCAGAAGCAGCCTTGTTTTGATTCCCCAAATCTCCAGGAAAGAACAAAGTGGAACAACCCGGCAACTGGTTCTCATTACCTTAGGAGGCAAAGACTATTCTCCTATCAGCCAGCAGCTGAGTCCAGCTTGATTAGGTCCACTGGCAACACTCCTGTCCCCTTCGGAACAGCAGGAGAAACCGGCTTTGGAGCAGAAATTTAATGAAAATTCAGGTCTTGTTGGCAGAGGAGAGATTTGCTGGTTTTTTCTTATCTTCACCATACTTGGTGGACTCTGCCTTGGGGGATTCTAAGCCTTAACTTTGTTCAGATATCAGAGTCTTCCAAGCTAGAATGGACCCTGAAGATGGTTTACTCCAAGCCCAAATGGACAAGGAGACCCCACATGACAACAGGAAGGGACAGACCCAGGCCACTGCCCTCTGTCCTCCATCCAGCTTTGGACATTTTGTGCTTCGTTTATCACACCGTCTAGACCCCCGGCGAGGTCGTTATTACGATCAAAGAGCCCTGGGAGAAAAATGCCTGACTTCTTACCTGTGTCAGGCACGTGAGCTGTCAGCAAATAGATCCACCGTCCTCTGCAGGGAAGAGGGAGAAAGTCCTGCCCTCACAAAGGTCACGTCCACGGTCACGGGGTCCTGATGCTGTACACTCGGCACCACGTTGATGCCTCGCTGAACGACGTTCAGATAATCAAAATAGGAACATTGACTGCGCCCCTGCCTTGGGGCCACACCGTTCATATATCAACGCACAAGAAAGTGCTGTGTCCCTCCCATCTTGCGGATGAGACAACTAAGGCTCAGAAAAATCAATTAACCCACAAGGCACGTGGCTGGAAGATGCTGACCCAGACCAGCTCCGAAGACTGAGATGGCAAGGGGTGTTGCCCAACCTCAAGGTGACTGAATCCCAGGTCCCTGTGGTCCCAGCTCTCGCTGCTATAGCCCTGGTCCTCCTTCACAAGTGGACGTACAGCATCCTGAGGACTGTGCCCTGTCACCATCATGAAGGTCACTCCTACCAGGGGTTAGCTATAGTTCTGAGCCAGGGTGTGAGTGGACCAGGTGGTGGGGTAGCAGGACGGGCATCTGGCCGCTGCTGCCCCCTGCTGGAGGGCCTGGGTTCAGCAGCCATTTGCTGGGGGGCCCACCCTGGAGAGAAATCCCCTGTGGGCAGTGCTGTGAGTGGCCACTGCTGGGAGGTCACCTCTCCCACTCCTCTCCCCGCCGCTGGTCCTCCTCCCGGGGGGAGTGGATGGAGGAACTGTGAGTGGATTTCTCAGCATCCCTAAAACAGCTTCACCAGGGTGACCTGTGCTGGTCCGGGAGCCCTGGACATGAGCCTCTCCTCCAGCCAGGGGAGGATTTCCAACTATACCTCGAGTGGGGAGGGGCCGAGGTTATTCAAAAACAGAGCCAAGGGCTTCCCTAGCGGCACAGTGGTTGAGAGTCCGCCTGCCGATGCAGGGGACGTGGGTTTGTGCCCCGGTCCGGGAGGATTCCACATGCCGAGGAGCGGCTGGGCCCGTGAGCCATGGCCACTGAGCCTGCGCGTCCGGAGCCTGTGCTCCGCAACGGGAGAGGCCACAGCAGTGAGAGGCCCGCGTACCGCGAAAAAAAAAAAAATTTCTAGATTTGGAACTAGTTGTGTAGTTGTCTTGTCAACCGTCATATAAAGCCTAGAGAGGAGGGATTATGTGGTTTTTCTGTCTCGACTCTCCAACGTCTTACAGTGTCAGGGAACAGAGAAGGCGTTGAGCGCAGACTTGTTAAACGTGATGACTCTCTATTTCATCCTGACCTCCACGTATGGGGGGTCCCAACCTCAGCGGTGACAGACTCCCACTCAAGGAGGGTTACCCTGGCCTGGGTCCCTGCCACTCCAGGCCATCTGGCAAGGTACCAGAAGAGTGAGCCCTCTCCTCTTCCCAGGCACGCGTTCCTTTCCCCCCACCCCCACCCCAGTGATAGTGTCGTCTGGCTGCTAGGAGAGGTGATGGGATGACCTGTGCACAACGGATTAGCCCCATGGCCCATCGGTCTGAGGGAACATGACACCTCTGCAGAACCACACCTTCTCAAACACCCGGGCTGCTCTTACATGTCTGCTTGAAAACAGCATCCCCTCCTTTCTGTGTTCCTTCTTTTGATTCCTCCCACCTTTCCCCTGGGGACAGTGTGAACCACCCACAGAGGTTCAGTGGTGGGGCTCATTTCCCTGCCCAGCTGGATGTGGACGTCCACCTCCTTGAGTGTCCTGGATGACCTTGGGTGGTGCCTGGAAATTCTTCTTGGTGACACTGGACTTCTCATTTACGCTATACATGGAGACCAGTGAACCCTTCCAGACTCTACTCCAGCTGGACCCTGCAGGCTAAAGACCTGGGGAGGGCTGAGGGAGCCAGACTAAGAACCAGTCACTGCCTGAGAACACAGTCCACATCCAGGGACGGCAAGCTCCCAGAGAAGGCAGAGAGATAAGATACATGGGGAATGGCTGCAAGCCCTCGGAACCATTGAGTAGAAACTACAGATAATTCTGATTGTTGACTTGTGGTTACTTCCCCTCCTCCCTCCTCCCCTCTCACCACCAACGGAGAGGGAGCTTCGAGCCAGAATACATTTGAATGGCAAAATAATTTATGCTTAATTAGGGTGCTGGATTTAAATTAGAAGTTTCGATGCAGAAGCACATGGATTGTTTAATCGCATTGGTTTGCCACTCATTAGCCACTCTTCTTAGATGTCTGTGACCCTGGCGCCTTCTCCCGATTCCTAGGCACCCCCTTTCTTCTCTATAAACCATGGCAAATTCATCTTCCTAAAATGCCACCCTGGTCATTTCATAAGCTGCCTCCAAAAAACTCGAAGAGTTGGGCATCGATGGCGTTTAAGACCTTGCATGCTCACCATGTCCCCTTCCCACGGCATCACTTCCACCCCTGCTGGCCGGATCCACACAGCTGGTGGTCCCTCCATATCCCTTTGCTCACTCTCTTCTCTACATCTGGGAGGGAACCTTTTTACCTAACAAAATTCTGCCCGTTCCTTAAGACTCAATTCAAAAATCACCTGCCCATGAATTCTCTGGTGACTGCAACAAGAAGTCTTCTCCCCAGCACCACCACAGATGCCCAAGCTGATCGAGTTCCTTATTATATCCTTCTTGTCCAGTTGGTCCTGGAACCAGACACCTTGTTCTACAAGCCTTTGTAACCTACAATAGGGGCTCACTAAGACGATTCTTTTGGATTAAGGGTAAATGAAAGACAGGCCCTGTTTCTCCTTAGCCCTTTGTGATAGCTCAGAGAACAGTAAGACGTATGATATGCTCAAAGCACGAAGCTTCCCCTACTGCAGATGCCACGAATTCACAGGCTCTCGACGCCGTACACAGATTTTCTCTTTGCTCTTAGTCAGCTCCCTCGCCCACCAGCCACACCAGATATTTCTAGTTTTCACTGCTGTGTTCAAGCTCTTTACCCCAATCATCTCTCCCACCTCTCAGCAAATGACTTTGACCCTCATTTCAAAGAAAAGATACCATTAACTCTCCTCCCTTCCTCTTCTGGACCTGGAGACAACCTTACCTCTGTCTTTGGGGCATCTGTGCCTTTCTGCTTCCCTCCAGCATCAGGTGTGCTCCTGCTTCCGCTAGAGGCCAGGGCCCCCAACTCAACCTGGTGACAGCCTGTGTTCTCCATCATTTATTCCACCTTCTGCAGTACTTACAATAGTTCTGTCTCTATAAGCTTTATACCTCGTAGAATATAAACATGTTCGAACCTCTGCCCCTTCACACAATTACAGGCCTATCGCTGGAATGGTTAATTTTATGTGTCAGTTTGACTGGGCCAGAGTGTTGAGGTATCTGGTTAAAGATTATGTGTAGGTGTGTCTGTGAGGGTGATTCCAGATAAGACTGACATGTGAATTGGAAGACTGAGTAAAGCCAATGCCCTCCCAGTGTGGGTGGGGCTCATCCAATCCACTGAGGATGCAAATAGAACAAGAAGGCAGAGGGAGGGACAATTTGTTCTCTCTGCCTGTCTGGGCTGGGACATTGGTCTTTTCCTTCCCTTGGACTAGAACTTATATCACTGCTTCTCCCGGTTCTTGGGCCTTTGGACTCAGGCTGGAGCTCCCCCACTGGCTTGCCTGGGTCTGCAGCTTACAGAGATGATGGGACTTCTCAGCCTCCATAATCATGCAAGCCGATTCCTTACGATAAATCTGGAGAGCTAGTAAAATGACTCAAGTACGCCGTGGCACTGGCCAGGGCGGTCTCAAGCTTCCTTCTCACAAAATAGATGGGTTTTCCTGTGGGTTTTTACCATTTGGAGTCCAGAGCCCAGAGGTCTTTTCCCTTTAACAGGAGACCCCTGTAAGCATTTTGCCTAATTGACTTTGTCTCGGATATATTGGTTCATTTAGTCATTTTATAACTGAGTCTTGCTGACCTGAAAACCATTCTCTCCTTTTTTACATTTTTATGGAAACTATATCTATTATGTGTTTTCTTACAAAAGATGTAGATGCTCGTTATAGAAAAAATATAATGTAGGTAAGTGACCAGAGTAAAATAAAATACATCCTTCAAATCTTTAAATAAATAAATACAGGGTTGTTTTTTTGTTTATTTTGTTGTTGTTGTTTACAAATATTGGATCACAACATACATTCAGCTTTGAAACCAGATTTTCACTTAAAATAAGCTGTAAACAAATTTCCATACCGTTAAATATTCTATCGTCACAGATTTCCGTGGCTCTGTAGACCTCCATTGAATCAATGTACCATAATTTATTCAGCCAGTTCCCTGTTAATTGGATATTTGGGTTTTTGCCAACTTGCCGGGGTTCATCAGGTAGTCCCTCCCAAAGAAAAACGCCACCACAGAAATGGCTGGCAATCCTCCAAATGATAGTTTTTCAGCTTCAACGACTTTTAGATCCAGCGTCCACTGAGAACTAGTTCTGACCTTCTCCTCTGCTCCATGGGTCTGCTATTCCCTACACCCGTACCACACCACTGATCATTGTTGCTTTCTACCTTCTAGGGAAATTCCATCTTTTACACATTCCTCAAAGTTTTCTAAACTATTCTCATATATGTATTCTTTATTTTTTTAGGGGGGCGGGTACTCTCTCAGCATAGTTACAAAAGTATCATTTTATTGCAGAAAACTGAGAAAATACAGATTTTTAAAATACTCGTTTAGAGATAACCACTGTTAACGTTTGGAATCTGTCCTTCCAATCTTTCTCCAAGCTTAATTTCATATATGCTTTACCAAAAATAAAATCATGCCATAGCATGCTGCCCTCTGGTAATTGTATATCTGCCAGAAATGTACGTAAATACCCCTTTCCCTAAAGTCACCTCAGCACCCAAGCATGCACATTTTTAAAGATTTGTCAATTTAACATCTGGTTTTAATTTGCATTTCTCTGAATACTAGTGAAGTTTAACATCACTTTAAGAGGTTTATTGGCATTTTTATTCTTTTCTGTGAGATGGCTATGAATGTCCTTGGCCCCTGTTGCCATTGGAGACTTGGAGTTGTGCTTATTGAACAGTAGGAAGCCCTTTACATGTGAAGGCTCAATCCTCTGAAAGATTTCTCACAAGTGCTCTTACCATTTGTTTTTGGGGCTTTTTTATATTTAGAAGTTTCAAATTGCTTATTTGAGCAAATCTAGATTCTAGATTCTGTCTTTGTTTTAATATTTAGGGAGCTCTTCTTCAGCCCAAGATAATAAAAACATGTATCTATATTCTTCTTTAGTGGTGATATGATTTTATTTTCAGTATTTTATTTTTTTAATCCTCTGGGTCTTCTTTTGGTGCATAATACGACAGATTTCACTTTTTATTTTTTCAGCTACCCCAACTCCATTTATTGAAAATCCTTCCCCTCCTGGTGAATTAAATGCCAATATTTCATAATCTAAACCTATTTATTGTTTCTGTTTCCAAGCTTCCTACTGTCTTCCATTGATCTTCCATGGAAGCTTTTGCTGCTAACGCACCTGGAAGAATTATTGGTGCTCTACCCTGTATTTTGCTATCTGGTGAGGCAGATTTTCTCTCAACGTTCTTCTTTTATTGAATTTCCTGAACACTGATGTGAATTTATTTTTCCAGGATTCTCTCCTCTACACCTTGCCCAATTGTCTAACTTTGCTGGTATATAGAAAAGCCATTAATTTTTTTTATTTGGGGAGGGACATAGGCTAGCTTACTGAACATTTTTATAAGTTCTAATATTTTTTCAGTTGATTCACTTGGATTTTCCAAATAACTGTATCATCTGCAGATAATGGTTGCTCATTTTGATGTTTTTTAATACTTGTTGTTCTTATTTCTTTCCCTGACTTATCACACACTGACGAACTTCTCAAAGGGTGTAGAACATTGTTAGAGCTCACCTTGGCCTCGTGCTTCCATACACCAAAACTTGGACTTGTGTGATGCTTCTGGCCTTCTGATCTCATACCTTTCACTCTGGGAGTACTTTATTGGTATCTCTGGGAGAAAGAATTTGCTTACATGACTTAGCCACTTCTAGATTCATCTGGGATCTGTGTATCTGAGGAGAGGGTACTCTGGGTCTCTCTGCTTCTTGGGAAGTGTCAGTCCTTGTTGGGTGTGGGTGGGGAAAGGAGGGTCAGAGCTGCCAGGGACTGCGTACGTTGCCTAAGTCAGGGATTCCTAGTAAGCTCCTCTAGCTTCAGATCTAAAGCCACCTACTTCAGTTGGCTTTATCAGTAGTGAAGCTGACACTTTGAGCCCCATCTGTCTGATGCCTCCTCTCAGTTGATTCCAAACTGATACATGGAAGACATAATAATACAGGGTTGGCTTGCCTGTTGTTCTTGTCAAAATAATCTCTGTTTCAGCATTAAATATGAGGTTGGTTGTTAATTTTAGAAAGATAATCTCAATCATGTAACAAAGTATTTTTTTGATCTAGTTTACTAGAAGTTTTAATATGCAATATGTTAGATGTTATAAAATATTATTTTAGTATCAGTTGAGATGATCATATTGTTTTCTCCTTTGACATATTATGAGATAAAATATATTAGTAGATTTTTTAAAAAAAACTAAAAATATTTGGCAATCCTACAACAAACTCTACTTAGTCATATGTATTATTCTTTTAACACATTGCTGGATTTGATTTGTTGATGTTTTACATAGAATTTTTGCAGTTATATTTGTAATTGATATTGATCTAACTTTGTTATTATTGCTATGATTGCTATTATGTTTGTTATGTTTTATTTTGGCTTTTTGTGAATATTTCTTTGACTTTTTTTTTTTTTTACTTTTGTCGACAAAATTGATGTACTGTGGTTTTCTACTCCTTCGTTATTTCGTTTTTGTTTCTTTTTATTTTCCTGAAAAATCACCCATCCCATTAAGACTTTCAGACAAATTAAAACATATTTTCTTAAAGATTTAAAGTTCTATTCCTTATCTAGTTATAGCCTCTTTTCCCTTAAGGTTATGTATTTGTGCCTATTCTCTTGGCTTTTTACTGATCTTTTTTTTTTAATTTTTTTAATTAATTTATTTTTGGCTGCTTTGGGTCTTCGTTGCTGCTCGCAGGCTTTCTCTAGTTGCGGCGAGTGGGGGCTACTCTTCGTTGCGGTGCGTGGGCTTCTCACTGCAGTGGCTTCTCTTGCTGTGGAGCACAGGCTCTAGGCATGCCGGCTTCGGTAGTTGTAGCACGTGGGCTCTAGAGCGCAGGCTCAATAGTTGTGGTTCCTGGGCTTAGTTGCTCCACGGCATGTGGGATCTTCCTGGACCAGGACTCGAACCTGTGTCTCCTGCATTGGCAGGCAGATTCTTAACTACTGTGCCACCAGGGAAGTCCCTCACCCATTTTTTAATCTTTACATAAATAATGTCATACGGAATTCACTCTTTTGTGTCAGGCAACTTTCATTTGTTCAACACTATGTTTGTGAGAGTCAAGCACTGTGGCAGGCAACTGTAGTACATTCCCCTTCATCATTGTATCTTTTCCATTGTAGGAACACCATTTATTTCTCCATCCTACTGTTACTAGACAATCGGATTGTTTCTAGTTTGAGGCATTAGGAACAATGCTGTTATGAACATTCCTGAACATGACTTTTAGTGGAAATGTGTACACATTTCTGTTGAGCATTTACCTGGGAGGGAGATATTTTTGTAACTAGATGTCTTTGCCTTCAACTTGAGTAAATAATCTCAGTTTTCCAAAGTGGTTGTACCGGTTTATGCCCTAGTAGGTTTTGGAAATCTGCATTGCCCCAAATCATCAAAATGAAATTGTAGGCATTCTGGTGGCAGTGTAGTTGTATTTTAGTGGGGCTTTAATTTGTATTTCTCGGTTGGCTAATGAGAATAGGCCCCTTACATTTATGTATTGTTACTTGCATATCCTATTTTGTGAAGTATCCACTCAAGTCTCTTGTCCATTTTTGTACTTGGTTGTCTCCCTTTTTCTAATTGATTTGTAAGAATTCTTTATCTGAAGGTGAACACTTTGTCTGTTTTACATTTTGCAAATATCTTTCCCCATTTTTTCTCAAGAGATGATGTCTGTGAAATATTTTCCAAGTCCTTTCACGACTGAAGATCTCGTTCTGATTCCCCACACATGAACATTAGATTGGTTGAGAATGGACTTCTTGGGTTATAGTATATTTCTCCCCCTGCAAAAAACTTTGTGGGTGTTATTCTGGTGCTTTGTGCCACCTTATTATACAAAGAAAACTGCTCTCAATTAGGTAATGTGGCTTTCCTACAGTAAACTTATGAGAGCTGTTCCTTTCTTTATCCTTGAAATACCAAAATGTCATCAGAATATGTTCAGGTATGTTTCTATCTTTTCAAAGAATCTCTTGAAGGATACTTTAAAGACAATTTTTAATTTTAAGGGTGCTTAAAGGGAGTTTTGATTTGGAGAGAACACATTCTTCAGCTCAGGAAACTTATCATAGCCCATTTTTGTTATGGGCTACCATAATAAAATAGCATAGACAAAGTGGCTTAAAAAATAATGTATTTCTCACAGTTTGGGGGACTGGGAAGTCCAAGATCAAGGTGCTGACAAAGTAGGTTTCATTCTGAGGCTTCTGCTCTTAGCTTATAGGCAGCCACCACCTCGCCATGTGCTCACATGGCCTTCCCTCTGTGTGCCCAGGGAGAGGGGTCTCTGGTGGCTCTTCTATAAGGACACCAGCTTTATCAGATCAACCCCCCTCGCCACTCATGACCTCATTTAACCTAAGCCACCTGCTTAAAGGCTCCATCCCCACCAGAGTCACATAGGGGGTGAGGGCTTCAACATATAAATTTAGTGGGGGACACAATTCATTCCACAGAAGAACTTACCTTTATTATTTCCTTGTTTACATGTTATATTCTCTCTGCTCCTTTTTCTCCTAAGATATAAAGAAGTTTCTGAATCTGTCCTCAATGTTCCTTTTCTTTACGTGCATCTTCTTGTCCCTTTTATACTCTGAGTATGAGAAATTTTCTCTGTCCGGTCTTAAATCACTGATTTGATTTTCCACAATCTCCAATCACTGTGTCAACTGCATTTTAAAACTTGAAGTAATGGTTTTCATCTCAGAGCAATCTTCCTTGATCTCCTGTCGCTCCTTTTCCGTGGACATAATGTTCACCTAGATTCTCAGTGGCGACATAAATCAGAGATTTTCTCAAATTTTCTCTTGTTTCTTGCAGCAACTCTGGTTCATAAAGAGACATTTGCTCTGATGACTCAAAATAGTCCATCCTTCTGTGGTTCTGAATCAGAGTTCATGTCAGTTTATCCTTGAGTGAGGAAGGAGAGAACGAGAGAGGGAAGAATGAGGTCCATGGCTTTCTTAAAAAGGTCGTTCAGGTGATGGATTAATTATGTATTACTTCCTAACAAATTACCCCCAAAACCTAATGGCTTAAAGCAACAAGCACTGACAATTGTTCAGTTTCTGTGGATCAGGAATGCAGGCATGGCTCAGGTGGGTGGTTCTAACTCAAAGCCTCTCATGAGGTTGCAGTCATGTCAAGACTCAGCTAGGCTGGCAGTTCCACTGCCAGGCCCCTTCACTGACTGTTGGCAGCCTCAGAATGTCCACTTTCAGGTTCACTCACCTGGGTCCCTCCACGGTGCCACCTCATCACATGGAAGCTGGCTGCCCCCAGGATGAGCAATTCAAAAGGGAGAGAAAGAGAGCATGCAGAACAGAAGCTGCAGGCTTTTTATAACCTAATCTCCGAAGTGACAATCCATCCCCTCTGCTGTATGATATCCATTAGACGCGTCACCAAGTCCACACTCAAGGGGAGGGGATGACACAGGGTGTGAAGTTCATGGGCAGGTCAGTAGGGCCATCTCCGAGGCTGCCCACCACAGTCGGGTAGATCATAGATTGTGTGTGTCTGAGGTCAGACATTTTCAGACCCAGACTAAGAGACAGAGTTTAACCTTACAGACATGGTACTTTTCTATAACAGGTTTGTGTAGATTTGGAGAGAATTAGCCACAGACATGGCCAGGAGCTTCACCACTGGGCAGAGTGTTTCTTTCCAGGTTTTTGTTCGTCTTGTCGTCTTTTAACGTATAAGCCTCTGGAATGGCTGGTGTGATGCTCCTTTCTGAAACGTGCATGACTGAAACTAGAGGTCATCAGATGCAGAGTGTGACCTGAGGTGCTGATGTTCTGGGAGTACCGCGGGGCTCAGGGCTCTCCCCCAAACTGCTGAAGAGGCAAGATCCACCCCACACCCACCGCAGGGCTCCTCTCCTACTTACCCATGGTGAACCCACGGGGAGCTGGTCAGCTCTTCCTCAGTCTTGCCTGCCCTACTTCTCCCAGGAATTCCCCAACACTTCTGTCATGGTACACTCCGTCCTTAAGTTCAACCAGACACACAGCTCTCCATTTTTCTCCCTTTCCTATATTTCCAAGATTATCTAAGATGGGAGGAGTTAAAACTTGAAAGCAGATCACAAACTGTGCTTCTATATCCTTGAAGTTGTCAAGGTCAGACAAGGGGTATACAGTCTGCTTTGCTCTATCAGGTTGGTTTTAACTTTTAACTCTCAGAAGGCAAACTTTCCACCTTACAATATTTTGCCTGATGAGTGCTGCACTGTCTCCCCCAGTCAATGGCCGAGATATCCATAATTAGCTGGATTACTCTTAAAAAGCTGTGACCCTGGTGGTCTGGGCTCAGCACGGTGTCTTGATTAGGGGAACACCCTCCAGCAACCGCAGATGACTTCAAAGCAGTTGTCTTTCTTTCTTTATCCAATTCCCACATACGTCATAGCTGCTCCCGGGCCTTTTCTCCCAAAGTCCTCCAAATATTCCTGGTCCCTGCCTTAGCCCTTGTACCTCTTTTCTTCCCTCCCATGCCTTCCCCATCTCTTTTCACAAGACTGCATCTGGAAAAAAGAGCAAACTAGAAAAGAAGGAAGAGGAAGAAACGGATGAAGAGGGTGAGGAATTGGACCCAGTGGGGGTTTGAACGAGAAGCATGGCCACACAGTTCTAATGAGCGCAGTTAAACTGCCCGCATTTGCGTCTTAGCTCTGCCGCTTAGCAGCTGTGAGGCCGCCAGGAGATTGCTTCACTAGTCAGATTCCCCATCTGCCAGATAGTAATGACGATAGCCCCTGCCTCGCAGGATTGCTGAGAGAAAGAGAGTTTACATGTGCAATATCTTTAAAAGAGGACCTATGCAATAAGTACCCAGTATATAGTATATATAGTATACAGTATGTAGTATACTATATTCTCAGTACATCAAGAGTACCTGGCATATATGAGGGCTCAAAAAGTGTTTATTGGAGGGGGGGAGGAGTAAATTAGGAATTTGGGATCTGCAGATACATTCCACTATATATAAAATAAACAACAGGGACCTAATGTATAGCACAGGGAACTATATTCAATGTCTTGTAATAACCTATAATGGCAAAGAATCTGAAAAAGAATAGATACAGATGCAGATAGAGATATGTGTAACTGAATCACTGTGCTGTACACCTGAAACATTGTAAATCAACTATACTTCAATAAAAAAGTAATAAAAAATTAAATAATTCTGCTTCAAAAATGTGTTTATTGAGTAAAACTCATTTGTTTGTTATTTTGTCTTTGATGGTTATACTAATGGAAAATGTCCACATCTCCAGCTGTATAACTTCATCCTTGTGTCATCATAAATCATGCCCCTAACAGGAAGAAAAAAAAAAACAGGCAAGAGTTGTAAAGGGCTTTCATCACATCTAGCTAGTGCCCACGTGCCATCACGTTGTTTCAAGGGCACAAAGGAAATGAAAGCGGCCCGTGTTTTCTGGGTGCATGACTTGCTGCCCATAAAGACCACGTAACAATGCCCCTTCACAAAGCAGTCCCCACAGCCTAGCAGGTTGACGGGTGAGTCCTTCCCGCCACACATGAGTCTTGGCTGAAACTGACAAGCCTGAAAAGCTATGAGGAACCCCTTAAAAAGGAATTTAGGAAAATCTTCCACCGAGTTGAAAAGCTTCTGAACCCAGGGAGACACCTCTGTGTTGCTGAAGCTGGGAACTGGGAGAGCCAGACTGCGGGGACGGGAGAAAGGAGAGAACAGCCCGAGGTGGATGGAAACACCACGGCCAGGAAGGGAGCCCCGGACCAGCCCCGAGCTGATAGGGTCCACAGCTGGATAGGATGGTGAGGTTTGAGCCAAGAGCACTTGGGGGCTGACCTACGGGGAACCCGTGTGTTGAAGGAGCAACTCTCCAGGACCTGAGGATCTAAGAGGGGCCTTTCAGGCTCGAAGAAGCAGCCAGGCTCAGAACTGGACCCACTTCACAGCGGAATCATGCCACAGTCACTTTGAGTTAACCTGGATATGCCCGGTGTTTGTCCCTGACCTGAGGTCACAGTGGGGTCTGCGTATCTGGGACTGACCATTTCTCCCAGACCATGACCCTCCATTGGCAACTGACTCACTGATTTTCATCCTAACACGGGGCTGAGACTAAATTAGACCCACACGGTATTCATGTATTCATCAGGCATTGTTATCTTGCTGCAAAATAGTTCAATACCAGGAGTATTGACAGAGAAAAAGTGCCAAGGCTGGTGGTCTCTGAAGGCGTGCTACCGGGCTCTGCACAGCTATACCAACCTCGCTGGATGCAAACTTCATGACGCAGCAGAATTCTAGCTAATGTTTATGCTTCTCTGTGAGGATCTGCTACCAGAGTCCTCATCTAAACACATTTGTAAACATAACTTGATGTAAATCACATACAATATATCACTGAAAATCTGTGAATTATGGTACCCTCTGATGAGCATTTAAACATCCAAGCAGAACAATGAAGCGACCTTTATCTGATTCAGAGAAAGCCAGGATCCCTCTGCTATTGATTGCTCAAATATATTCTGCACCTTCAAGGACAGTCAGCGAAGGAGAAAGTCAAATACAAGGCTTCCAAGAAGTTAAGGGGGAAATATTGATACTGCGTCCCTCCCCCCTCAAATGATTGTTCAGCCAGTGGGGGACTGAGGCAGGGTGGGCAGTAGGGGGTCCCATGAACTAATCAAAAAAGGAAAGACAAAGAAATAGAGATCAGAAGATTTCACACTGAAATAAAGAAATTCGTGTTGCCTTAAATATAATTGGTGTTAGTTACATTTCAATTCCTAATTTATACATAGCGGGGTTGATAAAGAATTACATTATAACAAAATTAGCCAGAATAATTAGCATAGTATATGTGCTACTGATTAAACACCCAGCAGATAGCTTGGTAATTAAGATCAGCGAGTGCCGTATTTTGAGGCTTTGTCATCTTATTATCTGCCTAACAAGTGCTTCCTCTTTAGCTCCCTTCTGATTCGAAGTTTGATAGCAATCTCTAATAATTCTCAGTTTATTTCTTTAAATTACCGTACCCAAATTCCGATCATTTTCCTGCGGTCACTACCCTCCCTCTCTTTGTATCGACACAAACGTGCTGGTGTCAGATTTCCTTCTAAACGTAAAGGCATCTGATGCTACAAGGCATTTGTGCTTAGAAATTCAGGTTCAAAATCTCTTTCAAAACCCATCATTCTTTGGCTGAAAGAAAGAACCAGAGGCCAACCACACGCTCTGCAAGTTAGTCAAACGTCTGAATACAGATCTATAGAGTTCATACCTCCTTTCTAGGCAGAGCCCCATTGCCAGCAATTCCAAGAATGTGTCCACCAGGGTCCAACAGCAGCCCCTCAAGTGGCCCTGGCTGCTTGTTCACTGATGACCCTAGCCCGTGATGCCACTGCTCCGTATTCGGGGAGTCTGGGGTCAGCTGCTGCCCTTGCAACACACAGTGAGATTTTGTCATGGAAGACAAGAGTTCAACTACCAAAGAACAGAAAGCTTGGGGGCTGACTCACATTGTTTTCACAGGCAGAGCTGTGTCTGCTGCATCTCTTTAGACTGAAACCAGAACGTGTCCATGGTTTTAAAGGCAGAGTGAACACACCTGCATCAACCAGGAATACTTTTAGCTGCAAGTCACAGAAAACACATGAATAGTACTTAAGGAATAAAGACAAGAAGTCTGGCAGTTGGCGGCCTGGAGCTGGGGCAAAGGTTCAGAAATGTCATCAAGGAACCATCCGTCTCGTCCCCTCTTTCTGTCCCACTCACCTGAGTATGTCGAGCCTTCATTTCATGTCCATCACCTCATGGCTGTAAGTTGGCTGCCACAGCTCCACACATTATGTCCGTGTTCAAGGAAAGAAGAAAGGGAAAGGAAAAAAGTGCCAACCGCTACTTCCCCTTTCAATCAGGAGAGCAAAGAACTTCCCAGATGCACCAGAGCAGACCATGCCTGCCCTCACTGGCCAGAACGGGGTTGCAACGGAGGCTAAATCTAGAGTAGCTAACAAGGAGACTAGGGCGGAAGTTACTGACTTAGAGAAACATGATTCAGCACCAGGGACCAGGCACACAGTCACAACAAAGAAAACCCAGGGTCTCTTAGGTAGGAGGAAGGAGAACAAATACTAAGTAGTAACTTCAGGGCTGGCTCCTCAAATGCAGATGCAGACATGTTGGGAAAAGCATCAGTGTATGGAACAGAAGCTGCAAAATCATGCAGAGGAGCTGAGAGGAGAGGGGTGTATTATTCAGGGTTCTCCAGAGAAACAGAACCAAGAGGATGTGTGTGCATATATATATATATTCTTAAAATAAAGGTATATATGATTTATTTTAAGAAATCAACTCACGCAATTGTCACAGCCAGCAAGTCCAAAACCAGCATGTAGGCCAGCAGGCTGAAGACCCAGGAAGAATTGCAGTTCTAATTCAAAGGCCGTCTGCTGGCAGTATTCCATCTTGCTTGGGGGACATCAGTCTTTGTTCTATGAAGGCCGTCAACTGATTGGATGAGGCCCACCCACATTATGGAGGGTCATCGGTTTTCCTCAAAGTCCACCAAATTAAACATCATCATCTCATTTAAAAAAAAAAAAGAACTTCACAGGAGCATCCAGTATATGTTTGACCAGGTATCCGGGCAGTGTGGCCCAGCCAGATTCACACATAAAATTAACCATCACACAGGGAGACAAGACAAAGTAAGAAAGGGAAGAGGTAGCAAGACTGGGACACAAGGTGAAGAGGGCTCTATAAAAGCTATGTGATATATATACATATATATGTATAACTGAATCACTTTGCTGTACACCAGAATATAACACAACACTATAAATCAACTATACTTCAATTTAAAACTTATTTTTAATTTTTCAAATTTTAAACTTTAAAAAAATAAATCTATGTGAGGAAAGAGGAGAGATGTCATTGAAGGGCACAAACTTGCAACCAGCAGGTAAATAAGTCCTGCAGATCTAATGCACAGTATAGTGTCTATAGACAACAATATTGTATTATGAACATCAAACTTTCTAAGACATGAAGAAAAGTTAATTATCCCCACCACAAAAAAAGAAGTCATAATTCTGCAACATGACAGAGGTGTTAGCTAACAATGGCAATCATGTTACAATATATAAAGGCATCAAATCAACATGATGTACACCTCAAACTTACATGTATATGTTATATGTTCAATGTATTTCAATTTTAATATATCCAAAAATTAATTTTTAAGCTAAATGGCATAGCCTGGGCCCCTCAGGTCATTACAGCATACAGGCGCTGCTGGAGCAGCTGTGTTTTGTGCCCAGGTTCAGGTGGGGAGATACAGGACCACTAGAGACAGAGGTTATGGAAAAAAAGTCCACTACCCCCACGAGTGCATAGAAACCAACATGAGTGCTTTGCACTTCCACGGGGCACGGAATTGGGTGCTTTAAGCCAAAGTTAGCAGCCTTAAGAAGTACAGAGGCTGCTGCTAATACTTCGGTTACTTTCTGGTTCACTTATGTGATGCTTTCGTCTTCTCGAGACCAGCCAGTCCATCCTGAATTTGGAAACCAAAGATTTCCCTGCATTCTCAATTTCAAGGCATGTCCAATTTATAGTCAACCAGGCTCTCTTTTTAGATGAAGTGAAGGAATACGTGGTGTAGAACGTTACAGTATGTTCCTTTCAACAGAAAAAAGGTTGCAAGCCCAGGCTCGGGAAAAGGATTTTAAGGTTTCAGGACAGAGTCTCACTTTGATAAAAGAAGATGTTGATCGGCAGTACCGACAAGAGATTTTTTTTTAAAAAACGCTGTCCCCTCGGCTTCTCCCACTCACAGACAGGTCTACTGCCCCCCTGTCTAGAATGATCCTTAAGTGAGGCCTTGGGGAGATTAATTCCCATCTCCCTCTGAGGAACGGGGTGGGGAGGACTGCTGGCGGGTGGCCGTTCCCAGGGCTGTAACTGGAGCCACGTTTCTTCTATTTATAGACATGCCCGCAGCCCTCTCCGCCCAGCTGCTGACTTTGGACTCAGTTGGGAAGCAGAGCAGTTTGGTCAACACACAAACGACATCACAATGTCCATCTCTGATTGCCTTCCCGATTACCCGGTCAAGTCGGATTTCGTAAATAGATTGAAGTCAGCCCTGGAAGCCAGGGATGAGGTGACAGTGAGGGATTTGATCTGTACTGAAGTTCGGCACGTGGACGCCGTGATAGAACTGGCCAACGACAACTGGATGAAGGACCCCTCGGCCCAGCTGCCCCCCGGGGTCCTCCTAGGTAACTGCAATGAATCCGCTGCTTCCCCATCGTGTGCACAGGGTTGGGGTGGGGAACATTCGGGGGTGGAAGGGCAAATGGTTGAAAAAGGCGAATGATACGTGCCCAGCTGTATGATTCTTATTTATATACATACGCACTGTGTGTATATATGTATACTGTATATATACATGTACCTAGTATACATCTGTATATATATACATAGTATATGTCATAGTATATATATATATCATAGTATACACATATTTACTGTATTTACTATACAGTACATAGTAAATATACATATACTATGTAAATATATACACAGTAAATATGTATATATGTACTATGATATATAATCTATACTATGATATACACTATGTGTCTATATATATACACATACACACACATATATATACACACAGTATGTTACATAGGCAACAACTAAAGTGCAATACAAAAAAGTTAAAAAGAGAAAAATTAAACCGTGGCACCGTCATCCCGACCCAGCACCTCTTTTCGTTTCTCCACTTTTCTCCAAGCTAGTCTATTTGCATGTGTAAATTTCCTCTCCTTAGAACCATGTGGTAGATAATAAGTTTGTGTCCTGTTCTGTTGAGTTAATACACCTAAAGTACTTTCCATATTGCTACATGTCTTCTTAATTTCAATCACCTATTGAGGTGATTAATGACAAAATACTTAAACCAAATGCCTGCAAGAGGGGGCTGTGTGTTTACATCTTTACTACTATCAGTAATGCTATAATTAGTGTCTATATTAGCATTCATATGCTTTTTTCTTATTCAGCGTTCTGTCCTTAGGATAAATTCTTAGGAGCTGTATTACTGGGGCAAGGATAACAAATGTTCCAAATTGTTTTCTGAAATGATTTCTATTCCTCCTGATAGCGAGTGTGTGTCACATCACACCCTGAACATTATGGGCGGTTAATATTCATATTTAAATCTCCAGTTTAGTAAGTGCACCCTGGTCATTCTCCACTGCCTGCTCGTCCATCCTTTTATGTTTGTTTTTTAACATCTTTATTGGAATATAATTGCTTTACAATGTTGTGTTAGTTTCTGCTGTATAACAAGGTGAATCAGCTATATGTATACACGTATCCCCCTATTCCTTCCCTCTTGTGTCTCCCTCCCACCCTCCCTATCCCACCCCTCTAGGTGGTCACAAAGCACCGAGCTGACCTCCCTGTGCTATGCAGCTGCTTCCCACTAGCCATCCATTTTATATTTGGTAGTGTATATATGTCCATGCCACTCTCTCACTTCGTCCAGCTTCCCCTTCCCCCCAACCTTTCTTTACTGCTCAGAACCAAGTCTTATCTGTAGGGTTTGGGTTTTCTTTGTAGACCTTTTTACATGTGGGCCCTTGTCTAGTCAGGTCCTTGGGCAATATCTCCTCATTTCTTTATACCTTTTTGGTCATTTTGTAGGTCTCCTTCACATAACATGTGTATAATCCCGTTGTCATATTTGCTGAAAATGATATCCCTGACCACAGCTTAACTGTTCACTGCATCGTGCTAATTCTAGCTTGTCAGATGTGCCCTCCACAACGTTAGTCTTGACTCCTAAGGAATGTTCAGGGCTCCCCTCCCCCCACTAGACAGACTCCTTCCCAACACATGTGAGTGCATGCACACACGCGTACCACTGCACACACAAGGCACAAACACACACGTGCACAAACACATGCTCACACACCCAGGAAGGACACCAAAAGGGAACGTGCCTGGGACGTTGGTGCTGGCAAGTGGAGCTTTAATGTGATGAAGGGACAGATCAGAGACTGGAACTTCTAAGGAGGTGACCGTCCCTCTACTCCCCTGTGATGTGGGTGCACCCCCGGTGCTGTCTCTCACTGGTGGTGTAAACAAGCTGCGGAAGGCTTTAGGGAGAAACCGGCTCCTGCTTCTTCTTTTCCTTGGTTTTCCTAATATCTGGGGTGCCGATCAGGGTGAGGCCCCAGGAGGCATGAGCCCAGAGAGCACCACACCTCTCTTCAGACCTTAGCTCTGCCTGGATGGGCAGGGGTCCTCACCGAGACAGCACCTGGTACACGCAACAATCCAGGAGCCTGCCCTGGGGTGCGGAGGGGACTTTGAAATCCTAAACTGCGCTTTGGCCGGGAGTGTTGAGCTCTGCATTTTGCATGTGCACTCCAGACCCACCCTGCCCCCTGCCCAGTGCCTGCCCATGAGGTGCTCTTATGAGTCACATCATCCTGACCCACGCTCTCTGACCCCCATTGGGTGTAGCTAACGCAAGGTGCTGCAAGGAGCGGGGAGGGGAGGGTATTTGCTCTGGGGACCCCTCCCTGCCAGATCATCGCTGCGATTTGGCTTCACCATTAGGCTGAAGGCTCAGCTCCTGCGTGGCACCTCCTACCTCGCTCCTTGCCCCTTCAGACACAGGGAGGGGGGCTCCCACGGTGGCCCTGGGGACCCCAGCTGGCTTCCCTGGCCCTGCCCGCCTTTGCTACGCCCTGGAGTTGCGCCGTCTGCTTTCTGCTGGGATTCTGACTGGAGCAAGTGCCCACTCATCACAGCCCCTTTTACAAGCCCATCCCAGCAGGTTGGGGATTTGTGTATTTGGAGCCCCTGAGTTAAAATATCATTTCTTGTCCTTTAACAACAGCCTTAATCTGTTCTTTAGATTCATTTATTAAATAGCATAAGTGTTTTCACAGAAGGACACGTCATCAGTGCTACACATTAATATAAATTACAGGTAACATCTTACTATTTTAAATGAACTACGTGAAAAGCTAATGATGTGATAATATTTTTCTTTCAGTATTAATAACATATTTTTTATTAATCCAAGATAAAAATCTAGTCTTTCCAACAAAAACTAAAATAAAATATCATTTCTTTTCACATTACAAATTGCCCTGCACCGTCTTTACTGTTCCCACCACTTTACTAAACACTTGAAACCAATGAAATCTGTGTTAAGAGTTTCCCGTTCCCTCCCACGAAGAACCTGTATGTTCTAAATCATATCGTGTCTACTTCTCCCTGCCGAACGGCGCAATTCAGGACGAGAACAGGTCGATGCTGCTGACACCTTGTCAGGACTTGGGCTTGTTCTGGGTTGTTTTTGTTTCGGGATGATGGTAACTGAATGATTAAGCCTGTGACCTCAGGACACATACTGTTGCCAATGATTTTATTGTGGGGGAAGCAGGCTGGGCTTGAAACCGGGGTAGAGATGCAGCACGCTCACACCTGCATTGGGGGGCTGCTCTCTGGCTAACATGTGAGAGTAGGATTTGAAGGAAACAAGAAAGGTTAGGAAACAAGATCTAGTTAGCAGGTGGTTGAAGGCAGTCACCCAGGTGAGAGATGACAGGGTCTAAACAAGAGAGTGGGGTACACACAGAGATAAAGGCGAGAAATGACAAAGCTGAGAAATGATGGGAAGGGGTTGGGGGTGAGGAGAGGATAGTGCCACCGATCCAGACAGAAATCAGGGGGCTCTGTGACCGGGACAAAGTTTGAGCCTTTGCTGTGAGCCTGGCAGTAACGAGGGGAGGATAGAAACAGGAATAACACACAGGACCGCCTCCCAGGAGTTCAGAATCCAGCCTGTGTCATCACAGGTAGGCTATCAGGTGCCTCAAGTAGCCTTGGAGTGAGACGCTCCAGAGGGAAGCTTGGGCTCTGCTACCAACGAGCTGTGTGACCTCAGGGAAGTCACTTTCCCTCTCTGAGCCAGTGCCTTTACTTATTAATTAGTTCATGAGATTCCATTAGTGATTCCCAAGCAGAGGTCCCTGAGCAAAGCTCCACGGGGGAGGTCCCCGGAGAACCACGCTGTCAGAGAATACGCAAGGGCAGGTTAAAGGCTGGCTGTGGCTTCACCACCACCAGGGGGACGGGTGGTTTGCAGATGCGCCTTGGGCAACGCTGGCTCAGATCACTGTTGAGGCCCCTTCCATCTCCAGGCTTCTCTGAGGCCGTGATCCCAAAGTCTCCCTGTCTCAGCCTGAAATGGAGCGAGGCCTCCTTCTTCCTGAGTACGGGAGTGAATGGGCTCGTTCTCGGGGGGTAATTGTGAGTCACGGGGGAACAGCCCTGAGAGAAGCAAGAGCTGTTTGCATTCAGACATACACGTGGGGTCTTTAGAATGTGTGAAGAGGGGTCAGAACTTGTAGCAGCACCTTGAAGGGCAGCCCACATTGGGAATGGATACTGGAATTTCAGTCCTCCTGAGGAGGAAGGTGAAGATGAAAGGATGATGATGACCAAGAAGACAGGGCCGGGCCCGGCGAGGGGCAGGGGCTGCAGGTGCCCACCCCGGCCAGGAGAAGGCAGGGCCGAAGGTCAGGCTGAAAAGGCTTTTCGGGGAAAGGGGAGGAAAAGTTGTCCATCCCAAGGACAACGCTTGTTCAAAGAACTCTGAGTATTGTTCACAAGATGACAATTTGCAAAAATAAGAAGAAGAAAAGTGGGCTTCCCTGGTGGCGCAGTGGTTGAGAGTCCGCCTGCCGATGCAGGGGACACGGGTTCGTGCCCCGGTCCGGGAAGATCCCACATGCCGCGGAGCGGCTGGGCCCGTGAGCCACGGCCGCTGAGCCTGAGTGTCCGGAGCCTGTGCTCCGCAACAAGAGAGGCCACAACAGTGAGGGGCCCACGTACCGCAAAAAAAAAAAAGAAAAGAAAAGTAACAATTCTTTCTGCTTGTCAACATAAATATACAAGGACCTTGCTTCTCTCAGTGAGATCTCCATGCTTGTGTGTGAGCTTATTACTCCCACCAAATAGAGCAGAAAAAATAATTATTATTTATTTATCTGCAGCCATGTCACATCACAATAAAAGCATAGGGAAAAGAGGTACCAGCCAAAAAAATGGCAGGAACGACTTGTTCTGGAGAACCCCTCAGGTATACATGGGTCCCCTTAAGGAGGGCAGAGGGCAAAGGAACTTAAAAATTCAGCCCCAGCAGGTAGTGGGTCAAAGTACGGAATGTACCCTCCCTGCCTGGCCACGAGGCAGAAGAGTGGTCCTCAATCAGGATTCCCCTAAAGACGCAACTCACCTGTGCCCTTGTGAAGCCACCTGCTCTCCTGCAAAGATGTACTTCGGATGCCCTGTGGGATGCTGGGAAGGGCATGGAGGTCTCTAACAGATGATCAGCCCTCTCCCTGCTAGTCAGACTGAGACTGGCCCGCTGTGAGGGACCCGGGAAGGAGGCCTGGGACTGGGGCACAGCAATCTCTCTCATTCTCTCCCTGTGTGTGTGTGTGTGTGTGTGTGTGTGTGTGTGCGCGCGCGCGCGTGCGTGCGTGCGTGCGTGCGTGTGTGTGTGTGTGTGTAATGAGAGGAACAGAGCTGAGGCCCCAGCTCATCCACAATCTGCTCCCCCATCTTTCCCACCTACCCCCTCCCAACAAGAACCTTCCTGCCAGGAGGACACCCAAATCCCAGGGCTTGTCAGGACCTCCCCTGCCTCCTCGGTTCACCTAGGCCATGCCCTCCTTCCAGACCCCACACACGAGGGCCCCCCTGCACACCCGACCCACAGACCCACCACTTCCCTCCACAAGAGCACAAAGCCCTCAGTCTCCATCAGTTTCCGAAACACACAGCCTCGCTGGGCTAATTTTTTTAATTCTTTTTTTTTTTTTTTTTGGGGCCCGGGGGCTTTCCCTTTTTGCGCCTCTCCCGTTGCGGAGCACAGGCTCCGGACGCGCAGGCTCAG
>NW_020837946.1:4349754-4656153 GCF_003676395.1 Aethalodelphis obliquidens
TCCCCTGCATCAGCAGGCGGACTCTCAACCACTGCGCCACCAGGGAAGCCCCCTCGCTGGGCTAATTTTTATACCCACTGAATGTTTCATTCTCAAATATGGCCTCGTCGAGGGCAAGACCCTTGCCTGGTATCCGGAGCCTGGCTCAGGGTCTTAGCCCTGATAAGTGTTCAAACTCTGGGTGCCCTGGCTGCATGGGCTGGCCAAGCTCTTTTGCTAACATTCACCCAGGTGGACACAGACTGCGTTTCCACAGACATGACTGGGATGAGTCTTTCTGCAAAGAAAGATTCGATTCTACTTTCTGCTAAAGGCAAGTCTCTACTGTTGAATATTAGCAACAACGGCATTACTCGTCCTCGCCCCTTTGCAGTGCCTACCAGCTCACTAACCAGCGAGCACACAGCAAGGGAGAAAGACCCCGCTTGCCCCCCAAATGCATCAACTGTACAATTTGGTAACTGGCGTAATCAAACTACTTAAGAAACAACTGATTACTAATTGCTATTATTAAGGATGTCAGCATTCCATGATTTTGCTGCTGATATCTTATGTACAAGTCAAGATGCTACTTGAATTCTTGATTGAAATAGAAAACTAGAGGCATTATGGTGTGTTTGGGGTAATGGTATTTAAGCATCTGGAGGCAAGTTAAAGAAATACTAATTGGGTTTTTATTAAGAGATCTCACCCAGCAGCAAGTATAGGTGGGGAACGAGTGTGGGTGAACATGGGATGGACATAGACCCAGTGGGTCCGTTGGCAGGATTTAACTGTTCATTCAACCAGCTTGACGCTGAGCGCACTGTGCCATCCGAGGTACACCTACTCCCTTTGTCCCGGTGTGCAGAGGGGAACATCGCCCACGGAAAACCCAACAGCTGAACGTCAGCTAAGTAAGCACAACCCTGCCTTGGAGGACTCACATTTGAACCAATGACAAGTGTGTGTAGGTTGCTGGTGTCATGGATACAGCAAGAGATTAATGGTGAGGCGACCCCGGCTCTCCCACGGACTGAGTGGTCTTGAACCTTGAATCTGCGTGGTCAGTCCATCTCTCTGAACCCTAATTTCCTCATTTAAAAATATGGGATCAGTGGGGTCATCTCTCAGGGTGTTTCCAAAAGGGACGAACTAGGGTTCTAAGAACAACGACTTGTGTTTATGGAGATTAACAAAACCCCGCTGCCCTCACAACACCTTCAGGTGTCGTGCACCCTGGCAGAGGCCTGTGTAGACTGGGCCCCAACTTCAAAGGAACGGCTGGCTCCAGGCCAGATGGGCAGGGAAGGTATCGCCTGGTGGGAGGCTGGTTTACGAGCTCGAATCACCGAAGACCAGCAGCCTTGCACAGGGCCAGTCTTGTTCTTGTTGTTAGGAGACTAAGTCCGCAGACCAGAGCTTGTTAGCACTGGAGCCAACCGCAAGTGGGGGCAAAGATGGAGGAATCACATGCAGTGAGCACTTCTCTTAGGTATGCGTTTCCCAAGGACTATTACCTTTCCCACTTTCCCGGCTGAGAAAAATGAGGCTCAGAGAGGGTGAGTTCCACACCTCAGATGCCACAGCCGGAGGAGGTGGAAATCCAGAGCTCTTCCTGGCACTCCTTAATGCCTGTAATTGTCCTATGGCTGCATTATACAGATGGGGACACCAAGGCTCACATGTGTTCCCTTACTGGGCAACAGCCAGGTAGGAACAGCACACAAACCAGGTATGTTTTCTGAGTTGTAGTCAAGGGTTCTTGACACATACCCACCCAGAGATGTGTGGCAGGAAGATCCATGAAAAACGTCCCCACTGTGGCTGTGACAACCGTTCAACTTTACGTCAGACACACACACACACACACACACATGCACACAACATCAATAGCATGGAGTCCATCGCTTCAAATCATTCAAATAAGAGTATTAAGAAAAAACATGGATGAATGAACGGGGCGCTCAGCTGCAGAATAAAAACAAAAATGGGAAGCAGGAGGTCAGTGATGACAGGGAAGGATGGAGAGGCAAGAGCTCTGCCGTCTCGGCTGCAGCCCTGATCAGAGCGTGTGGGGGCAGGGAGACCCTGCTCGAAGCAAAATGAAATTAAACCTTTCTAAGTACTTATAAATCAGCACCTAATGACACCATCCCACCACCAGCCGGAGCATTGCTCTTATTACTTTGATTCACAAGCCAGGAAAAGATCCGGAATTATGCACAAATTATTGTCCCATCTTCTTAATTAACG
Source organism: Aethalodelphis obliquidens (assembly GCF_003676395.1). Classification (NCBI taxonomy): domain Eukaryota; kingdom Metazoa; phylum Chordata; class Mammalia; order Artiodactyla; family Delphinidae; genus Aethalodelphis; species Aethalodelphis obliquidens. Next base: position 4,351,990 of record NW_020837946.1, read on the forward strand.
CTGATTGCAAAATTCTTGCTAAAGTCCTTGCTAACAGACTCAATTATGCGCTGCCTGAATTGATTCACCCAGATCAAGTGGAGTTTATTAGAAATACACTTTCCTACAATAACATCAGATTATCTTTGAATATAGTTAAATTATTTAGGAATAAAATGGCTCCAGCAGCATCCCTTGTTTTAGCTTCAGAAAAAATATCTCCCACCACCTAGAATGAAGATATTCCTTTGCTTTCTGCCAGACACACACCCTAGGCTCTATTTTCCCAGGAGCAGGTTGAATTGCTGTGGCGAGATGAGATATATGCCTTTGAGCTAATGGTCCAGCTTCAAAGCATATAGGCAGGAAGAAATATCCGACAGGGTCAAGTCTCAGCTCCCCCCAGTATGAACCGTCACTGCCTGTGGAACACAGTGAAATTGCAATTAGGCTAAATCAGGATATTTTCAGAATCAAAATTGAGAAACAGGCTAATAAAGACATAATGTATGCTGATGACATACTTCTATTAGCATCACTCCCCAGCACACTGGAGAGTTTCGAAAGAACAAAAAGAAACGAGGATAAGAGGGAAGAGGCTTTTCTACCTTTTTCCAGGATGATGGTGGTTCCTGCAATGGTGCACTCTGCTGAGGATAAACATTCCAAAGAAACGAATTGGAAATGGCAAATGCACTACCTATAGCCTGGTACCAAATACCAAATTCAACAGCTGGGTATTGAACAGGGTCTGGGCTTGTCCTAATCACCACATCCTGGCACATAGTAGGTGTGTAATAAATATAACAGACCAAAAAACATATGGAGGACACAAAATCTCCTGGGTTGGCCCTGGAAAGATGAACGTGTTCTTGACAGGCTGGGATGGAAAGGAAGTTATTCCAAACTGAGGGAGCAAAGGGAGCAGATGTGGAGCACACAGTCTGCACTCAGGGAAGTAGGAGCTGGCTGGAAATAGGGTGTGTTAGTCAGGGGAGAGGGAGGAATAACTGGGCAAGCACTTTGAGACTGCATTGTATTGTGTGAGGCCACAAATCCTAGACATAGGCATTTACACTTAAATGCAAAGGCAGTGAGAAGCCACTCAGCAATGGAATGAGATCATCTAATTTGGAAAAAAATGAAAAACTCCTACATATGTAGGAAGGATAGAGGTGGAGAGACTGGTGCCGGGAGTCATGGCTAGCTGCACACACCCACTCCCCCTCCTCCTTTACCAATAAAGTCCCTATGACAACACCATGTGCTGTCATAAGGTGGAGAAAAAACAACATTTCCCCACCTCCCCTGAAGCCAGGGCTGGCCTTGTTCAAGTCAATAATGGACTGAACAGCAGATCAAAGATGACGGGAGAAAGAGTCAGTGAATTTGAAAACAGATCAATAGAGAGTATCCAGTCTGAAGAACAGAAAGTAAAACGATTGAAAATAAAATGAACAGGGACTGTGGGACAATATAGAAGGTCTGACACATTCAACCAAAGTCCAAGAAAGAGGATGGAGCAGAAAAAATATTTAAAGAAATAATTACCAAACGTTTCCCAAATTGGATGAAAGATATAAACTTACAGATTCAAGAAGTTTAGCAAACCCAAAGCAGGATAGGCATCACAGGAGACAAATGTGTGCCTGGTATCTGGATGCTCTGTTGGCTGCTGTTCAGTCAAACTTGTCTTGAAAATAAAGAGCACATTTCATTGCAGTGAAGGGAGGGAAAAAGGTATGCAGAGAAAAAGACGCAATAACAGCTTCTTATTTGGGGGGTGCATGTAACGCTCCTTTTCACAAGCCTGCAGTCGTTCCCTACTGCCTACAGCAAAGGTCGGCAAACTATGACCCTAGGGCCATCTACCTGTTTTTATAAATAAAGTTTTACTGGAACACGGCCCTGCTCATTCATTTACACAGTGTCCATAGCTGCTGTCATACTACAATGGCAGAGCTGAGTAGTTGCCACAAAGACCATATAACGTACAAAACCTAAAATATCTATCTGGCACTTTACAAAAAGGCTTGGCAACCCCTGTCCAACAATGTACAGTTGCAATTTTATAGCAGGCGTCCAAGAGTCCAAAAGATGTGCTGTGAACTAACCAACCCCACCATCTCTCCCACATCCTTCACCCACCCTGTACTCCCGGGACTCTGATCAATAAAGACACTACTCATAGCTCAGTGGGGAATAGGGGTTGCTCTGCAAAGTGTTTGCCATGAAAATTGACAGTGAACATTTAGAAACGTTGACAGCAATTTGACAATTAATATAACACCCACGTGTGTGATTACTGGACTTGTAATTATGCCCTTTTTCCATTTTATTCTTTCTTGTAATTAATTTTAATTGTATTTTGAAAGAGAATCACTCTGTGACAAACTGGGACCAAAAAAAAAAAAAAAACATCCTTGGTCCTTTACCTGATGTGGTTGAGAAACCCTGGTCCGAACCAGGCCTCAGTGACACCCCCAGGCCCTCTCTCCCCTCTGGGCCTTGGGGCAGGCCATCTCTGATCTCCTGTCTTCATGTGCTCTGACAACATGCCCACCCGTCCTTCCAGGTGGCCCAGGGGTTCACAGTTGGGTGCCGTTTGCCTTGCAGGGTATTTGCTGGGGATCCACACCTTCGAGGGGGAGGGGAGAAAGAGGGATTGGCCGGTGACCCAGGCCCTGCCATGCCTCGGCCAGCCCCAAGGGGAGCTTTGGAGCTGATCCACGTATCACGGTTTTCCCACATGGGGTCACAGTGGCAGGACCTGTCTACCGGTACCCATCAGTCACTGGATCTGCCACGTCGAGAAGCGTATTCTGGAGTGAGACGCCTCTCTACCCAGAAGGAGCACACAGCCGGGGCAACAAGTCCTCCCTAACAGTGGGGTCTGGGCAGCACACCTCTGTGTCCACCAAAGGTCTTGGCCCTGCCGTGCACCTTGGCTCTGATCCCTCAGACCTACTCTCTGCGGCTTGCATCTTCCCCAGATCCCCGCCCTGCTCTCCCGAGCGCCCACCTTCCAGACTGCACCCTGGGCCCCACCAACACAGCCCTGAGGCCAGGGACACCTGTCTGCCTCTTGCTCAGAATAAAGGGACACTCATCCCCCACCACAGGCCAAGAGGAGGAGACAGACACCCTCAGGGGTCGTGAGCCATCGTTTCCTTCAGTTCCCTCTGTGCTTAGCTCAGATGCCACCTTCGGAGAAAGCCCGTCCTACCCCTACTTCCTGTCACTCTGATACCTTACCTGATGCGTTCTCATCTTCACACCTGTACCCCTATCGATCAGTGATCTCACTCCACTTGCCAGCTAACAGCCTCCTTGTCTGTCTCTCCCACAAAGTGTAACCCTCCTTAAAGGCAAGGATTTCTACTCTGAGTCTCCACAGGCCTCTAGTACCTGAAAAATGCCCCTTATGTGTACACTCACTACAGAATAATTCCAAATGGTATAGAAATGTACCCTTCCACCTGCAAACTCTGAAAATACCAGTTTCACTAAACACTTCCAAAACTTGATTTTTTAAAAACCTTTCACAACTGGATAGGTAAAAAAGATGTTTTCTTTTAACTTGTGTTTCTAATTAGTAAAAATGGACATTGTGTATATGTTTAGTGGTCATTTCTATTTCTTATCATGCTCTTTTCCTATTTTTCTGTTGGAAATTCAAAGTTCGCATTCTTTGCAAACCGAAACGTAAGGACAATGAATTTTAAGTGCATCAGACACCACTGGGCTCGCTTTGGTCTGTGCATACTTGCAAAGTAACCAAAGGACTCCACCAGAAGCAACCCCCCTCCTCAACTACAGGACCAGTAAACTTCTCATTTCTCGAAGGGAAGTAAAGGATGATAGGGCATAACCGTCGGACCGAACCAACTTCAGGAGAGAAGTATTTTGCTCCCCGTGTGAGATTCATAAAAAACAATCAGTCTGAACAAGCAATTTGTCTCAAGAGGCAGGAGCTGCAATTTTATCATGTAATTAAATCCCCATGACAGTTGTAAAGAAACTTCGTCACCTTTATCAGGGAGAACTTCAATGAGAGGCTTTCCAGCTCCATCACCAGAGTCCATAAGTGTCCTTCCAGGGCTGTTTACTCGTGGCTGTGCCTGCCGAGGTCCGGGCTGCCCCACCTCCCGCTCAGCCACAGAGGTGGGCAGTGCTCAAGGGCACCTTTGCTTCTGAGCTCCCGGAAAAGCCCTCCTGGGCCCTGCTGAAAGCAGCACTTGACCTTTGGATGAGATGGCATTCGTGATGAGAAGTGACCACGCTGCTTTGCAGGAGCTGCACTAGGCTGGGTAGCGCTGTCGGGAAAATAAGTGAGCGAGGTGTCATCCCCCAGTATCGTACTCTTCCACATGACGGGAATGAGATTTCTCAATAATGTGAAATGAGTACAGACAACTTAATTCATTATTAATAGATACACTTGATCTGAGGAAGTAAAATGTTTTAATGTTTTGTTAAATGAGGTGTGCTGTGCTAACATTGTTATTTGGAGAGAAGGTTAGGATACGTTAATATTTTTGGATGTGAATGTCTGTGTGACTAACTCTGGTGAATGGGTGGGTGGGTGTGTCCTGGGCTCTTAAAAGCAGAGCCTTACATGCCGGCTCAGCTTCTTATTTTTAAAAAATGTTTTAATATTTTTGGGTGAATGGCTTCTTTCACTTACGTAGTATTTTCTTTTTTTTTATTGAAGTATAGTTGATTTACAATGTTGTGTTAGTTTCAGGTGTACAGCACAGTGATTCAGTTATACATGTATATATATATTCTTTTTCAGATTCTTTTCCCATATAGGTTATTACAAAATATTGAGTATACATAGTTCCCTGTCCTATACAGTAGGTCCTTATTGTTTATCAATTTTATATATAGTAGTGTGTATATGTTAAGGTTAAATCCCTCATTTAGCCCTCACCCCACCTTTCCCCTTTGGTAACCGTAAGTTTGAAAAAATGTTGTAATTTTAAAAAGCTAAGGGAGTAGGGATGAAGGAGGAGTGGGCTTTAGAAATTAAATAAGGAGAGTGAGGGTCAAAAAAGGTGTGAAAGTAAATCCACGGTAAGACCTGGGGCCAGTGCCAGGCGGTGGGAACATTGGATTTAGTCCATGGCCATTTACAGAAACAATTCGGGTAGGAAGCAGAATATTGATCAGGATAACAGGATGCATTCGTTTGTTTGAGAAAGTAATCAGAATCTCATTATGTCCCCAAGGGGAATGACTTCCTGGCCTAGTGCGCCCATTTACTTGGACGCTTGACCCCAGAAGGAAGCTAGATATTTGCCCAATGGCCTAGGAAAGAATCCGCACAGTTGCCCTTTCCCAAGAGCACAAGGAAACTCTACCTCGTGGCCCAAACACGTGGGCAGTCACGGCCCTGGATAACCAGCCTGACCCTGTAACAAACACACCAGCCCCACATTTCAGGCTCTGCTGGGTTGTTCCACAGAACATCACCAGAGCTCATCCTCAGATGCTTCTGAGGAAAAGGAAATCATTCATCAATTCAGTGGCAAGATGCAAAGATCCTGATATCGCGTGAAAATAATAATTACCATTTGAACGCTACCATTTTTATCTCATTATCATTTTAAGGTGGATTTTTTTTTTTGTCTCATTTGATGGAGAAGCAAAAATTCCCCCTTGTTAGCTACCAACGCTACGAGACTTGGTATGGAGAACCAGTTTTTGTGTCTCCCATGGGCAAAACATTATGCTTATAAGTCCCCAAAATATTGTTTACAAAAGTATATTCAGGACTTGAGGACACAGGAAGGGGGAAGGGTAAGCTGAGACGAAGTGAGAGAGTGGCATGGGCATATAGACACTACCAAACGTAAAATAGATAGCTAGTGGGAAGCAGCCACATAGCACAGGGAGATCAGCTCAGTGCTTTGTGACCACCTAGAGGGGTGGGATAGGGAGGGTGGGAGGGAGACGCAAGAGGGAGGAGATATGGGGATATATGTATATGTATAGCTGATTCACTTTGTTATACAGCAGCAACTAACACACCATTGTAAAGCAATTATACTCCAATAAAGACGTTAAAAAAAAAAAAGTATATTCACATCCAGTGGACTACCTGGCAAGCTAGGTAGAGAGATTTAGTCTGTTCATTGAATCATCCAGATAAAAGTTGGGTATCCTCTTCTGCTTGCATTTTTGTCTTCTCCTAAGTTGACTCCACACTCTGCAATAAAAGGCCTCAGCAATTAAATTTCTTTACAAATGAGTTTCCTCCATCAAATAGGTACCATCAGAAACTTCATCTGAAACACTAAAAGTATTAAACATATTGATGTGGAGAAAATTGTATTCATCAGAACCCCTCTCTTTCACGAAGGGCACTGTATTTGTTCTTGACCAGCTCTGTGAAGCGGAAGCTGAAACTAGCAAGGCCTGAGAATGTGTGGAACCACACTGAAAGGGAGATCAGGGAGGAAGATTGCAGTGTTTGCGCCAGAGGGCAGGGAAGCAGAGATGGAGGAGACTCGTGGGACAAGCCTGTACAAACTGTGATAGACCCCTTCGCATCCTCAGTATAGTTACCAAACTCACTAAGTAATATTGTTTGTTGGCTAATTTGAAAGCAAACCAACCAACCAGAAAAAAAATTCAGTGAGCTGACTTTGTGCCACAGGCAGGACAGAGCACACACATTCGAGCAGACACAGAAGTGGGGAAACACGAGGAGGCAAAGCACAGGGGTGTTCAGGGTTCTAGGGAGGACTCTGGGTTGCACAAAACCAAGGGTCCCAGTGCGTAAGGGAACTCAAACTGACACAAGTTACTCTATACAGGCATGCTTTGAGGGTTTTAAAATAAAGTCAAATAATTTGCTGCACTTAGGCCACCTAAAGTTAGGTATAAACATCACCACATCCATAGCTTAAAAACAAGAAAGAGAAAACTCGGGGCTTTCCTGGTGGCGCAGTGGTTGGGAATCTGCCTGTCAATGCAGGGGACACAGGTTCGATCCCTGGTCCGGGAAGATCCCACGTGCCTCAGAGCAACGAAGCCCGTGCACCACAACTACTGAGCCTGCGTTCTAGAGCTCTCGAGCCACAACTACTGAGCCCACGCGCCTAGAGCCCGTGCTCCGCAACAAGAGAAGCCACCACAATGAGAAGCCTGTGCACCACAACGAAGAGTAGACCCCTCTTGCCGCAACTAGAGAAAGGCCCGTATGCAGCAACAAAGACCCAGCGCTGCCATAAATAAATAAATAGATAAATAAATAAATAAAATTTTTAAAAAAGAAAGAGAAACCTCTAGTGCCAGAAACGAGGGGACCCCCGGCAGTGAGTGGCTATTTCAACCAACTGATTCACGAGGACAACAGGATCCTACGGACCTGGGATGTTGGTTTCACCCACCAATTTGATACCCACTCGACCACATGTTCACTCAAATCATCAGTAAGCAAATTATACAGGATCAGGCTGGAAACAGATTCTGGTCTTCCCTTGTGAGCAATGGTTCTCAACCTTGGCTGTATGTTAGAAGCACCTGGAAAGCTTCTAACCCTCCTGATGCCCACGCTGCCCGCTCCAGCCCATTACATCAGAATCTCTCAGGCTGGGATCCAGGCATCAATGTTTTTAAAGCTCCTCAGTGATTCCACTCTACAGCTGCTGCTTTTTAGGCACCATGTCTATTATTTCTCCAGTTCAAGTTTTTTAGCAATATTTTCCTAAACAAAGACCCATATTTTTCCATCTTCTCTAAAAGGTTTTCAACCTTCGATTACAGGTTGAAATATTCATACTTATGCCTACATCTCCTTGCATATTAATGAGATAACCATGACACAAAAGAAAATTCTTTGAGTCCACCCTCACTTTTTCCTAGTGACCCACAGAGCTCCAGGTACCCCCACTTCCTTTTCTAAATACTCCCAACCAATCCTTTTCATGATCCATTTAGGGATCTTGCCCAGAACTGACGTCAATTCAGACTTGAAGAATCAAGTTCTTTTCCTATTTGAAAACGAAAACTCTAGTCTTCTGGTCCTTCTTCAGTTTTATCTCAGTTTCTCAAAGATTTTGACAATTGCAGAGAAAGTTCGTACACAAATTCACCCTTGGAAGAAACTGAGTTTTCTTATGGACTGAAGTAGGCAGAGAAGGTAAGACTTGAGTTACGTCTTGAAGGCTATGCATTGCCTTTTAAACAAGCTGAGAAGGATGAGGATGATAAAAATGAGATACGAATGGCTTGATCCAAGCAAGGTTTTGATGGGCAGAATTGGTGTGCAGCAGGAAAGGAGGAGCCCAACCAAGAGAGCTGGGTGAGGAAACAGTGTTACTCACATAACTAAAGGACATCGTTCAGCTGGTGGGAAGGAAGATAAAGAACTCCTGTGTGTTGGGGTCCGATGGTCACTGTTTTTTTCCATGTGATCTTTTTTATCGAGTTACGATTAACACACAATATTACATTAGTTTCAGGTGTATAACATAGTGATTCGGTATCTTTATACATTATGAAATGTTCACCACAATAAGACCAGTTACCATGTGTCACTATAAAAAGTTGTTACAATATTATTGACTATATTCCCTGTTGTATTATTACGTTCCCTTGACTTATTTATCTTATAGCTGGAAGTTTGTACCTCTTAGTCTCCCTTAGCTATTTTACCTGTCCCCTCCGCCCCTCTCCCCTTTGGCAACCACCAGCTTATTCTCTGTATCTACGAGTCTGTTTCTGTTTTGTTTTGTTTTGTTTTTGGATTCTACATGTAAGTGAGATATTACAATATGTGTCTTTCTCTGTCTAACTTATCTCACTTAGCATAATAGCCTCCAGGCCATCCAAGTTGCCACAAAGAGCAAGATTTCATTCTTTTTACGGCTGACTAATATTCCATTGTATACACATACCACATCTTCTTTATCCAGTCATCTCTGGATGAACACTTAAGTTCCTTCCATATCTTGACTGTTGCAAATAGTGCAGCAACGAACATAGAGGTACATATATCTTTTCTAATTAATGTGTTTTTTTTCCTTCAGATAAATACCTAGAAGTGGAATTGCTGGATCATATGGTAGTTCTATTTTTAGCTCCATACAGTTTTCCATAGTGGCTGCACCAGTTTACATTCCTACCAACAGTGCACAAGGGTTCCCTTTTCTCCATGTACTCATTAACATTTGTTATTTGTGATCTTTTTTGGTGATAGCCATTCTGACAAGTGTGAGGTGGTATCTCGTGGTGGTTTTGATTTGAATTTCCCTGATGATTAATGATGTTGAGCATCTTTTCATGTGTCTGTTGGCCATCAGTATGTCTTCTTTGGAGAAATGCCTGTTCAGGTCCCCTGCCCATATTTTAATTGGATTGTTTGTTTTCTTGATATTGAGTTGTATGCATTTTTTAATATATTTTGGATGTTAACTTCTTGCCAGACATATCATTGGCAAATATCTTCTTCCATTTAGTAGGTTGCCTTTTTGTTTTGTTGATGGTTTTCTTCACTGTGCAAAAGTTTTGTAGTTTGAATTGGTCCCATTTGTTTGTTTTTGCTTTTGTTACCCTTGCCTTAGGAGACATATCCAAAAAACATATTGCTAAGACTGATGTGAAAGAGGTTACTGCCTATGTTTTCTTTTAGAAGTTTTATGGCTTCAAGTCATATTTAAGTCTTTAATCAATTTTGAGTTTATTTTTGTGTATGGTGTAAGAGAGTGGTCCAGTTTCATTCTTCTCCATGTAGCTGTCCAGTTTTCCCAACATCATTTATTGAAGAGACGTTTCTCCATCATATATTCTTGCATCCCTTGTTGTAGATTCATTGACCATATGTGTTTATTTCTGGGGTCTCTATTCTGTTCCACTGATCTATGTGTCTATTTTTGTGCCAGTACCATACTGTTTTAATTACTATAGTTTTGTAGTATAGCTTCAAGTCTGAGAGTGTGATATCTCCAGCTTTGTTCTTCTTCCTCAAGATTCCTTTGGCTGTTTGAGGTCTTTTGTGGTTCCACACAAATTTTAAGATTATTTTTTCTAGTTCTGTGGAAAATGCCATTGGTATTTTCATGTGGTTTGCATTGAATCTATAGATTGCTTTGGGTAGTAGAACATTTCAATGATATTGATTCTTCTAATCCATGAGCACCAAATGTCTCTCCCTTTGTTTGTGTAACCTTCAATTTCTTTCCTCAATGCCTTACAGTTTTCTGAGTACAGGTCTTTTACCTCCTGAGGTAAGTTTATTCTTTCTGATATAAATGTAAATGGGATTGTTTTCTTCATTTCTCTTTCTGATAGCTCATTATCAGTGAATAGAGATGCAACAGGTTTCTATATATTAATTTTGTATCCTGCAACTTTAGTGAATTCTTTTATTAGTTCTAGCAATTTTCGGAAGAGTCTTTGGGCTTTCCTGTATATAGTATCATGTCATTTGCAAATAGTGACAGTTCTACTTCTTCCTTTCCAATTTGAATGCCTTTTATTTCTTTTTCTTGACTAATTGCTGCGGCCAGGACTCTATGTGTTCCCTGAGAGTAAATGTGTATATTTTTTGTCTCTGAATCCCCCAAACCTAATAGCACACCCTACAACATAATATTACACAAATGATTATTGAATAAATAGGTGAATGAATGGGTTGATTTTCAGCCATTTGTGGGGGTTTTCTTGGTTTTGTTTTTATTTTACTTGGCTTTTATTTAATGTAAGAGTCACACATACAGGTCTTCTTGTTCTTTAAAACAACAACTCTGCCATGCTGCCGTGTAGAACTAATCTCCATGTCCTACTCGTGAAACCAATTCTGTCTACCGTAAGCTATTTTTAAAGCTCTCACAAAGAACCAAGTCTGTTTCTGGACTACTACCCCATATCCACTGAAATCAAGCTTGAGTATTTAGGGTGCTATTGACAAATATAACACTTGGAAAGCTAAATTTAGCATAGAACACAGGGTGGAATGGCTCTTATCCCTGGACTCACCTCCAGGGTCCCACCCCTTTTAAAAATAGCCCATGACAACATGTATCAGGTACAAAAGAATGCTCCAGTTTAAAGTACAGGCTCCAGTTGGATCCTGGATTATAGTTGCATATGACAAGTCTTTCAGAAATGTATCTAATTACAAGCTATCAGTCTGAGAAAATAACAGGGCAGAAAGGCTATGTTTAAAGAAACGAAATACCTAAAGAATTACTATTGCTACTGAAATGAATAGAGCAATGACGTAACATGGAAATGAAGAAGGAAGAGTAGATGACTTTATTCTAGTGGACGTTCCAGAAAGGAAACGGTCTCCGTAGTGTTGCTGTTTGTCATTCTCCGTAAGCTCTTGTCGCATGCGTCTGATAAAGGCTGCATGCTCCTTGCAAACATGGTCTGCATAATCTTTACCACTGCATTTTCCATAGCACTCCTCAGCAGTGCTCTGGGACACCCCCAGCCCCTACACTATCTTCACCAACGTGAGCCCTTCAGCCTCTGAGGCACTGTCAACACCACTTATCCACCTGCACAAAGCATCACAGAGGAGCAGAGGCTACACCTCTCCCATCCCAGCACCCTGCAACCCCCTTCTGTAGAGAAGATGTGGGCTTTACCATTTGGGGGAAGCTCCAGGCCTTGGGTCAGCCCGTGTAATACAGTTATGCCTGCAAATCAGGTCTATGATGAGAGTAAAACATCTTTATTAAATTATAAGGGCATCCAATCTCCCCTCCACTCTTTACTGCAAGCCTTGCTAAGAAAGGTCAAGGGTATTCTGCTGAGTCCCCCCTTTGTGGAAAATCTCAATGAAGGGGGCACCCCAGGGGCCAGATTACTCTGAGAGATCCTGCTCAGGCTTTAGAGGGACTTAGAGGGAGGCAGGGGGTGGTCAGGGGGCAGCTTTGGGGAGTGAATGAGAGTGAGAGAGAGGGACACAGGAAAAGAGGGTGCTTACGAAGTCCAGCTCTGACTAAAGAGGTGCTGCCTCGTGAGCCCTAATCCTTGACATCAGGTCTTTTCTCCTGCTGTCTCTATGCTGTTTGACTGCAACACCACATAGCAATGGATCCCACGATCCCTGGGCTACCGCTGGCACTGAGAGGATGGTGGCTACTGATACGCACACCTCCCTCCCCCGGAGCCTCTGTGCCTAACTCTCCTGGGCGCATGCTCCACCCCCTTTGCTGGTCCAGGCAGTGCCCTCCCGACTCTCCTTCCTCCCTCTAGCCTCTGGTCACATTTTTTATTGTAAGTCACATAGACGTGGCACAGGATCCTGTCAGCCAACTGCACTGGCCCATCCCAGCTTCCTAGCAGGGGAAAAACAAGAATTGGAAAAAATATATGAGAATTGTGTTTTATCTATGTTATAAGAAAACAGTGACCTTATTAATATTTTTAAAAAACTTTCCATTGAAGTATAGTTGATTTACAATGATTCAGGTGTACAGCAAATTGACTCAGTTTTATATATATATATATGAATATATATATATTATTTTTCAGATTCTTTTCCATTATAGGTTATTACAAGATATTGAACATAGTTCCCTGTACTATAGTAGGTCCTTGTTGTTTATCTATTTTATATATAGTAGTGTGTATCTATTAATCCCAAATTCGCAATTTATCCCTCCCTCCCCTGCTTTCCCTTTTGGTAACCATAAGTTTATTTTCTATGTGTGTGAGTCTATTTCTGTTTTGTAAATAAGTTCATCTTTATCATTTTTTTAGATTCTACATATAAGTGATATCATATTTGTCTTTCTCTGTCTGACTTACTTCACTTAGTATGATAATGTCTAGATCCATCTATGTTGCTGCAAATGGCATGATTTCCTTCTTTTTTATGGCTGAGTGATATTCCATGATAGATAGATAGATAGATAGACAGATAGACAGATGTTAGATAGATCACATCTTCTTTATCCATTCATCTGTCGATGGACGTTTAGGTTGTTTCCATGTCTTGACTATTGTAAATAGTGCTGCTATGAACATAGGGGTGCATGTATCTTTTCGAATTAGAGTTTTCATCTTTTCTGGATATATGCCCAGGAGTGGGATTGCTGGATCATATGGTAACTCTATTTTTAGGCTTTATTAATTTTTAGACAATAAAATAAAGCCCTGAACTACAGTGTAGCAAGTATCTAGTAAGTTACTAATAAAGAACTGTTACCATCCATTAAAAAAAAAAATTGTGGCATCTCTCATCTTCAGCAAGGGATGCGCATTTTGGGATCAGTTCTCAACAACTGGAAGAAACTCACAGGCCACCTGGGGCCCCAGATGATGCCTTTGGAAATCACTGGTGTGTCCTACTACGGAGCCTCCCACCCGGGGACACTTGTGCACAGCCTGGTCATTTGCAGTGTCCAGCTGGGCCTCCCTCACACAGCCTTGGGACTGACACAGCCCTCAGAATACACATCCGTTCACCACTGGCCACAGCAGCTAAGGAAGTGGACAGGATGAAAGCAAGAAGACACACTACAGAGCAGGAAAGAGAAGCCCTGCCTATTTCAGGCTGTGTCTGCCCTTGTCGTGCGGAGAGTTGTTTGGAAGATATACAGATGTGCCTGTCTCTAGAGTTTACATCTATACAATCACAAGGGGGTGGCTGAGCTCTTTGGCGTATTAGTGGTCATGTGATGCTGGTCATATCAAGTAACCATTATCACATCAGAGCCCACAGGAGTTAAAAATACACCACCACCCGAGCCCCAACTGGATGACAATTGAGTAATAACAATAGAAATAGCTCACACTCCATAAGACCATCTTTCCCCTTCCTGGAGAACTTTTCTGAGATCATCGGCATTGCAATGAAGAGACAGCCAGAGCCAGTTACAGGGAAACTTCAGATCTTTCAGAAGATGGGAAAAGAGCCTCAAACAAGAGCTGGGTGGCCGGTGCTCGAGTACCATGCTGCCTTGGTCACAGGAGACCTGGACCGTCTTAAGCTCCTCATGGACCAGTTCTTCCAGGACGCCAACGTGGTGTTTGAGATCAAGAAGGATGAGATGGAGTGGCAGGTGAAATCCCCGGCCACGTTTGGACCGTCAGGTACCTTTCCTCCTTTAAAGCCCGGTTATTTATTTTTTTAAGGAGCTACTAACACACCTCTGTGTGTAGACTGCTCACACGGGTGCTGCCTTTAACATACTCGAGCAAGACATCTAGAAGCCAAACTCTGCGTGCATGATTTTTAAGAAGTAGTTTTTGTTTTGTTTTGTTTTTTGCGATACGCGGGCCTCTCACTGCTGTGGCCTCTCCCGTTGCGGAGCACAGGCTCCGGACGCGCAGGCTCAGCGGCCGTGGCTCACGGGCCCAGCCGCTCCGCGGCATGTGGGATCTTCCCGGACCGGGGCACAAACCCGCGTCCCCTGCATCGGCAGGTGGACTCTCAACCACTGCGCCACCAGGGAAGCCCTAAGATGTAGCTTTTAGGTGAGAGGTGAGAGAGATCAAACTGGAAAGGCCAAGCTGTTGGTGAGAAGGGCCCTTCCCACGCTGGAGGTGCCTCTTGTCTTTAAAAAGAGCTTTGGTTTGAATGCTGATCTGCCAGAGCCTGGATCCAGCAGCCAGGGAGGCAGAGATAAAGTACAGCCTCTCCTTTGAGTGCGCCCGGAGCGGGCCCCTGGCGAGCAGCCGTGGGCTAGTTTCCCCTGTGAATCCGTGAGCACCACGGCTCCAGCGGGGAAGCTGGGACACAGCCAGCGTTGTGGAGGAACAGCTCTCGGGAGACGCTCCTCCTGGAACCCAGGGGAGCCTGGGAAGGGGAAGGAGGGGGAGAAACCAGAGGTCCTTAAGTTGTATATGTCTGCATTCTTGTCGCCTGGACACTGTCGCTATGTGCCGGGCAGGCAAACATACCCCCAGGTAGAGAGAAGTCCCCTCAACCCATCTGGGATGAACAGACCTTCTGGCCATCAGGCTGCAGTGTGACCCCCTTGGCTGGCACTCTGCCTTGGGCACCCTTCCTCCCGTGCATCCCGATACTGAGAGGGTTCATGTGTTGGAACCTGTGAGGATTTCAGACTCTGTGGTCAGTGGGCCAATGGCCAGTGCCCCGCGGCCCTGACTCGTGATCTCTGGCAGGCCAAGAATGAGGAAGGGCGGTTGCCAGAGCACTGATCCAGTCTGTGCACACCTCACACAGGGAGAAGGGGATAAACCCAAACCCTGCCAAAGGGCTAAGCAGCTCAGAGCCACCAGCGAGGCGGCAGAGGCTGCGGGGAAGGCACGCGCAGGTCTAGTCTGGGCCAAAACCCTCCCAGCCAAAGGCACCCCAGAGCCCTTTTGGGCCTCCTCTCCCTCACCTGTGCCACATGGGGCCCACATCTTCCTCCAGAGGGCCGTGTGACCGTTCAACCAAGAACGCCAACTGCTTGGATGTTCGATGCATGTCTTTTTGGATGTTCGATGCATGTCTTTTTGGATGTTCGATGCATGTCTTTTTGGATGTTCGATGCATGTCTGTCTTTTTTAATCACATGCCTCGCAGCCCTGGACACACACACACACTCAGATGTTGCATTGATAGATATTACTGTCAGTTCACGGTCCGAACCAAAGCCTCCTTCCTGTTTTCCCCCTCAATCTTTCCACCCCTAAGTTTGCTGTTTTTCCATGGCACCGCTGTACGACAGGAGATTAGAGCATTGTGGCAGTGAGGGGACCTGAGATATTACCGAGCAAAAGGGCAGCCCTGGGAGTTAGTGCTGGCCTGAGGCCTCAGTGCAGGCTGGGAAGAGAGGATGGACACTCTGGACTCTGTGCTCTTTCAGCTCAGCCACCTGAATTCTCCCAGCTGGTCCAGTAGCAGAAATGACCAAACCCAGGCTGAGAACAGTGGCCCCGACACTGCCCTCGCTCATACGAGGACTTCCTGGAGGCCAATTCAGCTCCTCCTGAAGGGAGGCATGGGGAAGGGGATACACAGGTTCACAGTGGCTGGCTCCTGGGTACCACATCCACGATGGAATGCTGGCCCCATCAAGCTCGCAGTGCCAGGGAAGCATTAGCATGGAGGAGGGGATGTTCAGAGGGAGGTATCACATGGGGAGAAGCCTGCTCCTGTGCTCTTCCTGGTGGCAGAACCTGGACCAAGGGTGCGATTTACAGGAAGCTGATTGATGATTCAGGTTCACTGAATGAGAGAGCTGCCTTTGAACGGGATTCTCTGGAAGGCCTGATAGAAGCTCATCAGCATCTCCAGGGACCTGGAGAAGGGTCCTAAGCTATGGCTGAGCTAAATGCCCAGCCAAGGCCCCTTCCCTTCAGTCCAGGGGAAGACTTGGGAACCTCGGGTGGGTGAACAGAGCTGCTGATGGTGGGAATTTAGCATGCCCTAGAAAATGGAGTACCCCCTTCCTTGACCCGCAGTAAGTAAACTTCCTATCTCAGGAAAATGAGTAGAATCAACAACCAGGAGCTGCTCCTACAAGAATGTAGGTCACTGTTACGGTCATATCCATCATGCCCCTCAAATCAGACCCAGTCTTCACTGGGCAGGGCAGCTCAAACCCATGCAGGCCCACGTCCGCAGGGCCTCCAGCCACCATCACCCACCACCAGGACGACAGGCCCCCTCTTCCCCCACCGAGCGTGCACAACCTCCAGGCTGGGCCTTGGGGACGCGGGGCGGGCTGGAACCGTGCGCTGCATGGAGGTACGTAATTACGAGTGGTCTTTCAAACTGCTCAGCATGGGTCCCGGGAAGGAGGTGGCCTGTGAAAAGGGTCTCCTCCACAGCTCATTACAGCCACAGTATCGATTCTTCCATCATTATCAGAAGGCATCCCTGCCATGTGAAATCCTGTCCCTTGAAGTGTATTCACCAGGGACAGCTCTCCCCCATTTCCAGGAGTGCCCATAGCTGCTAACAACCTTCCACAGGCCTTTTGAAAGCCCAAAGTTTTCAGAGAAGTGAAATGTATAGTTCCTGCTCCATTCATCCCTCAAGAAAGAGCAACCCTACACACACACACACACACACACACACACACACAAAACCCTAAAGAGCGCAAAGGAACAAACCAGAATTGTGCTCAATGCAGACCACCACATCAAAGGGTGCTTCTGAAACCCGGCCACTTCCAAGACAACTAAACTTT
Organism: Aethalodelphis obliquidens; assembly: GCF_003676395.1. NCBI lineage: Eukaryota > Metazoa > Chordata > Mammalia > Artiodactyla > Delphinidae > Aethalodelphis > Aethalodelphis obliquidens. The sequence goes on from NW_020837946.1 coordinate 4,369,083, forward strand.
CCGAGTCCTTTTCTCGAGCAACCTTGGTGATGGGGGTCAGTTTGTTTTGTCTGTTGTCTTCTCCTCTTAATGATAAAGGGGTAAATTTGGGGCTCGAAAAGAGAGGGCTTGGATTCCAGAAAAATCCACAGCTCACTTTCCTCCCTCAAGCTGCCCCTAATTCAGAGTCTGGAAAATGTGAATTCCTCACGTAAATTCTCCCACTGTCCACCCTGCTTGTTCAGCTTTTAACTCCTCAAATCTTACCCAAGTTACCCTCATATTTCGCAAAACCCTCGTGCTTCTCAATAACCGCCCACCCCAATCTCTCCTTTGTATTTCTTCTCTCCCTGCTTCTCCATCTCTGTCTTTCCAGTTTGTCTCTGCCCTGTGTGCTGTCACTCTCTTTCTCCCCTCTTCCTACACTTCTTTCCCTTGCTACCTCTCTGCCCCTCTCTGTCAGGGCCCTTTCACCTCTACCCCCAGGCCTCCCTCCATCCCTCATCCCTGATCCAGTTGCACCTCACTGGGTCTCTCTGTCCCGAACCTTGAGCATCCTTGTGTATCTCCCTACGTGCCCACCGGGTACCTACTTCTAAGAGATGGTTTCACCCTATTTCAGTCTTAATGGACACCGCTCCCCACCAGCGTCCCCCGACTCACCTGACCTCTCCCCACCTCCCCTCCACCCCCAGGCCTCTGGACCCTGGAGTACAAGCGCGAGCTCACCACGCCCCTGTGCATCGCCGCGGCCCGGGGCCACACGGCCTGCGTGCGCCACCTGCTCAGCCGCGGCGCGGACCCCGACGCCAGCCCCGGCGGCCGCGGCGCCCTGCACGAGGCCTGCCTGGGGGGCCACACGGCCTGCGCCCAGCTGCTGCTGCAGCATCGCGCCGACCCCGACCTGCTCAGCGCCGACGGCCTGGCGCCCCTGCACCTCTGCCGCACGGCCGCCTCGCTGGGGTAAGGAGCCGGGTGGCCCCGGCCACCCACCCGACCCTCGACCCCCGACCCCTGACCCTGCCCCCGGACGCCCTCAGCGGCCCGACCCCACTCAGACCCCGGACCAGGCCTGCGTCACCGCTCCAGGCCCCGCCCCCAAGTCCACCCCCGCAGGCCCCGCCCCCAGACCATCGGCCTCGGCCCCGCCCGCCGCCTGACCCCGCCCGGACCGGGACCCAGACCCGGGAGCTCTCGGCCACGTCCGTCAGAGCCCCTTGGAGGCCACCGGGCCCCCCGCCCCGGCCTCGGCCCCAGCCCGGGCCCCGCGCCGGCTTAATTAGCGCTTGATTGCGAGCGCGGGGGAGGCAGGCGCCACACGGAGGTAATGAGCCGGTGATCACCGGCCCGCAGACGCCGGCGCTGGAGAATGCTAAAAGGCCACTGGCGGGGTTGGAGGCTGAAAAATTAGGGTTTTTAATGATAATTTTATGCAGAATAATTGTCACAGTGTGACATAAATGGTTAGCTCCTCGGGCGGGGCTTCGGCGTCCCACAAGCCAGCCGAGCTGCGCCCGCATTTTCGGGGCCCACCCCCTCCCAGGTGCCTGGGTTCTGGAAGTTCTGATGGTGCCGGGTCCAGCCTCGCGGCTGTCCTTGCGGAGGGTCTGTCCCCTCGGGGTCCAGTAGGTCCTGGGAGAGACGGCGGGGGCCCACCGCGTCATTGCATAGGATTTCTGTTCCGGGGGCCCAGCTTGCGTTGTGTCATCTTGACATTTCTTTTAGTTCCTGTTCTTGGGATTAAAATTTCTTGGCCTCTGTCTCTGTGATGACGATTAAATAAAATCACCATGTCAAGCGCAGGCAGGCAGGACTACTGGGCTCTCAGGGACCAAGGCGGAGGGGCACCGCCTACCAATGTCACGTGGAGCAGGGACTCAGAAAGGCACGTGGACGACCAGGAGTCTTGAAGGAAAGTGACTGAAAACAATATATTTTTCAAAAGCAGCTTTACTGCGTTGTAATTGCATCTAGTAAACTGCGCATGCTTAAAGTACACAATCTGATAAATTTGGACACAGACGTGCACTCATGAAACCATCCCTATAATCAAGATAGTGAACCCAGCCATCACCAGCAAAAGGTTCCCTTGCCCCATTGTAATCTCTCCCTCCTGCTCCTCCAATTTCCCACTGATCTGCTTTTGGTCACTATAGTTTAGTCTGAATTTACTAGAATTTTATGTGAATAGAATGTAGTCTCTTTTGTCTGGCTTCTTTCATGCAGCAATATTAGTTTAAGATTTGCTTTGAAGCATATATTATATTTTTTATTTTCATTTTATATTGGAGCGTAGTCGATTAACTGTGTTGTGTTACTTTCAGGGGTACAGCAAAGTGATTCAGTTCAACATATACATGTATCTATTCTTTCTTCAAATTCTTTTCCCATTTAGGTTATTACAGAGTTCCCTGTGCTATGCAGTAGGTCCTTGTTGGTTATCTATTTTAAATAGAATAGTGTGTACATGTCAATCCCAATACTTTGAGAGCTGTCATACTGTTGTGTGTATCCATAATTCACTCCTCTTCATTGCTGAGTGATATTCCAGGGTAGAGGATAACACAATGTATCTATCCACTCATATGTTGAAAGACACTTGACTGTTTCAGGCTTGGGGCTGTTACAAATAAAGTCGCTATGAACATTTGTGTACCAGCCTTTTTCTGGGTATCTGCTTTCGTTTCTCCTGGATAAATACCTAGGCAGAGCTGTGTCACATGATATGACTAAAAGATAATCTTTTAGGAAATGACCTTCCAAATTGGATCTACCATTTTACATTCCCACCAGCAATATATGAATGTTCTAGATGCTTCCCATCCTCTCCAATACTTGGTATGGTCACTCTTTAGCTGTAGACATTCTTTAGGTACTTAGGAATATTCCATTGTAGTTTTGATTTGCATCCCCCTGATGACAAGTGATGTTGGGCATCTTCTCATGTACTTATTTGCCATCCATTTATCTTCTTTGGTGAAGTGCCTGTTCAAATCTTGTGCCCTTTGAAAATATTGGGTTGTTTGTTTTCTTCTTAAATTTTGAGATTTCTTTATATATTCTGGATACAAGTCCCTTGTCAGGCATGCGATTTATAAATATTATCTCCCAGTTTCTGGGTTATATTTTCTTTCCTTAAAAGTGTCTTTTGGGGCTTCCCTGGTGGCGCAGTTGTTGAGAGTCCGCCTGCCGATTCTGGGGATATGGGTTCGTGCCCTGGTCCGGGAAGATCCCACATGCCGTGGAGCGACTGGGCCCGTGAGCCATGGCCGCTGAGCCTGCGTGTCCGGAGCCTGTGCTGCACAACGGGAGAGGCCACAACAGTGAGAGGCCCGTGTACCGCAAAAAAAAAAAAAAAAAAAAAAGTGTCTTTTGGAGAACAGAAGTTCTTGCTTTTGGTGGCATCCAGCTGATCATTTTTTTTCTTTTAGGGATTGTGTTGGGTTATTTTATCTTTAAAAAAAAAAAATCTTTGCCCAACCATGGCCACAAACATTTCCTCCTATGTTTTCCTCTAAAATTTTTAAAATAATTTTATATGTTACATTTAAGTCTGTGGCCCATTTTGAGTTAATATCTGAATATGGTGTGAGGTATGGATTGAAGCTTCTTTTTTTCTGCATGTGGATATCCATCTGTCAAAAAGCCTTTCTCCATGGATTTGCCTTTGCACTTCTGTTGAAAATCAACTGACTACATATGTATGGGTTTATTTCCGGCTCTCTTGTCAAGTACACACACAGGGCAAGGCCTGACCGATTCAACTGGTAAAGATCCACAGAGCCACTCATAGATTCGGACTTTTAACGCTTACATAAACAGTGAAAAGAGTAATAGCCAGAAGTACCAATTCTGCACGGTCCCTGTCCCACACACCACAAAGGACAACACCCAAACGAAAGGGGCCAGACAATGGCAATGTGAGTTGCAGGAGACCCTGATACAGAACACCCAAATCTAGACCTCAGGTGAGCAGTTTTACAGTCTGCAGCTCTACTCTGAGGGGGGCAAGGCAGGAAGTCCCAAACCTCATCAGAACCCAGGAGGTGATGAGAAACGTCTCAGGACGGCCTCCCAGGGGCCGTAGGGAGGTGAGTGGACGATGGTCTTGTAGCAACTCCTTACAAGACTTTCATTCTGGAGGATCACATAGGTCAGCAGTGGTTCAAACTTTTGTTTGCATGGCCTGTGTGGATACGTGCAAGTCGCTGGGGCTCCACGGCAGAGCTGTGGTTCTGTGTCTCTACTCCATTACATTGCTCTATTGGTCCTTCTTGACCCCAGTACCACATTGTATTGAATATTGTAACTCTGTAAGACATCTTCAAGTCAGGTAGTATAAGTTCTCCAGCATCATTCTTCATTTTCGAAGTTGATTTGGCTGTTCTAGCCTCTTCGCATTTCCACATAAATTTTAAAATCAGTTTGTCAATTTCTACAAAAAAAGCTGCTGGGTTTTGACTGAGGTTAATGTGAATCTATAGATCAGTTTGGGGAGACTTGACTTAAAAATATTGAATCTTTCAACCCATGAACGTGGTAAATCTCTCCAATAATTTAGATCTTTAGTTTCTTTCAGCTTTGTTTTATAGTTTTTAGTGTGCAGGGCTTAAACATATTTTGTCAGATATATCCCTAAGTATTTCATATTTTTGATGCTTTTGAAAGTGATATTTTTTTTAACAATTTTTTTTTTTTTTTTTTTTTTGCGGTACGCGGGCCTCTCACTGTTGTGGCCTCTCCCGTTGCGGAGCACAGGCTCCGGACGCGCAGGCCCAGCGGCCATGGCTCACAGGCCCAGCCGCTCCGCGGCATGTGGGATCTTCCCGGACCGGGGCACGAACTCGCGTCCCCTGCATCGGCAGGCAGACTCTCAACCACTGCGCCACCAGGGAAGCCCTGAAAGTGATATTTTTATTCAAATCTCTGTTGTGGTAGCTACTATATAAATTGATAAGAAGTTATTTTTGTATGTTAATTTGAAACCTGCAACCTTGCTAAGCTTACTAACTGTTCTAGTAGCCTAGCATAGATTCCATAAGATTTCTATGTAGACCATCATGTCATCTGCAAATAAAAAGAGTTTCACTTCTTTTCCAATCTGGATGCCTTGTAGTACTTTTTCTTGCTTTACTGCACTAGATAAAACCCCCAGTGCAATGTTGAATACAAGTAACGAGAGCAGACAACTTTCCTTATTTGTAATCTTAGAGGAATTAAATCTTTCACCGTTAAGTATGATATTAGATGTAGATGACATTTTTCGGATTGAAAGAGTGCCTTTCTATCCCTACTCTGCTGAGAGTTTCTACTATGAATGGATATTGAATTTTCTAAATGCTTTTTCTGCATATATTGAGTTGATCATATGGTGTATTTTTTAGTCTGTTAATATAATTATTTACACTGATTGATTTTCAAATGTTAAACCAACCTTGCATTCTTCAGACCACAGTTTATAAATTGCTAGGTTTGATTTGTTGAAGTTTTTTCCATCTGCACCTATGTTCATGAAAGGTATTGATCTGTAGTTTTTTCTTGTAATGTTTTTGTCTGGTTTTGATATCTGAGTAATGCTGGCCTCAAAAATAGTTGAGAAGTGTCCCCTTCTTGTCTATTTTCTGGAAAAGCTTGTGCAAAATTGTTATTATTTCTTCCTTAAATGTTTGGTAGAATTCATCCGTGAAGCTATCTTGGCCTGGAGTTTTCTTTATGAGAAGGTTTTTGGCTATGAATTCAATTTCTTTAATGGCTATAGTGCTATTCAGGATATTTCTCTCTTTTTGAGTGAGCTTTGATAGCTTGTATCTTTCAAGACATTTATCTCTTTCAATTGTTAAATTTATTGTCATAAAGTTGTTCCCTATTATCCATTTAATAGCTGCAGAATCTGTAGAATCATCATTCTCATTCATGATACTGGAATTTGTGACTTTTATTCTTTCTTCCCTGTTCAGTCTTGTTTTGGGTTTTACTGATTTTCTTTCTTGTTTTACTGTTTTATTTTTTCATTCATTCTTGATAGGATCTTTATTGTCCTCCTTTCTTTACTTACATTGAGTTTTATTTGTTCTTGTTCTTCTATTTCTTAAGATGGAAGCTGATGTCTTTGATGATTTTTATTTTCTAATATAGGCTTTCAGTGTTATACATGTACCCTCTATGTACTACTTTAGCTGAATCCCACAAGTTTTAATATGTTAAAATTTCACTTTCAATCAGTTTTAAATATTTTCTAATTTCCCTTTAAATTTTTTCCTTTTGATTTTTTTTTCTTTGAAACATAGGTTGTATAAAAACATGTTATTTAGTTTCCAAATATTTGGGTATTTTCCAGATATCTTTCTATTATTTATTTCTAATTTAATTCCATTATAGTGAGAGAACTTACTTTGTATCACTTTACTTCTTTGAAATTTATTGAGTCTAGTTTTATGATCCAAAATATATTCTATCTTGGTAAAATTTCCATGTGCACCAGAAAAGAATGCATATTCTGCAGTTGTTGGGTGGTGTGTTGTATAAATGTCAATTAAGTCAAGTTGCTTAATAATGTTGTATAAAACTCCTATATCCTTACTGATTTTCTGCCTACTAGTTTTACAGGTTATTGAAAGAGGAGTGTTGAAATCCTTGACTATAATCATGGATTTGTCTATTTCTCTTTGCAGTTCTATCAGTTTTGTTTCAAATATTTTGAAGCTCTATTATTAGTTACATAGATGTTTAGCATTTTTATTGCCTCTTGAAGAACTGACATCATTATTAAAAGATATTCTTTATCTCTGGTAATATTCTTTGCTCTGAAGTCTCCTTTGTCTGCTTTAAAATATCCAGTCTGACATTAATATAGATTTCCTTTGATTAGTGTTAGCATAGTATACCCTTTTCCATTTGCATTAGTTATCTGTTGCTATGTAACAAATTACCACAAACTTAGAGACTTACTACAACACCCATTTATTGTCTCATGGTTTCTGTGGGTAGAGTTTGGGTGTGGCTTCACTGGGTCCTCTACTGCAGAGTCTCTCATATGACTGCCATCAAGGTGTCAACAAGGGCTAGGGTCTCACCTGAAGGGTCAACTGGGGAAGAATCTGCTATAAAATTCATATAGTTATAGGCAGAATTCAGTTCTTTGGGACTGTTGAACTGAAGGTCTCAGTTCCTTGCTGACTATTGATTGAAGGCCATGCTCAGTTTGTGTCTTTATTTTTAAAGTGGATTTCTTGTAGGCAGGTTATAATTGAATCTTTTTTAATCCAATCTGGTAGTATTTGCCTTTTAGTTGGGTGTTTAGATCATTTACATTTAATGGGATTTTGATATGATTATGTTCAAATCCTGTTATTTCTTTCTATTCATCTCATCCATTCTTTGTTCCCTTTTCTTCTTTTTCTACTTTCTTCTATACTGAGTATTTTTCATGATTCCACTTTATCTCCCTTTTTGACTTTTATATATAACTTTTGGTTCTGTTATTTTAGTAGTTGCTTTAGGGTTTATAGTATACATCTTTACCACAGTCTACCCTCAAGTTGTATTATACTACTTCATGTATAATATAAAAACCATATGACACTATACTTCCATCTCTCTCCTCCTGACCTTTGCACTATTGGTATCATAGATTTTACTTCTGTATATAAGTCCCACAATGCATTGTTATTATTTTTGTTCAAAGTCAATTATCTTTTAAATATATTGAAATAATAAGAAAAAAAAGTTTTTATGTTTACCCATGTAGTTCCTATTTCCAGTTCCCTTCATTCCTTTGTATAGACTGAAGATTCCATCTGGGATCATCTTCCTTCTGCTTGGAGGACTTTCTTTAATATTTCTTATAGTGAAGGTCTGCTGGGAATGAATCCTTTTGGAGTTTGTATATTTGAAAAAGTCTTTATTTCATCTGAGTGTTTGAAAGGTACTTTTGTTGGGTAGAGAATTCTAGGTTGACAGGTTCTTTTCTTCTTTCAGTGTTTTACACTCATGGCTCCACTGTCATCTAACTTGAATTTTTATTTATTTCTTTTTTAAATAAATTTATTTATTTATTTATTTTTATTTTTAGCTGTGTTGGGTCTTCGTTTCTGTGCGAGGGCTTTCTCTAGTTGCGGTGAGCGGGGGCCACTCTTCATCGCGGTGCACGGGCCTCTTACTGTCACAGCCTGTCCCATTGCAGAGCACAGGCTCCAGACGCGCAGGCTCAGTAGTTGTGGCTCACGGGCTTAGTTGTTCCGCGGCATGTGGGATATTCCCAGACCGGGGCTCGAACCCGTGTCCCCTGCATCGGCAGGCAGATTCTTAACCACTGCACCACCAGGGAAGCCCTAACTTGAATTTTTAAGCTTTAAATCTTCTATCTATCTGATCTTTGTTCTTTTGTATATAGTGTCCTTTTTTTCTGGCTTTAATATCTTCTCCGTTTCACTGGTTTTAAGCAATTTGATCATGATGTGCTTTGATGTAGTTTTCTTCATGTTTCTTGTCCTTGAGATTTACTGATTTCTTGGATCTGTGGGTTTATACTTTTCATCAAATTTGGAAAATTGTTGGCAATATCCCTTCACATATTTTCTATATGATCCCCTCTTCTGCCTCAGGGACTCCAACTGCATATATGTTACACCACTTGAAGTTGTTCCACAGTTCACTAATGCTCTGTTTCTTTGTTTTTTTTGCATTTTTTTCTTATGTAATTGATTTACCTTTTGTTCTGAAATCCCTGATCTGCCGTTAATCCCATCCAGTGTATTTTTCATCTCAGACATTATAATTTTCAACTTTAGAAGCCCAATCTTAGGTCTTTTTAGAATATCTTTCATGTCTTTACTTAACATGTTCAATCTTTCCTCTAGCTTCTCAGATATATGGAATACAGTTCTAATAACTATTTTAATGTTTCTGTCTATCAATTCTATCATCTGGGTATGAATAACATTTTCTTTATTTTAACTTTGTTCATTTTGTAAATTTCAGATTCACATAAGGCATAGTTGTGAGAGATAAGATATGTAGGTATAAGAGTCAAAGTAGAAATGCTTATGAATATATTTCTCAATGATTTTTTTAAAGCTCTAAGTAGATAGCTATTCTGCATGGATACTAAATAAAGATTAACTTCTACCTCATTTTAACTTACAATTTCTATCCTTGAGTCATTTGGTAGATGATTTGCTGGTGTACAAAGTTGCCATCTGGTGACAAAATTATAGAAACCCCATCTATTTTTGAAAAGCACAGCTCTAAGTTCATCCAATAATGATTCCTTCCCTACAAGCATTCAATCGCAAGTTGTTGAACTCTACAACGTGCTGGGGCTGCGCTGTTATACACAGTCTATTCCCGCAAGATGCTTTTGGTTTCAAAGGAAAGGAAGGTAATTTACAGCAGGTGCTAGACACTGAGCCAAGCATATGTAGAATCCACTATGTGCACGGAAGTTGAGAGTGTGAGCTGGTAAATCTCTACTGGAAATTTTCTAGGAGAGAAAGAGGCACCAGCTCTATTCAAGGACATAAGCCAATCAAATCAAAGCAAATGTCTTTCTATATACTAAGAAAACGGGCAAAATTATTAGGCAGTTTTACATTGATTGCACTCAGTTTTCATCATATTTTTATACCCTACAATTTTATATGTTACAAGTACATAGTTTGCTACATCTGAGGTCTGGGTTGAATCCCAATTCCAACACTTACTAGCTGTGCAAGCTTGGGTAAGTTATTTCATTTTTCTGTGTCTCACTGTAATATTTGAGCCTACTGTGTAGGGTGGTTATTATGAGAATTAAATTAGCTAATGTAGGAAAAATGTTTAGAAGAGCACCTTGCATATAGTTAAGAATTACGTAGGTGCTGACTGCAATTCCTGAGACCTCTTGTATAATCATTGTGTCTATCTTACGAGAATTGAAAAAACATTTCACTGTTTTTAATTAATATGGGGTTTGTGGTTTCTTTTATCTCCATATTTGTTGGTCATCTATCATTTATTCCCAGTAATATCTCTAGTCAAGAACATACTCCCAATTATAACATATTCCTATGGAAAATATAACCCATTTGATGATATTGCATGTCTAGGAACACACCATGCTTCCCACCCCCCCAAGAATGCATGTCTATATTTACTTTTCTCTTGTTCAAAATTAACTTCTCTAAATGCAGCATGGTATCCTGGGTTGGATCCTGGAACAGAACGTGAACATTAGTGGGAAAAGTGGTGAAAGTCAAACAAAGTCAGTTAATAGTTTTGGACTGATGTTAATTTCTTAATGTGGGCAAAGGTACCATAATAATATAAGATGTGAACTTCAGAGGGAGCTGGATGAAGAGCATTTGGGAACTCTGCACTATCTTTGCAACTCTTCTGTAAATCTAAAATAATTTTAAAATAGAAGGAATTTTAAAAACCAAGTTTTCTTCATACCTTGGGCTCCAAACTTCCACCTTACAGTATTAGAAAAATATTGCTCTTTACTAAGAAATGAGGATGTATCACCTACTCAGAACACAAAATATTGTGAATCCTGACAACAGCCCTTAAGACAAACCAACAAGCTTACATTCGGAGCTGAGGCACATGCAGACCGTTCAAGCTACTCCGCTTATACACTGTGTGATAGAAACTCATTCCCTGGCTTCAGCTGGTGTTTCAGAAATCATTCAGACCTAGCACATTGTTTAATAAAGAAAGACTTTTAAAATGTCTTTATATTAACATGGGGCTTTTAAACTCTCTTTTCTTTTGTCTTTCTCTTCCTCTTTGTTCTTTTTCTTCTCCTTTTCTCTTCTGTCTCTCTACATGACTCTTTCTCCCTGGTGATTTCATTTGACAGTCTTGACTTCGTTAAATCCACGCTATTGGGGGAAAGTTTAAGATATGCGACGAACACACCAGAAGTTCAGGCAGAACTATGCAACAGCTGACTTAGAATATCAATGATTTGATGGAAGATGCTGGTGGGTCCCCTTGAACACCTCTACAATAACATAGCCAACTACCTTGAAGGATAAAAGTTAACAGATGTCAGAGAGGGCCTGAGGTTTAGACTACGGCTTTTCAGCTCTGAAGAGTCCCCCTAAAGTTAGACTCCGAGGAGGTCTGGCTTCAAGTAGTATAAACATTATCACTTTGACAGGAAAGAGCTGCTTTCTCCAGAACCTTTTTATACATAGTAGATTTTAGGTCATCCTTAATTTTTTTACCTTACAGTAGAGAGGGGGTCGTTGACCTACATACAGAGCCACTTCATTTTCTTACTCTTGATGACAATGGTCTCCACACCTAGGGACCCAGTTCTGCTGCCTCCCCTTTTAGTCAGCAATTCTCCATGGGTGCAGGACTTTAAAACCTTTGAGTCTCTGAGTTCCTGGGATTTAAAAAAAAAATTATCTGTGCTTCCTTCCAACCAGCAAGCTTCAGATTTCAGAATTCAACACACAAAAAGGGATATCGGAGCTTTAATCTAGGAGCCTTTTGAAGAGATTTTCCCAAAAAGAAAAGTTCCAGTAAAGTTACTCTCTTCACGTTAGTAGCCTGCATGCCAGCCTCGCCCTATTTATTATCAGACTCCTCTCCTTGACCTTTTTAAAATTCTGGGATAATTAAAATGAGAAAAGAATGAACAGAGTCCTGATTCTTTTTCTCATCTAAAGCTGTCTTGATTTAAACAAAAGTGAGGAGGGTTTGCTTCCTTCACAAACGTATTAGTTAAAAAGCATGCAAGTTTACTTCTTGGTCCCAGTTGTGTCAATTCAACTAAATAAAAATTCATTCGTAAGCCAGAATTGGACTTGTGGAAGCAGCTAATTATCTTGGGAGGAAAAAATTATTGAAGAAAATCATTGGACAATTCTTTTCTAACTCAGACCTGGCACGTTGAAATCTGGGCAGAGAGAAAGGAAGTATGACTCTTCCTGAGGAAAGAAAGGCACTCTCTGGTCAGGATTTGAACAGGGACAACTATTCTGAGTCCTCGCCCCAACCCCCAAAGCCTTTGCCTAATAACAGGAGGTTTGCTTGCATGAGGTTCCAGCTCATGAGCATCGATGTATATTCCACTAAACGGTCCACTCTCCACATCCCAGATGAGTGACGGATCGTTGTTCAAGCGGAGGGGAGAAAACATGGTCTGCTTCAACAGGACTTTGAGGCATCTCAAGGAATATTAAAGAACAAGGTGTCAGCTAGGGGCTACTCCCACTGGATGATTTGATATTTGTAGAAGAACTTCACTTTTTTTTTTTCCTTTTCTGCCATGCGGCACGTGGGATCTTAGTTCCCTGACCAGGGATCGAACTCGCGTCCCTGCAGTGGAAGCACGGAGTCTTAACCACTGGACCGCCAGGGAAGTCCAGAACTTCACATTCTGAGCACTTGCAAGTGTCTTACATGCTATGATCCTCCCCGCAGGCCTGCAAGGCATGGTTATCCCCAGTTTACAGGTTAGAAACCTGAGGCTCACCAACAGCCCATGTTTTGCCGTTAAGTGGCACAGTGTAAACTGTCAGAGCCAGGTTTGAAAGCCAAGCGCCGTAAGGGAGACGGATGTTGAGAGGTAGCGTCTCCCTTGTTAACCTAATTTTTTCAAAAACTGCCGATAGTCAGAAAGTAGCTCTGCTCATCTCTAATTACGACCTTTCAAACATGTCCTATCGTAGGTTTAGCCTCCTTCCTTGCCACGTCTGGCATCTCAGGCAGATTCCTCAGTTTTCTGGTCACTTGCCAAGTTCTATTTGAATACAGACAACTCGCTGTCAGGAATTAAAAGAGGTAATCCAGGCCAAATCAAACCTTCACCCTCTGGGCAAAATCCTTGATCAGACACCTCAGGAAAGATATACAAATAGCCAATAAGCAAACGGAAAGGTGCTCAACATCACTCGTCATCAGGGAAATGCAAATTAAAACCACGAGGAAATATGCTTTACGTTACACCCGTGAGGGCGGCTGAAGTCAAAAAGACAGACACCACCAAACGCTGGCAGGAATGTGGAGCAACGGAAACGTCACACACTGCTGTTAGCAGTGTATAATGACGTAATCACCTTGGAAAACTGTTCAGCAGTTTCTTTTAAAGTTGAATATACACCTACCAGCAATTCCACTTCTAGATATTTATCCAAAAGAAATGAGAACGTATGTCCACAAGAAGACTTACATTAAAATGTTCATAGCAGCTTTATTCATAAGAGCCAAAAAATGGAAATACCCAAATGCCCATCAGTATCAAAAGGAGAATGAATTTTTTCATTATGGTGAGTCCATACAATTAAATATGACTCAGAAATAAACCAGAATGAGTTACTCACGCATGCAACAATGTGGATGAGCGTCAAAGACATTCTGTGGAGCTAAAGAAGCCAGACACAAAAAGGTAGAAAATTCTAGAAAAGGCAAAACATGGTGAGAGAACTCAGAACCATGGTTGCCTGTGGGGGTGATGACTGGCTGGTAGCAAACACAAAGGAAATGCTTGGAGAGATGAAAATATGCTACGTCTTGACTGGGATGTTGGTTACAAACTTCTATTCCTTTGCCGATTTCTGCACCTGTGCGTTTCTCTGTATGCAAATTTACCTGACTTAAAAAATATATGCATATAAAACTGTTCTCTCATACAAGTCCCGGCTCCCCCCCACCTCACCCTCATCCCTGCCTAAAAAGAGAGTAGAGTCTTTTATTTCACTTTTCCTCCTTCTCTTCACCTCACTCTGATGCCTCTGGGTCTCCCTCTTCATCCAGCGTGCTGGGGCCGGGGGAGGAGAGAAAGGCTGCCCATTTCTTGTTGAGGAGGGGACACTGGTGAAGCTTCCAGAAAGTCAGATACTCCTTCAAGGGCAAGTGAAGCAAACAGTGGAGCTATAACTTCTCTAAGTTTGCTCCCTAAATCAGTCCTCAGTCCCCCAAAAGGCAGAATTTCACTCGCTGTCCGGGGAGAATTTGCCAAAAATACCCGCTGTGGCCACAACCATCCAACACTTCCAAAGCAAATTAAACGGCAGCTGTTGCTCTAAGGGAAACGCAAGGATGGAAATGGCCGGCAGGTTCCCTCTCCATCTCCCCGCTACCCTTAAGCATTTGTCCATTCACATCAGCCCTTTCAATTGTAAACCTTTATGCTTGATCGTCTCACAGCTTAGCATCCCGGGAGATGCTAAGGGAGGGAGAAGAAAATACAGAGCAGAAAGGGGCGGGTGGCAGGTCCCCCAAGGAGAGGCTCAGCAGAAGGTCCTGGGAAACCAAGTGGAGTCACTCCTCCATCAAAGTCAGGGCAGCGGCTTCCCTACCCTTCGTTTGGAGCCAGCTGGGGAGTCGATCCACAGAGGGAGCCTCCTTTCAATGGAAAGCACGGCTGTGTTTTCCTCCCAGGTCTCTCCCCTCTGTCCCCTGCCTCCCCCCATTCCTGCCTTGCCCAGCATCCAGCCGATCTGCCTGCCCCCACCAGCGGACCCAGGCTTCGGGCTCCAGCCGCCCTGCCCCGGGGACACGTCTCCAGCCCATCTGCCTCTGCGTCAACTCCGAGTAGGAAAAGCAGCATAAAGATGATTCAACAAGACTGGTTCATGACACCCATGACTCTCACTGAGCACACTGCCTGGCGCGAAGCCCCTCCCGTCTGTCAGAAGGGATTCGGGCAGCAACCATGGGAGGAGGACAGTGAAGGATTGCCCAAGGACTCTGGCGACGTCCAGCCACTGAAACCGTTGCTCAGGAGACAGAAGCTGAACACACCTGACAAAGGGCTTAGAAGCAATGCCTGTTTCCCCTCGAAAAACTTTAAGTGATCTTGGTGAATTTCGCCTTACGTTTAATAGTTCTTTGTCACTGCTGTCTTTCAGTACCATCGTTAGGTCGTTGACTCACTCTCTTAGCCAGCAGTAGCTGGGGTTCACATCTCAAGCAGCATGTTCTGTGGCGTCACCATCACATCCCAGGTCCCCGCCCTTGAGATCACTGCTGACCCCTCAAACACATCTTCACTGAAAACCAGGGAGAATGAAATCTATGGCGCAGAGGTGCCCACAGGACTGGATGAGCAGCAGGTTCCTGTTGTGTGTTGTCGTATAGCACGAGGTCCACGCGCCTGGAGACCTCCTTGGCCTTCTGCTGCCTTCAGTGTTCTGTCAGTGAGTCTGTGCAGGAATCCCATGGAGTGCTCAGAGAAGAGACACTCCCTCCCGCCTTGACAAGCTGCTGGCGTACAGAGCATGGGGGAAATTCTCTACTTATTGAATGAGCCAATGAATGAGAAGTTTAGAGAGAACTTACCGGAAATGCTTAGGACCATGCTCGGCTCATAAAAGGTGCTTAACAAATAGTACCAACGGGAAGAGCAGCCGGGCGGGTAGGGTGACTGAGAAGTAAGCCAGACACAGCAGCCAGGGTCTCTGCTCTGCCACCTCTGGGCAGGATGGCCCTATACAAATCACTGGTCTTCTTCTAAGCCTCAATTCCCCCCCGCCCCGCAAACTCCACCTACAACACAGATTTGTTGCAAGGACTAAAGATAACATTCTTCTAAAAATAAATTAAAAGACTATGTGCTGGGGAATGCACTGACCGCCCAGCTCAGAACCAGAGGCTGTGAGATACCACTTTTGAGGGCTTTGTGCAACTAGACGGATGGTGAGGAGGAACGCGGGAGAACGAAAGCCTGGAGCTGGCTCTGTCTCATGGGGCGCAGGGCGGCTTGGCAGGTGGTGTGAAAGGGTAAGGAAGAGGTGAGCAGTGAGGAAGCCCAGGCTGAGGCACTCGGCACCTTTCTGCACCTGCGAGGCGAGTGGGAAAGCCAGCGCTTCGGGAAGATGCTGGAGGTGGCTGGGAGCGGTGTGTGGGATGTAGGCTCAGAGTCCCACTTCCCTCTTTAGAAATAAGTTAAAATGACATTCATTCAACAGCCCTTGATGGGTTCATCTCTATTAACTCCTGCCTTTTGGCTCAAGCCACTTTTTCTGTGTGCTGTCAACCTTGGGCCCCATAACAGCTTGTCACCTCGATCATTATCAAAGATGGGGATGAGGGATGGTGGTGGGGTGGGGAGTGTTTGCCCAAGTTGCTTCATATCTGAGGTTGTTCAGACAACACAGCATCTCCTTAATCTCGTAAGACAGAGACAAGTCATTCTGACATCGTCAGATGGGAACTTACCCTTGGTTCCCGACAGCGACTGTCCTACACTGGCTCCAGGCCCTCCTTCTTGTGTCTATCAGGATAGCAGGAAACCTGCTCACAAAATCTCCCCTGGGAGGAAAGCGCTTGGCCAAAGCTGGGTTTCCCACACAGTCCTGCAAAGGCTTGGGTGGTACTTTCCCCGCTGGACCACCTCTTCCTTGACTGGAGACACTGACCCACACAAGGTCAGGTCTTGCAGGTCCCCAAGACTGTTACCACTGCTCTGCTTAGCCCTGAGGACCTTCCACCCACCCCCACCCGCTCCTCTCGACTCACCTTCTCGGAGGCACTGCCATACGTGCTTTCCCAGATCGTTGCTTACGCCTGGACAGATCAATGGAAAATTTGAGAGCATTCTGGAAACCTGGAAAGCTGAGCTGACATTCTTAGAATCCAAAAGATGCTGCTGTGGCAGTGGGGGATGGTTTTGTTATTAGTAAGTAACCTCTGTTTTGGTCCCTCTGTCAAATTGCAACTCTGATTCATTTTGGAAAATGAATTTGAAAATACAGGCTGGAAGAAAGGAAACAAAGCACCATCACCCCATTATCCAGAGGTAAACTCGCTGGCTTGTGTATTTCTAGGCTTTCTTCATATGCACATACACACCTGCTCCTTTTTTTTAAATGCGAGTGCTCCATGCGGTTTTGTAACCCGATCTTTTCACATGACCACTGCAAATAGTTTTCCATGTCATTAAACAGGTTCCCACAACTTCATTTTTAATGACTGCCCAGTGTGTGCCAGCAGCTATGTGCCCCAGTCAATTTGTTGTGTTGTTTTTTTCTCCTGCCTGTGGTCTGCAACTTACATCATTATCTGCTCTAAGGAAGTACCAAGGTTTAGCCAATTAGAAACTCTCCATTAAAAATGAAAAGGGCATCTGCAGCCCTCCAGAGGGTGGGCCAGCGTCCTCATTCTTCTGAAAGGTATCTTTGTTGCAAAGAGCAACCTGGCCGTCAGCCTGTTAGGCTGTGGACGTGGAAAAGAGACCCACTTATATTCCCCGGTGGGCTTCTTCAGAGAGGTTGGGCTGCTTTAAAAAAAAAAAAAAAAAAAGAGCAGAAGAAAATGTTTTGTAATTGTTTGTGAGTGCACACAGGCTCAGTGGCAAAATGAGACGGAACCCTTGATTTCTAACCTCCTGCTGCACTGTTCAAAATTCCTCCCAGAGAGGCAAGGAGGAAGCAGATCTGAAGCACTCTGATTGTCAAATTTGCATCTTCTCTTAGCTGGTTATCGTCCCGAAGGACATTTCACATCAAATTATACTTGTCTGTAAAGATCTTCCACCCAAGACAGACCACTTCCCAAGATACTGCTGATATGGAGGCTAGAGAAATACAGAGAGAGGATTTAAAACATTGAGAGTCCCTGGGTAGAAATGTAAACAGATTTCAGGGCAGCAGCTTCCCGCCTGGAAACCCCCAGAGGATCCCGTTCAGAGCCCCAGTCAGGTAAAGAACAGGACAGACAGCCACCACACGAAGGAAAACCGGAGGAAGTTCATTAACGAAATGCGTGTGTGCAACGTGCTCTCAGGGAGCACCAACAGTGGGCTAGCCCTGCCCTTGGCGCGGAGAAGCAGAGATAAATAACCCCCCATTTCTACACCCAAGGAGCCAACCGTCTAAGAGAGGAATCAAACGTGCCGGCGAACATTTGAAACACAGTGTGACAAAGGCTGCGCCCAGACACTTAGGCACGAGGAACACGACAACACAGAGGTGTGACCCAGAGGAAGAGGAAGGAAAGACAGGACGTGGCCTAAGAACCACACCTGGTCAGGTAGGATCGAAACACGGGATGGAGCATCAGGAAATGAAACTGGTGAGACCCACGGAAGCTGGAGCACGCGGTGTCCTGTGTCCCGCGGAAAGGAGCCTGGCTTTCTTCAGCCGCCGGGAGGAGCCTCTGGGTTTTCAGCGGGCACAGGTCTTACGATTCACACTGGAAAGGCTCTTTCTGGGTAGTACGGAGCTTGTTAGACTGGCGCAGGGAACAAATTAAGAGACTGTCGTTAGCTTCAGGCAAAAAATGACTGGGGGCCTCAACAAAGGATGGTGACAACGGGGATGGAGGGAGGAAGCAGTTCAGGTGATTATTCAAGAGATGGAATCGACGGGGCTGAGTGGCCCACTGAAGAGGGGGTGGGGGACAGGGGGAATGCGAAGAGCAAGTACTGCCCAGAGCGAGACCCCCAAGGAAGCAGAAGAGGACTACACCTGGGGCAAGAGGATCCGGAGGGAGCCCCTTCCTCAGACCTATGGAAGTAGGAGAGGGCAATCGTGTAGACGCAGACGCTAACAGGTATGGGGGCCGACCAGACGGCACAAGGCGGGAAGGACGGCAGTTCCTGGGAGAACGTGCACTCTGAGTGAAGCAGGGGTAGATTGCTGACAAGGAAGAGAGTAGAAATAGGACCTCTTGGGGACAGCGGACAACATTTGGAACAGCCAGTAAAGGCAAGGAAGGAGAAGCTGGTGCTCAGTCCTGGGACGTAGAACCAAAGGGCCCTGAGGACCAGCTGAGCCCAGAGGCCAGTCTCCATGCATGGTGTTCCCTCCAGCAGCACCCTGCAGCCGAGGCGGGGAAGAGCGGGTGGGTGATGGTTGGGTTCCCAGCTGAAAATGTGGCCAACTGACGCAGGGAACGGCCACGTCCCCTCAACTCAAGGGACCTGAGGATGCCGAGAAGAGAGAGTGGAGGGCTGCCCAGGGAAGGAAGTGAAGCCAGAAAGGGCTGAGAAAGCCAGGGGCCGATGACCCAAGTCTCAACAGAGCAGAGAGGAGTAGAGTACCAACAGGAGGGCTAGCGAGACGGACCAGAGCCTTACGCCGTGAAGTCAGCATGCTGGCGCGTCAGACGCCATAAGTGGAGTAAACACACTGATGGCAACGTCCAGGAGGTGACCCGGGAGTGGGGGACTGAAGTGGGGCTGGTGTTCCGGCAGTGCCCGTGAAGGACAAGGGCCAGCAGATGGAGGAGGGTGGTGGGAGGGTCTCTGAGACTGTCCTACTTTCAGGCTGGTCCAGGCTGAGTTCCCCACCAGTGTCTGAGGCCCCACGTCCAGCATGGGCCTGCCCAGTCAGCAAATGCCACATGGGCTTGGAGTGAGGGGCCTGGAGTTCTCCCAGGTGGAAGCTGCTCTCCTGGGAGAGGACAGTCTTGGGATCCACCTGATGGACCTGGAAGCAGCAGGAGACACCCACCTCTGGGGGAGACCACAGTGTCCCAGGGGAGCCTACAAACCCCAGGACACCATCGTGGGATTTAGCAACAGCCAAAATCCACAGTCTGTTCAAGGAGAGCTTGGTTGAAACCAAGACAGTCCCACAGTTGGGCATGGTTGCGGGTTTCGCCCACGCATCCAGTGCTGTCTGAGGACACCCCAGTGCCATTCTGTGTCCGTGTCTTGAGCGATGGATAGATTCCCTCCCAGAGAGTAAGGCAAGCCTTGCCTCACACCGTTGCCAAAGCGCAGGTACCTGCCGGCTGATAAAGAGCCCGACGGCCGAAGGGGCCCTCCTTAGAACCCTGACTCCCAGACCCTTCAAGTGCCACCTGTGACAAAGAGCCCGGGTAATTCGTGTTTCCAGCACCGTCACCTGAACCACATTACCTCCCAGGGTAGCACCAAGTAGTTACAAATTACAAGGTAAATATTAACGCGGCGCGTGGGTTCTTAGGAAAAGTTCCTAGCTGTTGCCACCGTTTGGTAACCTGTACCCCCAGGTTTACCTTAATCTCTTTTTTTTTTTTTTTCCCCAGCTCAGTTTGAACTCCTATAGCCTGGGCACGGGAGACCTGGATTCCTGTCCTGGTTGTTTTAGGAGCCAACACCCCCCTGTGGGGAGGGAGGGGGGTCCGAAGCGCCGGAACCCGCAGGCAGGGCGTGCCGGGCTGGGGGAGACAGGGCGCCGGTGCCGGGGCGTCCGCTGGGCCCAGCCCGGGTGACTGACCTTGGCCTCCCCGCAGGTGCGCGCAAGCGCTGCTGGAGCACGGTGCCTCGGTGCAGCGCGTGGGCGGCGCGGGCCTGGACACGCCCCTGCACGTGGCGGCTCAGCACGGCCTGGACGAGCACGCGCGCCTCTACCTGGGCCGCGGGGCGCTCGTGGACGCGAGGAACGCCCGCGGCGAGACGGCCCTGAGCGCGGCGTGCGGCACGGCGCGGCGGCCCGACGAGCAAGCCCGCTGCCTGCGCCTGTGCGCGCTGCTGCTGCGGTGCGGCGCGGCGGCGGACGCGCGCGACGAGGACGAGCGCAGCCCGCTGCACAAGGCCTGCGGCCACGCGCGCCACGGCCTGGCGCGCCTCCTGCTGCGGCACGGCGCCGACGCGGGCGCGCTCGACTACGGGGGTGCGTCGCCGCTGGCCCGAGTGCTGCACACGGCCGCCTGCGCCCCCGAGGCCGCGCCGCAGCGCACGCTGCAGGAGCTGCTCAACCACGGCTCCCCCACCGTGTGGCCCGACGCCTTCCCCAAGGTAAGAAGGGGTCGGGGACAGGCCACGAGGACTTGGCAGCGCAGGGACCCGGCCTGCCGCCGGGGGGCATTCAGCGCTTCTCAGACTTTCAGGGGCCCGGAACGCCCCCTGGAGACTGGTCCAGATGCAGATTCTGATCCCGCAGGAGGGGATGGCAGAGTCTGCATTTCTAGCAAGACTAGAGATGAGGGTGAGGTCTTGGAACCGCACTTTGAGGAGCCAGGGCTGGGCAACCCTTTCTAGAGTCACTAGAAAATGAAAAGGTTGGGGGGTCAACAAGCATACTCGAGTGAGACCTTGCAGAGTTGTCACCTGGGGACACCAGGCCCCTGTTTCTATGATGCCGTCATGGCTCAAAATATTTTAGCAGATTATCTTTTGGTGTAACTGATGAACAATGAAATCAGTCTCTTGTCGCATCTGGTATTTGGCTTGAAATGAAATACGCAACGTGACCATCCACCTTATTAATAGGATTAATGATAGCACTTCACAGATTTCTCTCATTCAGTCCTCACCACACGCCTGTGAAATACACCAGGTTCCTGACATTCCCTTACCTGGATTTCAATCAGGTGAAATGCCCTGTTCAGGGTCAAGGTTGTGTTGGGACCTCAACCCCACTTTGCAGACTTGGCTCTGAGCCGCCTGTCGCCTTTCCACGTGTCAGATCTGCACTGAAATGATAAAGATGAAGAATAAACATTTCTTATCAGAGAAAATAAAGACAAAATGTTTCCAAAAGGAAAGTTCCCAAGATACTAGTTAAAATAAGCGATTGTCCTCCCCCGAAAGACTTCATTGAAGGGAGGTCATTCCATTCGATGTAAAATTGGCTGTGCTAAATTTAAAAATTATCCCAGACTCACCGGTCATATGCCAGAGACGTGTCTGGCCTGATAAGCTTTACACAAATAGCCTAAAAGCTGTTATCCTAAAAGGACAACAGCTAGATGGTCTAGATGGTCTGAAATAGTGAGATTCACACATTTCTTTCAGATGCTAACTTTGCATCCCAGATGCATACAGAGTAAAACTCTTGTCTCTCAAAACACAAGTGAGAAATGGAAAATCCACCCAGACAATTCCCTGGGTGTTTCCTTCCTTGACAAACTTGATGACAAGTTTCTTACGCCGAGTCTTGCACCGTCTTCGAGTCATCCTCTTGAGGCATCCTACTAATGCAGTGACTTCCATGCCGTGCATGGACTCTTGAAAGGGAAGAAACGCCAGCCTTTCTGTATTCTATAACACTTCCCTTTTATATTCATGATTCACATTTAGACGTTTCCCAATATTAGCAGGCTTAGTTCATCTACCGATAAGATGGAAACCTACCACCCCTCCAGTTCACACCGCGTGTGCCTTAAACCAAGATGCACCCTTCAGCCCTTACGGTGTGAAACGACATAAAGAATGAACAAGAAACAACAAAGAAAGAAACAAGACTTCACGTGATGCCCAACAGTGAAAAACACCTGGGACAAATGCTTTTAAAGAAAAAAGAAAATCAGTATACTTCAGTGGTGACCAGTACTAATCCTTTGTTAGCCTCGAAGGCATTCGATTGTTAGAGACCGCTGTCCCGGTTTCAGTGTCCGAGGTGCAGCCCCACAGGCATCATCCCGGGGGACAGGACTTCTAGCACCTGAACTCTGTCTCCAAGGCTGTGGGAGTCACCCCGCCCTGACCTAGAGATGCAGCGCAAGCCCAGTGCCTCCCGTTGGGCCCCCAGGGGCCCTGTCCTGGGGTCCCCTCACGACCTCCTTTGTCAGCCACACAGGAATGGAGCAGGTCAGTGGGTGGGGTGCGGGGTGGCTGTGGGTTTGGGTCTGGGGACAGTTAGCTACGACGGGGACCCGGAGGCCACGAGAGGTGCTTGGCTTCTGGAGATGATGATGAATCTCCCAGCAGTTCCACACCACTGCGGAAAGAACCGGAGTTTCTTTGAGAAATCTTAATACTTTGAGGCTTTCACAGAGCACAGTGCAGGGAACCTTCAGTCAGTTTGTTGAATGAGAGAAGGGGATTCCAGCAACTCCGGGGCACGGCGCTGCAGTTAAAATCTTTGGAAACGGGCCTCCGATGTCTTTGCGCTGAGACCCGCCCACACCTCGAGGTGGGGGGGGGGCAGGGGGCGGTGCGGAGGAGGTCTGCAGCCCCCTGCCCCCAGCACCCCACCCCTGGCGCCCCCGGCTAGGAGCAGGTTGCGGGCAAGAGCGCGTTTACTACCAACCTGGACATCCTCCAAGCCAACGTACAAGTGCCTGTGAGGCTCTGGCCTTGCCCCAGGACAACCAGGGCGAACGCTCTGGAAATGTGGCATCAGCATCCAGACCCCCTGCATGTGCTCCACCGGGAAAGGGGTCTAATCAGCACGCGGGACATCAAAGCGCAGACCCGACTCGCTCAGCAGCCCCGTGGAGCGCGCAGCAAACACGCTGAAACGAGCCACAAAGATGCTCTGCAGGCAGGACTCAGCGCCATGGCGAGGCGTACACAGAGGCACCGGGGAATGTCACAGAGCACGCCGGCCGTGGGCAGCAGCCGCGCTTTAAATAGATGTAAAGAGACACCCACGGAGCTCAGAATTACTGAGGCAAAAGGTTTCACAGCGAGCTTATGACATAAATCACAGTTCCCCGGTGCCCAGACAAAGGCACCAGCGCCGCAGCAGGCGGACTCGAAGCATCCGTCGGAGCCGCGCGCACTGCGCTGCCGCCAACATCAAAGCGGTGTCACGGCTGGGAAAGCAAAGCATGTGGACAATGCCAGGCCTTTCTGCCCGGCTGACCGCTACTTAACACCAGAGTCAGGTGGGGACGCGAGGGCAGGTGCAGGTGCGATGTCAGGATGCGGCCAGGTTTGAATTCTGGAAGTTGCCGGGACGCAGGGGGCCCGGCCTGGAGGAGAGCGGGCAGGAGGGCAGAGAAACGCCCACGAGGGTGGATCCAGACTAGCTGCCGCTAGTTGACTTCGTGGGTTCGATACTTGGTCTGGGATAAAGGCCTTTGCTCACGTGCCTCTCTCCTCCTGCCCCTCACCTGGGCAGTCCTAAATAACTCACACTTAGATTTGCCCAGGAGCTGGGGAAGTGCCAGGCCGACACCGGTGATGAAAGCTCTCCCCCACAGGCGTCCCTTAAGCACTTATTCATTCAACAAACATTTCTAGGGAGCGGCTGTGCTCCCGTGCGGGTGGTACAGCGTTGAACCGGAGCATGGGTATTTCCTGCCCTCATGGAGCGCCAGTCAGGTGGGTGAGGTGGCCTTGACTCAGACAACCACACACACCACTGGGAAATTGCTGTGACTTGAAAAGCTGCAAAGCCAAGGCCCTCCAGACCTCGAAGGCACCAAACGAGGGGCCAGACCTGGCTGAGCAGCGAGTCCGAGGCCCCCTCGAGGGCTTATAGAGTGATTCTGGATCTGAAGACTGGAGACTTAGCTGTGTGAAGAGGGGAGGGGAAATCATTCCAGGCAGAAGAAACAGCAGGTGCAAAGGTCTTGGGGCAGAAGGAACTCTGCAATAGGTGCAGCGGTGGGGGTGGGGGGATGACCCAGTAGCTGGAGGGGAAACAGCAAGAGCCGGGACTCCAGGCAGGGCCCCCATTAAGGGTTTGCGCCTTTGTCTTAAGAAAAATGGGAATCTATTACGTCATCTTAAGCAGACAGGTGACATAATCCAGTGAGAATTGGCGGGTGATTTCTCTGCTCAGGGGTAGAGAACATGCTCTCTTGGGGGCTGCTGGGAAACCCCTGGCTGCCGTGCGGTCCAGGTGAGGGATGCAGGTAGCTGGAGCAAGGGGAAATGGGAGGTGGAGGGCGAGAGTGACAGATTCTAGAAATACCTGCAAACCTCTGGTCTTGCCTCTCCTTCTAGGCATTGACCACGCTGCACATATGCACCTGAAGCTTTTGTTTTCTTTTTACCGAATTACGGAATTAGGTAACGTGACTTCACACTCCCATTTCCTAGAGTTTTCCGTGGGGGGAGCCTGGGCTCCCTTCCCTGCCTTTACACAGCAGTGCCTGCACGCTGCCCCCGTGGGAGCGGGGAGATGAGCTATCAGCAGTAGCGCGCCTCTGTTTTCCTTGCTTTTGTTTTATTTCTCCATCTACATAGAAAGCAGTGTGCCCGTGTGATTTTTCCCCTTAATTTTCTTTCTGCCGCCTCATTAGCTGAAGAGAGTGTGCGCGGACCCTAATGCCATCAGCGTGTCAGAGTAACGTGGCAGCCGCTTCTCCACAGACAGCAAGGAGGCAGCGGAGATTTTTAAACTGTGTTGGCGTAAAAATAATGAAGGCAGCCAGCTGCCTGGCAAACGTGAGGGGGGCACAGCACGGAGGGGTTGGGAAGGGCCCGGGAGCCCCAGAGAGGTGGAACAGAGGAGAGACAGGAAATGAATTCCCAGAGACAGGCAATAAGACTTTGTCACAGTCCGTGACCCAGGGAGGAGGGGCCTGGAGGAGGGGAGCTCTTACTGAGGGAGGGCAGCTGTTCCTGGGGGCTGGGGCTTGAGGGGAGGGATGGGGATGTCCAGGTAGCATGCAGTCACTGGGAACCATTGAATATTTTGCAGAGAAGTGAGAGGGCCAATGGGAGGGTAGCTGGAGGGTCCAGATTGGCCTGAGGAAAGTCTGAAGATGCAGGAATTGCCTAGGATACCATGTAAAGACAGACAGACTAGATCTGGAGGGATCCAGTGTGAACTGCTCTTTTCAATGGCATGGTTTCCTCCCAACACAGAAAAGGGGCCGATGGAATTCACTGTGCTCCCGGAAATGGCATGTTAGTGGTGGCTCGTGTAAGCCAGAAATACCAGCATGTCAAGAGCACACGGTGGGGTGCGAGGCTGGGCTGGGAAGATGCACGCCTGCCTGGCTCTCCCTCTGCAGCTCAGCCTACCGTGTTCATTCTCTCCTTCTCTAAAGCCCACTTAAGCCGGAGCTTGTGACAGTAATGGATTAGGGAAAAAACAAAATTGGGGTAGGGAGGGGACCAGAGATGATAATAGTAATAGGATTACCAATTTAAATGGGCAGCTGCTCCTGTCTTCATGTTAAAATATCTGTGAAGACGTAGACAGGAGGAAGGAAGGATGGAAGGAAGAGGGGGAGGGGGAGAAAGCAAACCCACGGCACCAACAGGAAGATCTCATGTCCGAGTCAGGAAGGGCTGACGCGGCTCTGCTCCACGGCCCTGAGTTTTCAGGCAATCAGGCAGACATTACAGACAAATAGTTTAAGTCCACCAGGCAGTAGGGGATGCTTGTGGAGGTGCAGTGCATCATGGGAGATGCAGTAAAGTGCAGAGGTGGAAACTGAGGAACCTGAGTTCCATAGCAACCTGCTACTTTGCTGGGGGGAGGGTGGGAGGAAGAGGCCTCCTGGTGGAGCACAGGTCACCAGGCTGGGCATCGCCCTCGCCAGCCTTCCTCTACTTTGCCCCTCCACCATCTCACAGGTGAACAGAGAACGGGACCATGGACTTCCCCTGCATGTTGACAGACCTCGTGTCTGGATCTCACCTTAATCAGAGATGAATACAGAAAAAAATTAATGGATTCATTGTGGGGAAGGGCAGAAGAAGAAAAATGAGATAGCATCCTGAGAGTAGAGACGAAATCTGTACCTCTCGTCAAAAGATCCAGAAGAAGATCTGAAAAATTGTGTGCCCTGTGTGCCATCCTTTATGGAATGCAAGAAGATCTAGTCTTTAAATCCATAAAACCAGACAGGTTAAGCTGAGGAGTCAATAGAATGGCATGAAAAGGAAGATGGAGATAAATTTATACCAAGAAAGCAAGAGCACAGTGGTAGGTCAGATTACACATTAAAGGAAGTAGAAGGCAGAACTGATTCATTAAAAACATCAAATCAATGATGTAAGTGAGGGTGCTGTGCTGTTTGCATGTGTGCCCCCAGATCCAGTCCCTGCTGCCTCTGTGTTCTGCTCTGCGTCCTGATAGGGTACAGGGCCCCTTCAAGCTAACACGGAGCCCCATATCAGCTGGCTTCTGACTGGGTTCAGCCAACGGAGACACCATGGGGAACTGGAGGGGGCGGGGAAAAAGCCAAGGTATTTCTCCCCCTCTTCCTCCACCTCAGGTAGCTTCTACTGCAGCACGTGCATCTCCATGGCTCCAGTACCCCCAGGCGGCTCCTTCTCATAGTCACAGCCCCACCAGGCAGCCCCTTGGTTCCAGCCTCCCTTGTATCTCTCCTAACAAGAAGCACAGGCTTCAGGATTGGTGGTTTCTGAGTCTCAGTGACATCATCAAAGAACCAGATGCCTTTCAAGCTCAGTAAGTCAGCCTTGCCCTCAAAATGGTCCTTCTCTTGGTCCCTAAATGGCTTCCAGCAACTGGGCCAACCAGCCTCCTATTCAGATCCAGCTGTTTTCTCTAGAAACCCTGAGGAAGTCTTTCTCTGTGTTTTATTGGCCTCAGTTGGCTTAAACCTGCCCTTCCCCAAACCATTAAATGATGAGTGGAATAGAATTATCATGATTGAATTAATCTAATCATTTGGAGTGTTGGGAAGTCAACCACAATGTTCACTACAAAGGACTAATATTAAAAGATCTTCTGGGGCTTCCCTGGTGGCAGAGTGGTTAAGAATACGCCTGCCAGTGCAGGAGACATGGGTTCAAGCCCTGGTCCAGGAAGATCCCACATGCCACAGAGCAACTAAGCCCATGCGCCACAACTACTGAGCCTGCGCTCTAGAGCCCCCAAGCCACAACTACTGAGCCTGTGTGCCACAACGACTGAAGCCTGCGTGCCTAGAGCCCGTGCTCCCAACAAGAGAAGCCACCACAATGAGAAGCCTGCACACTGCAACGAAGAGTAGCCCCCACTTGCGGCAACTAGAGAAAGCCCATGTGCAGCAACGAAGACCCAACGCAGCCAAAAATAAAAATAAATAAAATAAAATAAATTTATTTAAAAAAAAAAAAAAAGAGGGCTTCCCTGGTGGCGCAGTGGTGGAGAGTCCACCTGCCGATGCAGGGGACACGGGTTCGTGCCCCGGTCTGGGAAGATCCCGCGTGCCGCGGAGCAGCTGGGCCCATGAGCCATGGCCACTGGGCCTGCGTGTCCAGAGCCTGTGCTCCACAACGGGAGAGGCCACAACAGTGAGAGGCCCGTGTACCACAAAAAAAGAAAAAAAAAAAAAATTTCTTAAGTGCAAAAGAAAAAACAAAGCCAAGAAACTAAAAAACAAAGTGATGGTCGTAAAGGACAAAGAGCAGAGAGCCAATTCACAGATAAGTGATATTATTGAAGAACATACAACAATGGATCAGAAACAATAATCAAAGACATAATAGAAGACTTAGCTGCACTAAAATATCTTAACATAGAGAAGTTGAATGGACATTCTCTGCAAATCAGTGATGGGAGACACATACCTATATACATTCTAAAAAAAATGTTCTAAAAAGGCTTGCAGAGTATCCAAGCAGCAAACAGGTTATTCATAAGGGAATAAAAATCAGGCTGGACTCAGATTTCTCTGCTGCAGTGTTGTTGTAAGACAATGAAGTATCATCTACAGATTTTTAAAGAAAAGGTTCGGACGCTAGAATTCTAGTTTCAGCCAAGATAGCTTTCATTTTGAGGCAAAAGAAAGACACTTTTAGATATCAAGGGCTCATAAGACATGCCTCCCTAATGCATTTTTTTAAAAGAAAAAATATTTCTGTTTACTGTATTATTTATTCAACAAATATTTATTGAGGACCAGCCATTTGCCAACAACATACTAGACGCTTAGGAGACCTAATGAGTGGATAAATCAGGGGAAAAAGTATTGCTTCCCTCATGGAGCTTACATTCTAATGGGGCAGACAGACATTAAACAACACGCATAGTAAATGGGCCAATAAAATGATAAGGGCTAGGGGAGAAGAAGCAAGACGGGAGACAGTGCGTTTTAAAGACGGTAGTTAGGATGGGTGGTTTTTGAGTAGACTTGAGAGAGGTGAGGGAATCAGCTAAGCAGATGTCTAGGCAAAGAGCAGCCCAGCAGACAGGCCAAGAGTCTGTGGCCCCAAGGCTGGAGTGAGCCTGATCCACGTGGGGAACAACAGAGGAAGCCGTGTGGCTGAAGGTGGAGAGAACCAGTGGGACGGTAGCAGGAGATAAGATGGGAGAGGTGGGGGAGGGGCACAGACCGTTTGGGGTCTCGTAGGACATTGCAATGACTTTGGCCATTGGAGTGGTTTGAGCAGAGGAGGGGTGTGGCCTGACTAACATCTTATGAGGCTTCTTGCAGTCTCCATATTGAGAACATACTTTAGGAGGAACAGAATGGAAGTGGGGAGATGACTTAGGAGGTTGTGACCTTAATCCACCTGAGGGATGACGGTGGCATGGACAAGGGAGGTGGTCTGATTCTGGATGTATTTTGAAGGTGGAGCCAACAGGATTTCTTGACAGATTGGCTGTGGGACATGAGAGAAGAGGAGTCAAAGATGACTCCAAGACTTTTAGCCTGAGAGACTGAAAGGTGAGATGCACCATCAACTGTTATGGGGAAGCTTATGGGGAAAGTAAGTCCGGGGGTGAGGGGGAGACTTGGGATTTATGTTTCCAATACATTAAGTGTGAGACAGAGCCAGCCACAAGGAGGTACCAAGTAAGCAGTTGGATATTCAAGCCTGGAGCTTGGGAGGGAGGTTTGACTGACCTGGAGATACGCTTTTGAGGGCCAGTGGCATATGGATGGTATTTAAAGCCAGAAAGCTGAGTGAGATCACCAGGAAGGGAGAGTAAATAGAGAAGAGGAAGGAGGACTAAATCCAAGGCCATTCCAGCAGGGAGAAGATGCAGAGATGAGAAAGTAGCAGAGGAAACAGAAGGAGCAGCAGTGAGGGAGGTGAAGGAGTAGAAGTGTGGCTTCCTGGAAGCCAACAGAAGAACACATCAAGTGGAGGACGTGATCAACTGTGTCAGAAGTGCTGATACACAGCACGAGGCGAGGCAGAGCCATGACCACCAGATGCAGCCTGCTCACGGGCGCTCTTGGCACGGGCGGGTTGGGTGGAGTACTGGAGACAAAAGGCCAGATGGGATGGGAGTACCCAGCTGACCAAGAGGTGATGGGAAAGACTGTCTCAGGATTGGGAAACTCAATCTGCAGATTGTCTCAGGTCGACCTCTTAAATATCTCTCAAAATCCTTCTTCTCTTTCCATCCTGGCTGCCACCAGCTGAGGTTAGGCCACCACCATCTCTTCGCTAGATTGCAAAAATGCCCTCGTAACTGGGCTGTCTGCCTCCAATATGGCCCCATGAAACTCTTCTCGACACTGTAGCCATGGTGACATTTCTAAAATTAAAACCTGACCCTGTCACTCCTCCACTCATCCTTCAAGGCCTCTTGGGTGCCCTCAGGGTAAGTCCAGCCTCCCTGTCATGGCAGACGGTGGTCTTCTAGATCCGACCCTGCTTTCCTCTCCAGTCCCAGTTTTCACTACTCCCCGTGTCCAACTCCATGCCACAGCCAATATTTTTTGTTCCTTTTCACCTCCCAAGTTTGGTAAATGTTTTCTCCACCTAGAACATTTTGGTCCTCAGAACTCTCCACACCTTTCGTAACTCCTACTCCATGTCTTAGCTTGAACGTCACTTCCTCCAGAAATCTTTCCTTGATCAACTCACCACCCCATTGCAAATCTAGGTCTGAGTTAGGTGTCATTTCTAGCACCTGGTGATTCTCTCACCATAGTACTACGGCACCTATACATTTATTTTTATTACTACTATTATTTGAGACTGTATCATTTGGGACCGTGAAAATCTGTGAAGCCAAGGCTTGCCTTTGTTATCACACAAACATAATACAATCTTTAACTTCTAGTAGGAAATTGATTAAATATCTGTGGAATGAATGGCTTAAACAATCCAGTTAAAATAGAGACAACTTAAATAATTGTCAGGCAGGTGGTGAAACTAAATGCAACTACCAAAAGTTATTTCCCAAGGAGAGATATAGCATAAAATAAGATCTTGTACTAATTATAATCCAGAACACAAACTTCAGGTGTTACTAAGGAGGGAGAAGAACTGGTTAAGAGAGGTGAGAGAAGGGATAATGGTACATCTAGAGCGCAAAAGATACTATTTTGATGTTTAGAGAAATATAGGTTAATATTTTTTTATTCTGAAGGTGACCACTAGTACAATTTTAAATGAGATATAGACTTCCAAAATATAAAAGATAGGGACTTCCCTGGTGGCACAGTGGTTAAGAATCCACCTGCCAGTGGAGGGGACATGGGTTCGATCCCTGGTCTGGGAAGATCCCACATGCTGCGGAACAGCTAAGCCCGTGCACCACAACTACTGAGCATGCACTCTAGAGCCCACGAGCCACAACTACTGAAGCCCGAGCGCCTAGAGCCTGTGCTCTGCAACAAGAGAAGCCACCGCAATGAGAAGCCCACGCAAGGCGACAAAGACCCAATGCAGCCAAAAAAAAAAAAATCTTTTTTAAATATATAAAAGATAAATACAAAGAAAATACAAACCTGTGTAACAGAAATCAGACAACAAAGGAAACAAGAAGCATAAAAAATCGTAAGGAATAAAATGATAGAAGTAAAACCTGACACATTATCTATAACAATAAATACAGATTTCTTAAGTTACCCTATTACCAGTAGAGACTCTCAAACACTTTAAAACAACGTGAAACAAAAGGTTAGAATTAAAGAGTGGGCAGAGGTAATTCTAGCAAAAACAAACTGAAAATAAAATGAGGTACTGATATCAATATGCAATGTAGAAGAATCCCAGGGAAATACGCAAAATGAGAAGAAAAGATTCGCTCGACACTGATAAAGGATACAGTCCATAGTGAAGAGATAACCATTAAGAACCTTACATGCCAAAAAGAGATTATGTTACAATGGAGAAAGTAACTGAAAAATAATAATTCTAGATGATTTTTAATTCATATCTCAGTCTTTCCCATAGATAAAGTAGGGAAAAAAATTTTAGAAGCTTCCAATCATAAATGTGACATATACATGTTGAACTTTGAACCGTCAAACAGAATACAACTTGTAGTACTTCAAAATCAGACATTATTTAAAGCCGGAATACAATACTCCAGAAAATTAATAGCAGAAGTTAATTTTTAAAAATAATTTATGGAGTTCCTTCGTGGCCTAGTGGTTAGGATTCTAGGCTTTCACTGCCGTGACCCGAGTTCAATCCTTGGTTGGGAAACTGAGATCCCACAAGCCGCAAGGCGCAGTGTGGCCAAAAATTTTTAAAAATTAACTTTTTGAAAATTTCATCACACGCTCCCAAATGAATACTGCGTCAGTAGTTATTTAATTGCAGACTGTTTAAGAAAGAAAGACAGTGACAACATTGTGCGTCAAAGCTTATGGCTCGGACCACACCTCTGTTCAAAGGAAGATCCAGAGCGCTTGAAAAATTGCTTTATTGTGACACAAGGGAAAACACATTGTCAAGTTAACTGAGCAGTCAGTCCAAGGAGCTGGAAAGAGAAATGGAGAAAGGGATTAATAACGATAAAGGCAAAAAGCAATAGATTGGAATATTTTTAAAGAGAACTGATCAATGTAATCCGATAGCTGGTTTCCTGAGGAAAAAATTAAAATAGACAAAATTCCAGCAAGGCCAAACATGAAAAACAATTCCCAATACAATCATAGTGAATCTCAAATGAGACAGGGTGCTTATTCCTATCTACAGTGGAGATACGCCCCTGCCCAGATTTGTTCTCCACCTGCATGGACACGTCTGCAAGGCTCCTGGCCCTTGCTTCCTGGGTTTCACCAGTGCAGTGTCCCAGAAGTAGGGGAGGAAGGAGAGCGAGGTCAGAGGATGTATCCACTTGGCGCCCTCTCAGCTTCAGGCTGGTTGTGTGTCCCCAGCCAAGGATCACCCACCCCATTCTCTCACCCTGCAGACCCAGGAGTGGAAACAGCTCTGCTGCCAGCTCTATATCAATGCACTGTTCCCTGTGGTTCCCCTGGCTATAAATAAGCCCCGTATCAATAAACCCTCCTGGAATGATCCTGTATCGAGTATGCCATCTATTCCCTGTTAGAACCCTGACTGATACACATGAAATGCTAAATTTCTTTTCTTTTTCCAGGAAAATATAGGTGGACAAACTTGAGCCAAGAAGAAATCAAAACAAAATATGCCAGTAACCATGAAAGAAATGGAAAATATTAAATTATCACCTACAACTAAAGGCTAGGCTTAAAAGCTTCAAATGAAAGGTCCGTCATGCTTTCTTATTTCCAATAATTATCTACTTTTCAAAATCTACCAGAGTATTAAAAAGATAGTTTTCTCAGATGGTTTTACTAAGTTAACATAAAGTGATATTAAAACCTGACAATAGGGCTTCCCTGGTGGCGCAGTGGTTAAGAGTCCGCCTGCCGATGCAGGGGACGCAGGTTCGTGCCCCGGTCCGGGAAGATCCCACATGCCGCGGAGCGGCTGGGCCCGTGAGCCATGGCCGCTGAGCCTGCGCGTCCGGAGCCTGTGCTCCGCAACGGGAGAGGCCACGGCAGTGAGAGGCCCGCGTACCGCAAAAAAAAAAAAAAAAAAACCTGACAATAATAGCTCAAAAAGCTGAAACTGTAAACCACATTTAGTTATCAAGAGAGCTGCAAAAATCTTAGCAAGTTGAATCTGCCATTCTATTTAGAAGAATAGCCAGAGTCTGTTTTGTGAAGGTAAAAATGGGTTAATACTGGAAAGCCTTTTGGTATCAACTTGGCTAGAAAAAGGCAAAAAAAATAAATCCTAAAATTTGTAGTAACCTAGGAATACAAAGATATTTCCTTAACTTAGAGTATTTATGTGAAACTAATACCCAAGATTATGGTGAAATGTTAGAGACAATCCTATTAAAATTAGGACTAAGATGCTGATGCCTGCTATCAATGTTGCTATTTAACATTGAATTTTAACGCTCTAGCCAATGTAATAGGACAATAAAAATAAGAAATATTAATACTGAGGAGGAGAAAATACCATTATTTGCGAAAATGATTCCCTACCTGAAAAATAACCTTAATAAATAAAGTGTACTTATAAATCAATAGAAAAAATGAATACACTGTAGAAAAAATGAGCAAAAGACATAATTTAGCAATTCACAAAAGAAGAAAGGCAAATGGTCAGCCAAAAGTAAACATGCCATATTGTACCTATCAGATTTAAATAATTAATGAGATGGTCTGGGTAGGAAGAAAGAGGCACTCTCATACTCAGTTCTTTAAAAAGTGTAATAACTTACTTATAATTTGACAGTATGTTTTAAAAGCCTTAAAACATACACAGCCTTCGACCCTGCAGTTCTACTTCCAGCAATGCAGAATAAGCAATCTAAATAACTACAGCTGGGGGCAGAGAAAGAATTGTGTTCACAGATGT
This sequence comes from Aethalodelphis obliquidens, assembly GCF_003676395.1. Lineage (NCBI taxonomy): Eukaryota > Metazoa > Chordata > Mammalia > Artiodactyla > Delphinidae > Aethalodelphis > Aethalodelphis obliquidens. The sequence goes on from NW_020837946.1 coordinate 4,403,158, forward strand.
TCACTGTTTATAATATCAAAAAATACTGAGGCAACTTATAGTAGTTCATTCATTGAATTCATTATGATATGTTCATACAATATTTTATGGCCACTAAAAATGATGTTTAAATGCTCATTTATAATTTTTGAATTGTTTACAATCTATTTTGATAAAAAATAAATTTTCAAAATGATGTACAAAGCACTGGCTCATTTTGGTATATATATTAATTCCTTGTCTAAATGCATATAACCTTAGTATATACAAAATGTTGACAGTGGTTATCTCTGAACAAAGAAATGTGAAATTTAAAAATTTTGCTTTCCTGGGTCTTAAAGGGATGTTAGATCTGAAAGAAGCTAGGTACGCTGTAAAGGGAGCAACCGTATTGGGTGTGTTCAAGGAGCACCGGTGAGCGTGCTGCAGGCCAGGCTTGCCATTGGCTCTGACTGTTGTCTACTGTAGGTATTTGGTGCCTGACCTTAGAAAAATTGCTTCACCTCAGTTTTCTCAACCAAGAAATAAAAAGAACAATTCTGCAACACTTGGTAAGTCCTAAACCTCACAAACAGAGAATAATGAAGTCGCCCTGCCCCTCCCCAAAATCAAATCTGAATTTGGTCAAGCTTCTGAACCCAACTACTAATTTACAGAAAGCCGAGAAAGAGCGGCATGCCCCAGGGATACAATCAGCAAAATCCCAACAGTGAGAAACTCTGCAGGACAAATAACCTAGTTTCTTCCACAAATATGTCAACATGAAACAAAAAAGAAAGACCTGAAAATATATCAACCAATGTAAAGGTGTTGGTCTTATTTGAATTCTTATTCAAACAAACAAATGACTGTTTTTGATATAATAGCATTTAAGAGAAATTTCTGAATTTAACCATTGACTATATATTAGGTGATACTAAGAAACTATTGTTAATTTCTCAGCTGTTACAGTGACAACTGTGTTTGCATTTCTTCTAAACTTCCTTTAAGAGACACACAAATATTTACGGATGAAATGATGATACACTGAATTTGCTTTAAAATAACATTAGGGAGGGGATCTGGAGGTATGGATAGGGGAGGATTGGCCATGAACTGATGTGGGTACGTGAGGGTTTCCCCTACCATTCAGTCTACTTTGTGTACTTTCGAACTTCTTCATAACAACACCACCAAAAAGAAGTTTATTTTTTCAAAAGCAAGTACTGTTTCCATCTCTATGATGAAGCTGATGGACTTGAACTGTAGACTTTGCAAATTAGAAAATAAACATTCTTTGCCAGTGGGGACTCTGAAAATAAAACGGAAAGGCCAAGTGGAGAAGAAATGCAACAGCGAAGCAATTCTTCTCCCCCAGTTTCCCAACACATTAGAAAATCGAAGTAAGAAACTGGGAACACCATCCTTGGGCCAGATTCCCTCCCAGCAGAGCATACTTCTTTTTCTCTGAGCAGCTCCCCGGAGCCAAAGGGGCCTGCCCGGCCATCAGTATATTCCTCCTGGGAACTAAAATGCCTACCGCTTGGCCCAGACGTTTCGTGTTGATAAGACAGCCCCTTACAGAGCTCTGCCCTGTGCTTACCTGTGCACTAGCTCCTGGGGCCCTACAACGGCCCTATTGTACTGTTACTGGGATTGCTACTGTTCCCTGGGAGGACAGTGACGTCGCACAGCCAGGAAGTGGCAGCAGTGGGACCCAAGCACACCCTCCTGTCTCCCCACCCTTGCCCACCTGGACCCAAAACCCAGCCCACCCAAACTGTGCCTCCCACCATTTCCAACCAGGTGCTGAAGACCTGCGCGCCAGCCCCAGCTGTCCTCGAGGTTCTTTTCAACTCCTACCCTCAGCTCCGTGTGTCAGAGTCCTGGAAGGAGGTGATCCCTGAAGAAGTGTTTCAGGTGAGGAAGCTGCCCCTTCTTCCCCCGTTAGTACAAGACTGTCGTCTGTTTCTGTTCACCCACGTGTGGAGTTTTGCACTAATACTCAGGTAAGTAGAAAACACCTGGAGAAGGGACGAGAAAGGCAAATTGGGGGCATATCTGATGTGTCTGCTTTTCTTCTGGAGGCTCAGTAATCACACAGCCTGTGGTTCTGATTGGGGTCCTGTGGGCTGCAAGGAACAGAAAACCGACCCACACGGGCTTAAGAAGCTCCGGGCTGCAGTAACCACTGTCCAGAGGAGGGTGGGCCGTGGAGGTCCTGGCTCCTGGGTGTCAGTTTCTTTCTCAGCTTCAGATATGACCGAGGCAGCTGCTGGCACTGCATCCACACACAACAAAGTCCACAGGTGACTGTCAATTAAGAAAGAGAGAACTTTTTTTGTCTAGAAGCCTCTAGAAAATGTCCCCTCGTGTTTCACTGACTTGAGTCCTGTTCAGATTACTGAACAACAAAGAGTGCTCTACAAAGCGGGTGGGCAGAGGGGAATTCTAGGAGGTTCTACCCATAGTATCTGAAATCACCCAAAGCAGACTTCCGTCTGACTGGGCAGGAGCTGCACTTGAGAAAAGTATCCGGACCCTCTCGGGGAGGGTTGTCCCGCATCAGTAGCCGGGAAAGGATCACCTGTGCCGCCAGGGCTCTTCTGTCTGGGAGAGAGACGTGTGTCGGTTCCGTGTGCCCAGACTGATGTTCCCCCGCCTTCCTTTCAGATGCACCAGCCTTTCTACCAGTCCCTCTTTGCCTTGGCCCACAGCCCGCGCTGTCTGCAGCATCTCTGCCGCTGTGCCATTCGGAAGCTGTTTAGCAGAAAGTGCTTTTTCCTCGTGCCCCAGTTGCCCTTGCCGAAGTCCCTGCAAAATTACCTTCTTCTGGAGCCAGAGGGGGTTTTGCACTGAAACCCAGAGATTTGGACCAAGACACTTGTGCTCTTCTGTGGAGGCTCCAGGGTTACGAGGGGCCCTGGAGGGGACTTGGCACCCACCCTGTGCACGGACCTCACCCAGCTTCAGGTCCACCTGGGCATGGCATTGGCAATAAAGGCCCTTTCTGCCTCTCAGGGTTGCTTGTAAGGACTGGAACTGTGAATATCGTAGTACTTGTATCAGAAAGTACCTTTCAACGGAGGTTGAACTAAAAGGTATACATATTTTTCCAAGGTCTGTCTCCTGCCCACAATGCGTTGGCAGCATTCGAGCTGCACCCCACCCCCCGCCAGCCTTCAGACCCTCTGCCTCAAGGGGAACACCCCACCCTTCCTAGTGCTCAGACCCTTGGAAAGACTCTGTCCCCCAAACATGACAGACGTACACACTGAGAGAGGACACTTCTGTATCGAGAGCCCCTGCCCGGGAGCCCACTGGTGCTTCCCAGCATATCACAGTCCAGAGTCCCTAGAAGGACGTCAGAGGGGTGGTGAGCCAGACGTTCTGATCCGATGTGGGTCTTCTGTGCAACAGCCTTACCAAAGGCCAGCAGATCCAGCTGTGGGGAACAGTCCAGGAAGCCAGATGCCAGGGACAGACACGGGTTCCTGGAGGTTGCCGTCAGCTCAGCCCGAGCGTCCGGGATCGGAGAGCTTCCTTAAAGGTCGAGGGCTGTGTTAACTGTGTCTTTTATTTTCTGTATTATGGTGCTTCGACATCTGGGGCCTTTCGGACCCTGGAGGGACTGCTCCTCCCAGGGTTAGCCAACTCCTAGAGATTGTAAACAACATGCCCCCAGCCATCCTTTTCAAACAAATACAACTCGACCAACCCAGAGTTCACTACCTACCACCTCCCTGGAGCTCCAGCCACTGCCCCTCCAGAGCTAGTCCCGACAACCAAGGCCAGCCCCTCTGCCCTGGAGCCCACTGCAGTCACTCAGACTAGCCAGTCCTACGCCTGTGTGTCCTGCCTCGCCTATCCTTTCCATGGAAACCACAATAAAGTCTCTTGCCCATGTCCCCTCCCCCCACTTCCTGATCAACCCTGGTGCCTCCCCGTGTGGTGTGACCCTTCTCTTGGGAATGGTGACTAATAAACTATCTCTTCATTGATAACTGTCTCCCAATCTGTTGGCCCTACTAGACCTCACATTTTCTATTAAAAACCATCTCTTAAAACAAGGACTCTTTGTTTTCATCCTCTGAGGATAAGCAGTGGCTGCCCATTTTCCAGTTTGAGCCCGTGCAAGGTGCGGCTGGGACGAACCTCAGGAGGGCGGGCCTGCCATCCCACTGTTTGCACTGCGGAAGTGGGGGTTCCACACCCCAGTAGATAACTGCGGTCTAAGGTGGGATGCTCTGTCTGTGAGTGAAGCCCACTGTGGAGGTGAAAAGAATGAGGGTGGGCGTCACGAAAGGAGTAGACCGGCTGAGCCTTGGTCACACAGCGGGTCAGGCCAAGGGAGGGACAGGACAGCATCCCCCTTCAGCTGACCCACCCACATCCTGCCCTTTGAGACCGACATCTCACCCAAACGACTATGTAAACACGGTTCAAGATCCCAGGCAGATGGCTCTCCCCGAGCCCCTCCCACGTAGACATTCTGGAGCTGCCCCTGGATCAAAAGGAAAACTTGAACAAAGGCAGGGGTGCAGGAAAGTGCACACACCGTGGAGGAACAGTGATTCGTCCGCCTGGAGGGGAGGGTCCCTATGCTTCGGCCACTGGAAGGAGGCCAGTCGGGAGGGTCTTGGCTTCCGGATCAAGGATTCTGAACTTCATTGCACAGGCCATGGGGAGCCACAGAGCAGGTGAGCAGGTGTGACCCCAGTGAGACTCTAGGAAGTTCCTGCATCCTGGAAAGGGATGCAGCACACCAGAGGGCGGGTAGGAACCCATGGTGACACCCCAGAGGTGGGGCTTCAGATCCAGGCTGCTGCACTGAGCAAGGAGAACAGTTACAGGTGTCTAACGATCGGCTGCAGTTTGCTCAGCTGGGAAGTGAAAGCGTGCGTACCTCTCTCACCGGGCTGGGACTCGGTGAGATAATTCGTGAGGGCAGCAGGCTTCTCCAATCTGAAGGGGTCTTGTTGAAATGCAGATTCTGACACTGGCGTCTGGGGCGGGGCCCCAGATTCTGTGGGTCGGCCAACTTTAACGTTGCTGACGAGCTTGGGTGACACCCCTGCCCCTGGTTGGTCCTACTGAGAGCAGAGTGCAAAACCCTAGGCCCAGAGGCGGCCCAGAGAAGGAAAGCAATAATTGGTTCCTTCTCTTATTATGATTGTTTGATTATTAGGAGAAGAAAATAGCCTAATATTGGGATAAGGACTGCAAAAATGGAAAAGCAAAGCAACGTTATTTATGAGAAAAATGAGAAAGGCGGAAACAGTAAGAAATACAGCCCCAGCAGCTACTAAGGAGCCCCGTCCTCACGGGATTTTGCAAATGAGAATCTGAGTGAGCCTCTGCTGCCTGACACAGCCTGTTCTTCAGCCTGCCCTCTCCACCCCCCTCCTCCTTAGAAAACAGGTGGTATTTCTGAATGCACTAAATTTTAAATATGTTTTGGAGTCCCGGAACAAAGTAGAACTCTTTTAAAATACATTGACTTTAAATTTCTAAAAATCTGATGAATAATGACCAATTATTACATTTTCAAACACATGTTTTTCCCCAAATTACAGCTTAAAAACAACAACATGATTCTCAGAGTGAGCCCCAGACATCACCCCATAGATGCCGAAATTCCACCCCTGTGGAATTCTTATTCATTATTTCACCCCCACCCCCCAAGAATTTTCTTTTAAAAATCAGATGCTCCCAGGTAGAGCTCATCCATGAAGTTCCTTGGGGATAAACCATTCACTCATCCATTCAGTCATTTGTTCATTCCTTTAACCAACCCTGTCTGAGGCTGCTGGGGGTGGAGCCCAGGGCTTAGGGCTCAGGACCCACCACCACCAAGACAGGCTCCTAGTGGAGCTCACAGCCAAGCCAGGAAGGCCAACTTGTCAGCAAGGCTGTTGGAGAGACCTGGGCACATCGGGGGAGGTGTGGAGAGAAAGGGCCACTTTCTCCACTTTCTCTCTGGCTTCACCTCTGCATCGAATGAGGGCCCCTGTTCCCAAGGCAGGTGGCAGTGCTGGCGCTTTGCAGCTTCCCTCACCAACACACTCATCAGGCAGTCACGTGACATCCCCGATGAGCACCCACTCCGCCCTCCCCCACCAGCCAGTACCATATGCGGTGGGTCCAGTACCTCCAGTATAGTAGCGCTCTTGGTCAACATGGACCCATGTGCAACAGAAACAGAGCAATGAAAGATGTCAGGAAGTCCTTTACCCTGCCCCCAACTCAGGTACGTGACTGCTGCACAGAAAAATAGGAAATAAACTGGCACTAGAAATTAGTTCTGAATCAGCCGTGTTCTAGTGGCTCCAGATGTGCTGAAAACGATTCCTGATGTATGGTCACGAGTGCATGGGACAAAAATGGCAAGTGTGGTGGTTTGGGGGTTATCTTAACCATCAAGTGGGATGGAATTCATTCCTAGTTTTTCAGCATTTAATTACTGCTAGCAACTTGCTTTGTTAAGCAAAAAATAAAATAACTGAAAAAATTTGTAGTATTGATGACTGTCTAGCTTTGCCCTATGGGTCATGTGGCAGGAGGTTCTAAAATGAAGGAGACTTGCATAATTCCACACAGATAAGGGGGGGGAGGGGAAGGACGAGACTAAGAGAAGGAGGGAGGGAGAAAAGGTGGGAAGGAGGGAGCGAAGTAACTTAGCTGAGTAAAACATCCGAAATCTTTGCAGCTAGAGTTATCTTGTCTGTCTTCTTTTCCAGTGAACAAAACATACCCTGGTATTTCTTTTTTTTCGCGGTACGCGGGCCTCTCACTGCTGTGGCCTCTCCCGTTGCGGAGCACAGGCTCCGGACGCGCAGGCTCAGCGGCCATGGCTCACGGGCCCAGCCGCTCCGCGGCATGTGGGATCTTCCCGGACCGGGGCACGAACCCGCGTCCCCTGCATCGGCAGGCGGACTCTCAACCACTGCGCCACCAGGGACGCCCCCTGGTATTTCTTTTATTAAAGGGTAAAAGTGTTTTCCATTCTTAAACAGTTCATATTAAACATCATTATTTTTCTCTCTGAGTATATTACATAAACTCAATTCCATAAGACCTAAACTTTTTAAATTTAGTGTTTAATGATGCATTCACATGGTTCAAAAGTCAGAAGGTAATAAAAGAGTAGATGATGTTTCTACTAAAAAGGAAAAAGATAGCAAAGGAATATTTTCCCTCAAACTTTGAGTATCTTTGGCTATACAACTGTCATCTGACCGCAGAGAATTCAAAAATACACACATGAGTTTCTCTGCCTACAATGGTCCTGAGAAGTTTCACCCCTTTCCATCCCGACCATACCCTGGACAGGATGAGATGTCCACAGCACAGTTAGATGGCCAGACACAACCCACAGCCCACAGGCAGGCAAGGCACGGACATGGCACGGTGTGATGTGTCATGTTTAAAATTCTGAAGGCGGCATTGGGCTTCTCTTATTAGTGAACTTAAAATCCATTTAATTTTGAGTTCCATGACAATCAACCATTGCGCATGTTTTGAAGAAAATCAAAACCACTGACTCTTTAGGAAGCATTTGCTAATCCCAGTAACTGTATATAATCACCACAGTTTCAGTCTCCGAAATAACCCTTACGTTTTCACGTTGATGGGGCAGGCTGTTGAACTTTTGCAAAGAACACTTAACCCTCTACAAAAACGGTATAAAATACAGGCTTGGAGAATGAGTGGGTCTGCTCCAGGGACGGGTCCTGACACGGACATCTGAGAGAGAGCTTAATCACTGCAATTGCGGACGTTATTAGCTTGCCAAGTGCTTTTCATCTTTTAAGGGCTGCCCAAGGACCAAGTGATAAACCAGGAATATTGCATCTTTTATTCCATTATTTCAAGAATAAATTATTCCTTAGTCAAATTTTCTACGTGCACTTGGGATATTCAGGAGTCCCAAAGTTTCAACTAGGATCAAGGTCGCGTCTTATTTTTGGCTTTCAGTCGGCTTTTCAAACTCTAGGGTTTGTCTTGAAATTGTCAGTATCGTTCTGATTTAAAACAAAAATTAATCTCGTTAAATTGCTAAAAAGTAAGCCTGAGTGAGGTCAATTCCTACAGCCCAGCGGGAGGATTCCAGCGTTGAAACTTATTTTCATGGAGTCCTGCAGGTGGCGCCATAAGTAAACGGTCTTAACCGGCCCACCAACCGGCTCTCCCCGGAATCAGAAGACAAGATTTTAGCTCACATGCTAAAGGGGCGGAGAGTATAGGAAAACTATAGAATCGTGACATATCATATAGAATTATGTTGCTATAATTTTAAAAATCCGTAATTAAAATATTGATTATGGGTTTGCATACTTCCTTCGTATTAAGTATGCACGTTTTATAGGCAATGTGTTTATAAATAAATATAATTTTAAGTTGACTCTTTTACGATGCCATAATGACAGCCCAATCCTCATTTATGTGTTCAACGTGCTCTTTAACAAAATTATACATTCACCATTGCAATGTAACTAGCTGGGTTTTCAGCCTTCATCTAATGTTCCGGAATGGTATTTCTGCAGTCCTAACACTCTGCTTAATCACTCCAATAAAAAGAGTAGATTTCTTTGTAATGCAATTTGTAAGCAATAAACATGATTGAGAATGCAGTGTTTGCTGTCGACTATGTTTAACGCAGGGTTTTAATTCGGTGTGTAATTATTCATTTGGTAGGCACTTTTCGCATTCACGTATCTTTTCCCTGCTCTGAAAAAAGTTGGTAAGTTGGGAAAACATTGGGGAAACAGGATTTTCTAGTACTTTGTGCAAGCCGGAGTTTGATGCAGATGTTATGGAAAAAGAACCTTTTTTTATCTGCTAAAAACAGGAGGTCATATTAACTCCCAGTACAGACACATAAAAATGTGATTATGGGTTCTAAACACAACGCAGTGGGCTCCTAGCTAACAATGAGATTTCTAGGAAGTGATGCATAAATTCTTCAAAAATGACACATTTCTCACGTTTCATTCCAATTAAATTACTGAGGCAGCTAACAGCGAGGAGCACAAAGTACGGGGGTAAAATGAGGGTTTTCTTCTTGTAACTGTATCTCTGTGAAAGTATATTTTTATGAGAAGCAGTTAATATTACGCTATTATTTTTCAACTGCGCTGGAAGGGATATCTGGAGTCTTTCTTGTCGAGAGCTCTCCCCGGAAGAGTCTGCTCCTTTGTTTCCTGCGTTTACTAATAAGGGAGAATTGCTCCGCAGGCTACAGCCCCAACCCGGGTCTCTGGAGTGAAAGAGCCAGCCTGAAAGGGGTTCCGGGTGTCAGTCCTCAGGGTCCCAGGGTCGGGCCCAGTAGCTGCCCACAGGCCTACGGCCGCGTGACTCAAATACGCCCGGAGCTCCACTTACAAACTGCGGCGCGGGGCCGGGGGTAAGGGATTGGGGGTCCGCACCCACCCGCGATCCGCTAACACGCGGGGCGGGTCCTCCAGCGCCCGGCCCAGGTCTCCGGATCCTGAGTGCCGCGCGGCCGCGCGGGGGAGGTTCTCCGGGTGGGCCGGGAGGGGGATCTAATGCGGGGGAAGACCTGCTAGACCAGCCCGCCGTGCCCCCGCTCCGGGCGAGCCTGGGGGCGTGAGAGTCCCGCCCCGCTCCCAGGACGACTGGGCTCAGGGCTGCTCCCCCGCAAAGGAGGCCAGAGGAGCGCAAGACCGCCCGGGGGGAGGCGGGAGGGGGCGTCGGAAGACAAAAGGATGTGAAGCTTTAAATTCAAAAAGATGTTTTTGAAAGCCTCGTCCTGGGGTTTGAAAGGCGCACCGAGGACAGCGGCAGAGCGATCCCAATCAGAAATGCGATTTGAAGTCCTAATGAACTTGATTGCGTGAACATTTATAATCCCCCATGGCCCTAAATGAAATCAGATATAATCAGAAGATACAGGGAAGGGAGTGTTTACAGCCGACGCCGGGCGGCTGCGGGACGGGGTGATGCGGCCCCGGTATTGATGTCGAAAATGATGGATAACGCGGGAATGGCAAATATACTATTTGTCTAATGGCTCGGCAATTAAATTCCCCTGTAAATGACCCATGCCTCATTTCATCCTAATCTATGGAATTTTGATTGAATTCGTCAGCTCTAATTGAAAAATACTGCACTTTAATGTCTGCATTGCAGTTTCAGGACGACAGTGGTTTTAATGAGACAGTGCCCCCCTGACCCGGGAATATTTGAGACTTTCACTCGGAATTTAAAGCCAGAAGATTGCTCAACTGAGCGCTGCGATATCCGCCCCTGTATCCACGTTCATCTATCTCCAGACGCGATTTAATAAACGCACTTGGGGATAAATGCGCCCCCGACCCTCGCGCCCACGTGGCAACCAAGGGGCGCCCCCTCCCGGAGATAAGAGTGGAGGGGGCTCGGGGCGGTGCAGTGGCGATCCAGGGGAGGGGGCCTGTCCCCTTCCCCGCCCCGGTGCCCCGCCCCCGCCCCCGCCCCGCCGGCTCCAGGCCCTATCGCTGACCACTGCCTGCGACTTCCCGGGCCAAACTCAGGCATCCCCGCCCCCCAGGAGGCGGCCCAGCTGCCTGCGACCCGTGCACGGGAAGATGGGGCCGACTTCCGACGCGCTTTATACGCAAACGACGAGGCGAAGACATCCCTAAGAAATTAGCTACTTGCCGAAGCATATTTACTACACTGAAATGAATTAAAGAGAGACATTTTAAGTCGTGCCAACGAGATAATTGGGCCACCTTAAAACTGGAGATTTTGCCCCTTTCCATAAAAAAAGCAAGCCGGGGGTGCGGTAAAAATCGCCCCCCACACCCGAAACGAGATCAGGCCCGGCTGCTCAGAGAACGGAAGTCTGGGAGTGCGAGGGAATAGTCCCGGCGGGGACCTTGACGCGGCGACCCTCCAGCCCGGCTCCCCGGCTCCAAGGGGCCGATCCCGACAGAGGCCCGCAGGGGGCGCCGTCGAGCCAGGGTCCTGCAGCGAGAGCGGAGTGCTGCCGAGCGGAAAGGGCGGGTCAGCCCTTGGTCCCTGGCTGGCATCCCACCTCCCAGCTTCGTCCGCCCGCAGCGTCCCCACGGGGTTCGAAACTCCAGCGGTGGGATGGGGATGGGGGCCCTGGGGAGATGGAGTTTGGGGGGAAGCAAGACGCCAAAGTGTTCAGGTTGCCCACCCCTCCCCAAAGAGGAATGTATTTGAGCTTTGTTCGTTTAGCACATGAAAACAGTTTACAGATATTTTATTTAAAGTAAAATAATCTGAAATGACAGAGAAGTCATCTCCCTGGGCAGGCAGTGCCTAGCGCCCTTCTAATGCTAAACTTAGTGATGAGGGCCGACTGCAGAGGGACGCTCCGGGGCCGGCGACTGTCGGTGCCTCGGCCTCCGTTTCTGCAAAGAGGATGAAGCTGTGCCGACGCAGGGGTGGCGCTTCGGGACCTCTCTCCTCCCGGGGAAGACCTCGTGTGTCGTTAAATACTGTACCGCATCCTGATCCATTGGTGGCCTGTGCTTTGTTTTCAGTGCTAAAGAGTCTTGAGATCAGAGGCTGCCTCAAATTGATACTCTCGCTCTGAGCGCACAGGCTTGCCGCCCTGGCTGCCCCGCGTCCACCCAGCACCTGCAGCGCTCCAGGGCGGCGGGCTTGCTTGCAATTTAGAGACCCTCCCGAGCATTCGCTCCGGGCCAGGCGCCCTGCCACCTCGTGCTACGCGATCTAGTTCAGACCACCCATGACATAAGCAATCTGTTAATTATCTGCGTTTTAGGGATGCAGTCAGGCCGCTGGTGAGACAGAGCCGGCATTCCCGCCCACTACGCGGATGGAAAAACTGAGGCCGGGGTGAACTCAGCGGTGCACCCAGGCCCCTCAGGCCCAGGTGTCAGAGGGTTTCTTATCCTTTCCGATTCTAGGCCCTGCTCAGGAGGAATCAAAGAACTAGGAGAACTTTACATGGATTTTAAAGAGAGACAATGTGGTTTTTCTGTGATCACGTCCAAAATCTGATCATATATCTTAAGGCCTTGCGCAATCACGCAAGTCTGATTTTTACCCCCTCATTTGTGACAAAGCCTTCTCTTGTAGCCTAGACGTTCAAAATGAAAAGAAATTGGGACTTTTTCTGTGCAGTTGTAGACATGAAAAAGGTAGACTCCTCGGCCCTTCTAATTCCGCAGAAGGGGAGCCCGCTTCCATCCCCTTGGATCCGCAGGGCCGAAAGAGGCCCTAAAGCCGATGCCATTACCCACATGACACGTAGGCGGCACTCTAGATCGCCGCGCGCTCCACACACCCAAGGTGCTTTCCACACTAATATTTTTGAAATTTCAAAGTCTGAAATAAAACTGTTTCCTGCCATTCTCTCATTAATTTATTAATATATAACACTTTTTGACTTCTGTTTACAGATTTTAAATAACCTTGTTAGATGATTAAAATTAAAATGTCAATGTGACATTTGCTTCCACAATAAATGATCCATTTCTTTACATTTTAAAGTATAAGTTTCCGAATAACTTACAATATACTGAACGAACTGAATTTTAAGGGTTTTGGGGTAAGAATGAAGTTGAACTTTAAGAAGTCTCTCATCTCTTAAGTCTTCTGGGGTTTTCTTTGCAGTTTAAGTGGGTCTGAGAGAAACTTGAGGAAAGAGGGAAAATTCTAACAACCAAGAGATGAAGTAGCCTCATACGCTCAGGGGGAGAGCTGAGGGGCAGACGGCCTGAAGGCGCCCACTCACCGAGCCTTCGCCTCTGCCCTGCTATGGGGTCTGTGACTGTCCTCAAGGGCTGCTCTGCTGTGGCCTGGTCAGAGCAGGCAAGGGACACCCAAGGGAGCCTTCAGAAGCAGCCTGGGAGCCCCTCTGCTGGTGTCAGTGGCAACGTCCCCTGCAGGTGGAAGTCACCTCAGTATGGCTCACCTCAGTACATGAGTGTGAAGGAGCTACGAGAATAACCTCCCCTCCCAGGGGTGTCATCATGCAGAATAAAGACTACATAGCGAGATGTGAGCAGCCCTTCTTTAATGCTCTGCTCATCGTTCAGAAACAAAACAAAACACTCTTTCAACAAACCCACAAACACAAGGGGCAACATGGCCCGTGCAAAATACTTTCATTTCCTACAAAACCCAGAAATGTCCCCTAGGGAGGTGTGGGGACAGCATTCTAAAGTTTTCTGGGTTTTTCCCACCGTGCCTCAAAGAACTGCACTCCTCATTCCCTCATTTTCCTGTCTGGGTGCGTATGCTCGAGCAAGTTGGTCCCCAAATGAAAACACATGGGGAGGGGCGGTATTAAGGTCTGCTCTCCATCCTGGTGCTTGGTTCCTTCTTTCTCTAAAGTTTGGGGACTTCAGGCTGCACCCACAAGGGAGATACAATTGTTGGTAGCAAACTTACGCAAATTGAGACTTCTGTATATTTTCAGATGATAAATGGAGGAAATTCAAAGAAATTCTTTTGTTTCGGAGGCCTAGGAGATCAGCATTTCCAATTATTTCTGCAATCACCACCAAGGAGGGGTTGTATATTGGGGGACATGAGGCGGAAGGTTTTAGAGGTTTGTTTAGAGACCTGAAAACAAGGATTCCCTCCTCCTAGTAGATTCCAACCTTCTCAGGCAGTGACAAGGAGCAACGAGGACAGTGGGTGTGTACGATCGAACCAGGGAACAGTGTATATTGTCCCAGCTTGGCAAAAACAGATGCCCAGAAAGCTGGCTCACCCCCTTGCGGCCCATGACTTACCCATGACTTACACCCACCCTCAGGTCAGTGAGCAAAGGAGCCTGGGGAGGTGAGGGCTCAAAGAGTCTGAGTGTCGAGGAAGGGGGAGTTGAGTCCTGTGGCCAGCCTCTACTGACTGTCCTTTTCGTGGGCTCTGGTTCTTGGTGGCTTTCAAGCCCCTCAAACAAGGGTCAAAGACCTACACTGGAATTTTCCTCCAATGTGGAATGGGTCCACCCCAGTGGTTTTGGGGTAAGCACTCTTCTCTTCCATGCTTCTGAAAGTTGGGGGCCCTATTATAAGTGAAGTGTTCCTGGTTACCTTTTCAAGTGGCTTCCACATCTACAGTTAGTTCCATTTAATGGTTGATTATAATAGAATGGCTCTCTCCCCACCTCCATCAGCCCACACCGGCTCCTGTCCTCCCATGGGAAACATCTGTCATTTAAGTCAATCCTCCCCCGAGAGTCAGATCTGTCCTCTGGGAAAACCTCGTGGAGCTGGGTTGGTCAGTTACAGACATACCTACCCTTGAGGTTCCCAGATGAGCTTACTGATAAGCGAACTTTTTACAATGACCTTTCCCCCAGAAATCCACGGGAGGGATTCGTTAGGAGGAAGAGAGGCCATCCCAATTCTCCCTCCACATTTAGCCAACATCTCTCCCCTCTGTTTACACCCAGTGCCCTGCCCCGTCCGGTGACATCCTTTCTGGGTCACAGTTTCTTAATCAGAAGGGGCAGGAACCAGAGGACATCCAGGCTCTGCTTTGCAGGCATCTCTGGAGAAAGGAGAAACACAGTGCCGCCTGGGAGCATCTCTGCGTTTTATTCGGTCCCTGTAGAAGTTGAAGTCGGAGCAGCGCCCTTGATTGTGGTGGCAGTTGATCCAAACACCCTCTTGCTCCCTCCAGTGTGGTTTCCAAAGGGTTAAATGGATGAACTCTAGGTAAACCTCGTCCTCTTTAACAGACAACACCCCTGCAGGGGGTCGGGGCCATCGAGGGGTGGCTGCTCGGCCGTGGTTTGCGAGGGCCCAGGAGTCCCCAGAGGCTCCAGTCTGAGTCCCTTGGCGGGCTCTCCCGGGCCACGCGGTCTCCTCCCGAGAGCTGGAAGCTGGGAGGGCGCACTGCTGAGCCCCGGCCACCGGTCGCTTCCTACTTCCGCATCCCCTGGACGCCGGCTGTGTCCGGCCCAGGACCGTCACAGTGTGTCCGGCGCCTTCCGGATAAGGCGGGCGGGATGGGACGGGAGGGGGACAGTAGCTGACCCGGGCGTTCCAGGAGGGTTGCCAGTACGGCGGTTCCCAAGGCCCCCCGGCTCAGGCTGGCGCACCCCCTCACCCCTCGGTGCCCTCTGCCCGCCTCCCGGGCCGCCGTTTACGCGGCCCCGGGATTAGCATCTCTGTGAAGTCCCGCAAACAATGCCCGCTGTGCGGGGAAGATGAAAGTCGGGCGCCGGGTAGCGGGGCGCGTTTGAAGTCCCCGAAAGGTGGGGCCGCGGGAATCCGAGGGGGCAGATGCGTAGAGATAAAGGTAGGTGAGAAGTGCCGCGCGGCCTGCGCCTCCCTCCCCGGCGCTCCCGGGCCTGGGGTTAGTGAACTCGCGCGGCCTCCCAGACGCGCGGCCCGAGCCAGGCCCGCGGGAAGGATGCGGGCGCTACTCCCCCGGCAGCCAGGCCCTCGCCCGAGGCCTCGGCCCCGCAACTACGGCCCTCGGGCCGGCTCCCGGCCTGGCCTCCGCCCGGTGCTTCTTCCTCCCAGCTTGGGAGCTCCGGGGTGGACGGGCTCAGTCCCCGCTGAGAATCCGCTTTGCCGGGGCTGGGTGCTCCCGGGGAGATGCGTGGTGAGCGCGGGCGCGGGGCTTCCAGGACGAAGGTGTCAGGCGATCCAATACCCCCAGTGGTCACGAACTCCCCACTCCAAGCTCCGGGGCTATTCTGAAAAGGAACTAGGACCCCTGCCTGCGCCCTTGGACTCCTGGACCCCGGCTCTGGAGCCGAGGCCCGCGTGGGGTGCGGGGGAACCTCGAGCTCCACGCACTCGCAGCTGGCGTCTGGGTGCGCCGTCGGCGCGTCCGCGTCCGCAGTCTCGCGGCTCCCGGGAGGTGTAGGACCTCCCCGCCCTGGTCCCCAGATCCCACCAGGGCTCGGCTCGCGGGCCACGCGGCCGTGGCTCCGCCCGTTCCTCCGCGCTGGGGTGGGGAGGGCAGCGCAGGTGTGAGGGTCACGTTTCCCCGACTGCAGTCCTGCGGGGAACAATTTCCAACTCCTCCAAGGAAATGCAAAAAAAAAAAAAAAAATCTCTTCACGTTTCTGGTTTGCGGTTTTGTTTCTGCTATTTTGAGGGTGGGGGACAAAAAGCAAAACTTTCTACAGAAGAATGTCGCAGCACACACGGTGCTGCAAAGTGTTTCTTCTTCAGGGCGCTTTAGAAAACCCCCCGGTCCTGCTTTCTGCACGGCCAAGGAGCAGAATAATGAAACCAAAGACTTTTATTTTATAAACCACTTGATCTTTGCTTGGGAAACTCTATTAATTGAATGGGTTTGCCTTTTTTGCCAGTCCCCTTTATCATTATTTATGGGCTTTAAATTGTTTAAAGTTCCCTTGACGTTCAATTTACAAGTTTGGGGACTTTTTTTGTTCTGCCTTTTGTCCTGGAGAAAGACATCGTGTTGGAAGTGCTTTGAAAAGCCAAACATGAGAGGTTGGCAATGAAAGGGAAGCGGGCGAGATCCCTTTTAATTCCGTTCTGTTGGTGAATGGCTCTTTTACATAATTGCAGGAGCTATTTCAAAGCCAGCCAAGGGCTGCCTTCACTTAGAACCACATGGAGTCTATTTTGGGCTTTCAGATTTAAAAAAAAAAAAAAATGGCTGAATAAAATAGTTAAAAAAGATGAGGCTTCAATGCTTTCTACTACTTGCAAATTGGTGTGTCTGATGGGGAATTTTACACAAGCACCCCTTTGTAAGTGCATCTTGGGCTTGGGAGGGACTGTTCTGGGTTAGCTGGGTGTGAATCCCAATTGCCCTTCCATAAATAAAACCCATCCCAAGCTATTTCCCAACTATTGCCAGGAGCAAGAGCTGCGGCAATGACCTAATGATCAGGCCACTCAAAGTCCCTATAAATAAAAACAACATGGTTGCCCGAGAAACCGGCCTGTAGCCTGGGACTGGGCGGCGGGCCGGAACACCCGGCCCGCTAAGCCCGCGGGTTTCTCCGCACCCACGGAGACCTGGGGCTCCCACGCTGCCTTCTCTCCACGACCACCCGGGACCTCGACCCTGGCGGCATCGTGGAAGCGCGCGGTTCGCGGTGCTTCCTTCTCCGGGCTGGACTCCACAGGCCAACGCAAGTTTGCTGCATGAATATTCATTTCCTTGTGCTTATTGAGCATTTTACTCAGCCTCCATACACCTGCGTGCAAAAGCTGACTGGGACAGCCCCGAAGCGTGGCGACAACTTAATTACCATCACATTTACTGACGTCTGATGTTTTCAGTGGCCTAATACGGTCTTGACACCAGCTTGGCACCGGCCGAGGAAAGTGTCCAGGGGCTGGGCCAACTTCATCCCGACTGGAGTTTCCCCGGGAAAAAAAAAGTTCGCAGAAGTTAACTGGAGTTGGAGGACGCAAGATCTCCCTTCGAGTGCATCCTTCGCTCTTCCTCCTCGGAGGGAGGGGACAGGGGACACCTAAGGCAAAGTTGCAAAGGTCTGTGCCGGCCGGTTTTCCCGCGCAGCCTGGGCCGAGCTGAATCACCGAGAGCTCTACAGTTGGAGGGAGTTCCGAGCTAGGCAGGTCGGAATCCGAAGGATGGATAAGCGGTGTACCTGTCTCTCGCTGCCCAGAAATCTCTCCGAGGAGCAGTGGAAAAACTCTAAAGGCTTTTATTATCCACTGTCCCCTCGCTCTGAACGCTTTGTAGGTAGCTCAGGTGCCCCGAATGAATCTCGTTAACCACGGCGAAACACAAGGATCCTTTTATGACGCGAACAGTCGTTTTCTAAGCAGTTAAGCATTAGATGAGAAAATATGACTGCACTGCATTCGAGAAAAAGCACACTGGTAAATAAAATTCATATTGAGGAGAATTCCCTTCACTCCTTAACTATTAAAGGACATTAGGACTATAACCCCTGTAGTCAATACTTTCCACGGCAGTTTACGGGTGCAAATAATACGCCATTAAATTATTTCAAGTGTACCTATAATTCAGTGGACCTCAATCTCCTTGCTGAACTTTAAATGTGGAATTATCACCGAAATAATCAAAGGAACCTCTGTCCCTTGGAGGGTAATCAGGGGATGGAAGTCCCTAGAACAACATTTTTACGCCAAAACAGCAAAGTGGATGGCAAATCTGCTTAGGTAAAATGAGTAACAGCTTACACAGACATGCCAGTGTCAAGCAGCAAAGGGACCCGGCTGCATCAACGTAAATCTAGCAGTCGAGCGTTTTTTTTTTTTTCTTTAGTATTCAAAAAACAAGGTAACCCTGCCCAAGACGGTGTGACTGTAACTATCTCATAATGAGAGGGAGTATTTATTATGCTCATAAAGAAACCAGACTTTTGCCCTGGGCTTCGATTTTTTTTTTTTTTTCTTTTCCTTTTCTCCTTGTGCTTCCTTTGCAGGAGTGGAGAAAGAGGGATAGCGCTTACAGAGCCCACAGACGTCTCCTTCCCCATGGATCCCAACGGGAATTCATTTCCCCTCACGCCGCCTAAGCCACCTCGGGGTCTGGGCGTGAAGGGAGTGGAGGCAATACAGGCAGCGTCCTAATGAATTCCTTTCAAACCGCCTGCGGCCGGAGCCATCTATTACTGCGGCCTGGAGTGGGGAAAAACGCTGGAGACGCCTTTGTCCTGGTGGGGGGGCTGGGGGAGGAGGCGAGGAGAGGGAGGGCGGCTGGCGGCAGGGACAGCGAGTTTTCTCAGCCCTCCGGGGCGCCGAGGATGCACCCTCCCCTCGCTCCTCCAGGGCCCGTTGGGTGGGCAGTGGGTCCCCGGCCAGACTCCCGGCTGAGGAGGTGGTCCAGGATTAAGACGTCCCCCAGGGGGCCTTCGGGTTAAAGCCAGAGAAAGGAGAAGAGCGAGAAAGAAGAGCTTCAAAGAATCAGGTCGATAAATTCATAAAGATCGATTTATCTTTATCTCCCAATTAAATGTGCTTGTAAGTGATACACAGCACACGTCCAACACGGGCCAACTCCCCAACCACTAGCTCCTTGGCGTGAGCTGATTTTTAATGACCGGCTTAACAGTGCTCTTCTCTCCTCTCCTCCCGAGTCCGGTGCTTGTCGGCCGTTCCGGGCGAACGTCTAGACCCGGGAAGTTGGAGCCGAGGCCCTGGAGGCGCGTGGAAGCCCCGCGCGCGCTGGCGCGCTTTGCACGGTCTGCCCTTGCCACGAAAGGATTCCATTTTAAAAGGGAATACAAGAGCTGAAAGTTTTGTTTTTATCATGGTGAAGGGGATAAGAACATTCCTAACACTCACCCCATCCCCGCCAATTCCCTTACTCCCAAATTCTGGGTTTTTACCACTGTCGAGACGGGGGAAACATCTTGAGGGAATCGGCTCCATCCTGCAGTAGGCAAAGGGGAACCGCGCACCCTCGAGTCCTCGCGCTGGAAACCTGGCGGCGGCGCCGGGGTGAGCGCTCCCTCGTTCCCAACGTGCTTAATTAGCGCCTATTTACAAAACGCAGCATTTATTTGCGCAAACATCATAAAGCTTTCATCAGGATAATCTCACGTTATACAAACTGGAGGCACAGCAACTCCCCCCTTCCTCCCCGAGGATGGAGCAGATAAAGGACTCGCTTTATTATCATAATTATCGTGGCTGTTATTTTGGTGCGCAGGCAAAGTGTGTAAATAGGTGCGATGATTAAGAATGTCATGAAAAATGAGAAGGGATCGCTCACTGGAGGGCCCAGCTCGGGATGGGGGCATCAGCAGCCTCCCCACGGCGCCGGGAACGCGGGGGCGCCTCGAGCAACCCGGCGGGTTCCCTGCGGCGGGCAGGGGCTGCTAGCTCCCGGCCGGCGCCCTAGGGGCGGACCTGGAGGGGCAGGACCTTGCCCCCAACTCCGGGAACCTCGCCCGGACCCCGGGAGCAGCAGCAGCAGCACGTAGCAGGTTTGCTCCAAAGCATGTACCAAAGAAATAAAACACCCGCGGTTTAGACGCGGCCATCGCTAGACCCGAAAGCCGCTCTTGGAGGCGGCCTCATTGAGGCTGCCGAGCCCCGAGTTTCGAGCCTAGGAGGTGCCAATGGCCCCTTTCAAGTTTGCGCGGCGCGGGCCAGGCGCACAAGCTCCGGCTCTCTGGGCCGCGCGCTGCGCTCGCGGCGTGCACAGCCTGCTCTCGGCCAGCCCTGGTGGAAGGGGCGGAGCCCCACTTTCGCCCCGCCCACTCCTGGCGCAGCCAATAGGCGGCGGCTCCCGGCCCCACGTGAGGGGAGCCCGGCCGGGCAGCAGGCAAAATGTGAATGAGAAAGAGGAGCGCGATTTAAAGGTGCTGGCGGCGCCCGCCGAAGACAAGTGCGCCAGCTTCGCGCGCTCCCCTGCGGCCCGCAGGAGGCGACCGACAGCCAGCCAGACAGACGGACGCTCAGACGGCTGCGAGCCCGGGCCGAGGGCCGCGGAAGCGACGCGCGCGGGCTCCGACGGGCAAACGGCGGGCGGCAGCTCCAGAGAGCCCGCGGGGCCCGGGCGCCCGCTCCACTCCGGGGCGCACGGCCTCACCCGCCCACCGCCCGCACCAGCTCCCGCCAGGCATGCAGCGGGCCCAGGACTGAGGGGTATCTGCTCTCCGGGTCCCGCTCGGCCCCTGCCCGGTGCACCAAGTTGTGCTCCCGGCGCCTGGCGGGCTTCCCGGTGGCGGCGCGGCGCGGGGACTTTTCGCCTCTCGCGGGCCTCTCCCGAGCGCGTCTATGAGCGCAGCGTTCCCGCCGTCGCTGATGATGATGCAGCGCCCGCTGGGGAGTAGTACCGCCTTCAGCATAGACTCGCTGATCGGCAGCCCGCCGCAGCCCAGCCCCGGCCATTTCGTCTACACTGGCTACCCTATGTTCATGCCCTACCGGCCGGTGGTGCTGCCGCCGCCGCCGCCGCCGCCGCCCGCGCTGCCCCAGGCCGCGCTGCAACCGGCGCTGCCGCCCGCGCACCCTCACCACCAGATCCCCAGCCTGCCCACCAGCTTCTGCTCCAGCTTGGCGCAGGGCATGGCGCTCACCTCCACGCTCATGGCCACGCTGCCCGGCGGCTTCTCCGCGTCTCCCCAGCACCAGGAGGCGGCGGCTGCCCGGAAGTTCGCGCCGCAGCCGCTGCCTGGCGGTGGCAACTTCGACAAGGCGGAGGCGCTGCAAGCCGACGCGGAGGATGGCAAAGGCTTCTTGGCCAAGGAGGGCTCGCTGCTCGCCTTCTCCGCGGCTGAGGCTGTGCAGGCGTCGCTCGGTGAGTCGGCGGCGCGCGCGACCCGGGCGGGAGGGCGCGGGGGCGCGCCAGCTCCGTGTTCCCGCGGGGACCGAGGGGATGAGGCCGAGCCCCCGCCCGCCCCTCGCCCCGGATCCACCGGCCTGAGGAGCCGGAGGATGCAGCAGAGCTGCGCGGCGGGGCCTCCGGAGGGCATTTAGAGCCACGCAACAAGCGCGGGGGCGGGGGGGGGGCGGAGTGCACATTCAGAGCCCCAGGCCAGCTGCTGCTCTGAGCGGCGAATTTATCTGCCGGCCAGTTTGGCCGAGTCTTGCACTCCCCCATCTCCAGCGCTGTGACCTGGGATCCCGGGTAGGTTTCGGCCTTTGGGGAGGGGGGGTTGGGCTGCGCGTCTTCGCAGGGAGGGTGCCGAAGGGCGTCCAGACCTATTAAACCCCTTTACCAGGCTTGCTGCTTGCCTGGGAGAATCGGATTCCTAGGAGGCTGTGCGTCCGCATGTGTGTGCTGGGGTGTCCGGTGGGAACTTCTTCTAAGGCTACAAAACTTCCCTTTGACCAACATCATCTGTCTCAAAACCCGACATGGTCTGGGATCTGCACCTCCCTAGGCACTCACTCTGGCTGTGATGAAATTGAAGTTCACAGAATTTTGGAGGCGGCGGCGGCGGCGGCGGCGGGGAGGGAGGTGGGCGGGCAGGATGAATCGCGAACTCCCCCTCAGTCCTCACCCAGCCCCCACCCCGGGGACAAAGAGGACGCTCTCTTGGGCCTCACGCCTCCTGTTACTTCTGTCTTAAGCTGCGGGAGGCTGGGAGGGTGCAGAGGAGGCCTGGTGGCCCCTTGAGTGATGGTTCTGGGCAAAGGGCCGTCGCCTGTACTGTCTCCTCCTCTCCCTTGAGCTTTCTCACGCCCCCCCCCTTCTCTACCCCTCAAAGGCCAGGAAGTCACAATGTGTTAATGTCACAGAAAGACAATCCGCTAAGGGGGGGAAATGCCCGAGGGACGGTGGGAAAGGGAAAGGAAGGCCAGTGTGCGAAATGTCATAAAACGCCCTTTGGTTTTGCTTTCAGTCGGGGCTGTCAGAGGGCAAGGGAAAGACGAGTCAAAGGTGGAAGACGACCCGAAGGGCAAGGAGGAGAGTTTCTCGCTGGAGAGCGATCTGGACTACAGCTCGGATGACAATCTGACTGGCCAGGCGGCTCACAAGGAGGAAGACCCCGGCCACGCGCTGGAGGAGACCCCGCCGAGCGGCGGCGGCGCGGGCAGCACCACGTCCACGGGCAAGAACCGGCGGCGGCGGACTGCCTTCACCAGCGAGCAGCTCCTCGAGCTAGAGAAGGAGTTCCACTGCAAAAAGTACCTCTCGCTGACCGAGCGCTCACAGATCGCTCACGCCCTCAAACTCAGCGAGGTGCAGGTGAAAATCTGGTTCCAGAACCGCCGGGCCAAGTGGAAACGGGTGAAAGCTGGCAATGCCAATTCCAAGACAGGGGAGCCCTCCAGGAACCCCAAGATCGTTGTCCCCATCCCCGTCCACGTCAGCAGGTTCGCCATTAGAAGTCAGCATCAGCAGCTGGAGCAGGCCCGCCCCTGAGGGCCCAGGGAGGGCTAGGGCCTGGACCACCGTGGAGAAGCCACAGTGCCCGAGGAAACCCATGGTGGACTCCACCGTGTCTGAGGCAAAACTCAAAGTCACCCCCCAACTTTGGACATCCCCAGCAAATTGAGAGTATATTCATGAAACAGGCTTGAAAGACTGCTTTTGAAGGGGCCACAGCTACACCTGAAGACACACTAAATATTTATTATACTACCCTACTTTGTACATTAGATGTCTATATAGACTGGATCTCAGCTGCTGTATTTTGAAAGTTATAGGACCCAACTACCCAGTAATGTCCTCCAGCCACATTCCAGAAGAGAACAAAACCTCTGCTGTAACCTGCCACGCATAGCAGCCACTTTTCCATACTTTTCCAAAGGTAAACATCACATGCAGGAACGAACACTGGGGTCTCCATTTCTTTTTGTTTCTATTCTGGCGTTTTTAGTTGACTGAAAAGCAGACGTTTTGGGGCAGCCTGGAAATTCGCTTTGCTTTGGTTTTGCCTGGCTTTCTTTCCTGGGGTTGCATATCCTATGAGCCATGTCTGAAGCACGTCTCCGTTGTGTTTAATTTATTTCAATGTAGCTTATT
Organism: Aethalodelphis obliquidens; assembly: GCF_003676395.1. Lineage (NCBI taxonomy): Eukaryota > Metazoa > Chordata > Mammalia > Artiodactyla > Delphinidae > Aethalodelphis > Aethalodelphis obliquidens. Next base: position 4,426,477 of record NW_020837946.1, read on the forward strand.
TTCGTATAAGTTATGACATTAAAACAATCTCAGTCTTGTGAATAATAAAAAGGAGAGAGAGAGGGAAAGACCAATTCTTGGGTCTCATAAGTTTGTCCAGATTTGACTGCTTAGAGGGAACCGCCTGCCGGCGTGTGGCCAGGCAACTGGTCTGAGACCAGTACCGGATGAACACCCTGTGTGCAGGGCCTCCTCAAGCCGGCCGGACGTGAGCCGCACAGCACCTCACCAGGTTTGAAATAGGCCAGCAAGAGCTCCAACTGGGTTATCAATTTGAGCAAAGCTAATTTTCACTTTAGAAATCTAACATCTTCCTCTCTGCTCAGCCTAACCAGTACCTAGGAGGCTGGCAAACTTTGGCCGGAGGAGGTGGGCGCCGGAGGAGGGAAAGTGAATGCGGGTATGGGTGGCTTTGCACAAACTCCTGATTCTCTAAATCGACGACAGCCGGGGAGGGAATGCGTTTCCTTACAAACATCCCGGACGCGAAAAGAAGCGGTGCTCGCTCGCGGGGCAGGGCCGAGCGCTCATAAATCAGCCTCCGGGCGTGATCTTCCGACGGGAGCAGAAACCCAACTAGCCGAGCTGGGCTTCACAGCAGCTCTCAGCTCGGAGGCGGAGGCGGGCTGTGAACGCCCGCGGGCCGGGCACCTCCCTCTCCGGGCGGGGTCGGAGCGGGGCGGGACCCGACCACCGCCCCACCCCGAGGAACGCCGGCCAGCTGGGGGGGCCGGTCCGTGGGGCTGGGGGTGAGAGCTGGGCACCTCCCCCTCTTCGGGGTGGGGGCGCGGCCAGCAGGGCGCGGGAGGGGCGTGTCAGGATTCCCAACCCCGCTCCCCGACCACCGCAGACCGCGCCCCCCGAGCCCGGCCAGTTCCGCGCGCTGCTCCTTTCCCGACCCGAAGCGCCCAGCCGGACGCGAGCGGCCAGGCCTTCCGGAGATTGCCGCGGACAGGCCGCGGGTGACCCAGGGGCGCGGTGCCAGAGCCCTCGCGGCCACCAAACCAGCAGCCCGAAGAGCGAAGAGAAGCCGGCGCCTTCGCCAGCCTCAGCCTTCAGAATGGAGGCCGGGGAACGGATTGCGAAGCAGCCGCGCGCCTCACTCACCGCGGTTCTCGGTCCAAGAAGGCGAAATCTGTCGCCGTGGGTCAATACTAATATTGACTTAATTTATACGGCTTACGACCCGTCACCTCTGCGCGGAGGAGGGGCATTGGGGACCGAGGTTTCAGCCCGAACTTCAGGCGCAAAGTGAGGGCCGGGCGCGACCGAGACACCGATTTCCGCCGCGTTCCCAAGATTTCCAGGGACAGAAGATGGCCCGGGCTTGGGTTTTGAGCACAGTGATACTGAGTGGCCGTTCCTCCGAGGGCCTCAGTCCGCTCTGCGGGGAGCGGAGAGCTGTGGAGGCTCCTTGCTGCCCCCCACCCAGCGCCCTGGGGCCTGAGGTGGGAGGTGCGCCCGGGCCGCTCCCTGCCCGGCGCACGGTCCCCAAGGCCCAGCCGCTCCCGCCGATGCCGCCGGTAGCCCGCCAGTGATCGCTCCCGGGTCGCCTGTTGGCGTCATCTGCTCGCGGCAGGTCCGCACTGGCCACTGGCCGCCGCCGCCGCCGCAGCAGCAATGGAGGCCCGTGGAGACGCCGTCCCCGCCCCCCATACCCGGGCCTCTCCATCCCCAGGCCGGATATGTGCCCCTGGCAGAACCGCGGCCGGTGGCGCAGAGTCCGGGCCTGAGGATCTGGGGGGGCTGCGGCCTCCGCGGCGGGGACGCCCCCACCTGGCGCTCCGGGTCTGGGGAAGGAACCCCGGGTGTTGAGAGCAGGGCACTCCCCGCAGATCCTGGCGTGCCCCCCCATCCCATGTACCCTTGCACCATAACAGGTGTAACCCCTACCCACATTCTCCAAAAGCCCATGGTAGGGATGGAAGGCACAGAGTGGAGGGGCCCAAAGCCTTGGCTTCAGAAACCTTGGGGGGAAAGTGAAGCTCCCTAGCAGGGAGGGGGGTGCCTTCAGGGAACCTCATGGTGGGACTCAAGCTCCCAGGCCCACCCCAGCTGCGCTGGTCCTTGGCCTTTGGAAGCAGGAGGAGTAGAGGGCCTGGGGCTACCCTAGCCTGGTGGACACCGCGGCACCGGCCACCGCTGGGCCCCCCTGCCCTCTCTGGGCTCCGTCTCCCTCCTCCCCAACCTCCGAACGCCGGGCGGCCCTGAGAGCCCAGCGCGGAGGCCCAGGCCCGAGAGACAGGCCGAGGGGAGGAAGATAAACAAGCGGCGCTTGATGGCCGCTGTCATCATGGCCGTCATCATGGCTTTCATTTGGCTGCCTAATGAGTCACATCACAGGCAGAGAGAAAAATTGTCAATCGCCCGGGCCCTAATGAATTTTTTTGCAAATTGTAATCAAGCCAGGCCGTCTCAGCTGGCTGATTAATGAGACCCACGAGGCTCGGCCAGCACCTCAGCTTTTTATTCCATCCCGTCCTCTCTGCACTAAATTAACAGCAACTTGTCTGCGCTTCAAATTAACTCCCGATGATTAATTCTGATGGGGGGGCCTGAAGAATAGCTTGTTCTAATAGGCTCTGGCCTGAGATGCTGTTGGAAATTAATACACTTCCCCTTTGGCTGCCGGCTTTAATCCAAGGTTGGGTTTTGACATCACTATATTTGTTGTTACAATAAATCCCACTTACATCTGCAGATCAAATAATTACGCTTGGGAGCGCTGCGGACCTGCACCCACCCCCTCCCTGCGCTAGGGCTCTTGGAGCCCGTCTGCACCCTGCATCCACCAACCAGGGTAGGGATCCTGGGGGCCGGGGGTGGGGGGCGCGGAGGAATAGTCACCCAGCCCAGCCCTAGCCCCTAGCCTCGGGGAGCTGGGTGCCCCTGGCCTTTGCAGAACTGAGGGTACTTTGAAAACCTGCAGCTACGTCTCCACGTTCTGGGGGCAGGGCCCTCTTAGATGGGTCTTGGGCCTTAAACACCCTCCTGTCCCTGCTCCCCGCTGGGGCTGGGAGAACCCCTCGGAGCACCAGGGCTTGGACTTCCCCCCCCCCCCCCCAGCGCTGTGCTGGGATTGCTGAGACTCAGCACATGCTTCTGTGCCCAGTTTTTGCCACCCAGTCCTCAGCCCCAGGGTGGTATTTCGCAGGGACTTTTCAGCTAAAGGGGGTGGGGGGAGGGGGAGGGGGGGAGGCGGGGTGGCCTTCTAGGCCTCTCAAGACCAGGTTTGCCTGGCGGAACCATCCCGATTCTACGGCTGTCTGCGCGCCGGCCAGTCCGCACGAGGCGTGTAGCTGGCCGGAGCACCTGCGTTCCACCCTTTCTCTCAGGGTCAGTGCCCGCTCGGTCTTGCGTCTGTTTGTTCGAGCTTAATTGGCTTAATCATTTCAGCTGTGTCTGGCAAGCCTCGAACAGGGCCTCCGGGCCGCTCCCTCCGGCCCCGGGCCTGTCCCAAGCAGAGCGGCGCTCTGTCCTCCCTGGCAGAGGGCTCTGCTGGGTGCTGGAAGCTGGGAGGGACACTCTGGCGGCCTCAGGATCTGACCACCGCCTGATTCTCGCCTCGGGGCCTTCTCAGCTCCCTGTGGCGGTCCCGAGTAGGGGTCTCTCGTGGTTGGAGCGCCGCGCATTCCGCGGCCTTGGCCACAGAGTCGGTTGCCTTCTCTTGTCACCTGCAGGAGGCTTGGGTGACCACACGGCCTAGTGGCGTGTCCGCGCTCAGCCTCCCTGGCGAGGACACTTTTGTGTATGTGCCCCTATTTCTGTTCCGGGAGACCCCAGGCCTCTGCCCAGGCACGCACAGCAGGAACAGGTGGTCCGCTTGCACCCTCTGATGTGCCAGGGCTTCCCACACAGCCAGGGCACAGCAGGGCCTCTTTCTGCCAAAGCTGGATGCCAGGCTCTGAGGTCTAGAGGGGAGCCGAGGTCTGGGGTCTGCCGGGAAGGGGTTGCCGGGCAAAGGGAGGTGGCATTAATCTTTATTTCGGCCCCTTATGGTGTAAACAGGAGAAATACGATCTTGGTAACCGAACATGAATGCAAATCACACCGTCAGAGTAATAAAGCACCTGAAACCCCGACACACAAAAGCAACACCATATGTATGAAGACAACCTGCATAAATTATAAATTACATCATAAAAATTGATTGCCGACTTGAACAGTTCAGAAGTGAGAGACCTAAGCTAACTTCCACACTCCCTGGCTTTGGGGAAAGGTCTGGGAGCACATTCCCTTCGATGGGCATCGGACCAGGGTAACTGGGCCCAGGGTCTCCTGCCAGCACTCTGGACCCATCCGCTTGCATCGGAGGTGGGGCGCGCACCGCCGGCTCTGCCCGGAGAGGAGAGGAGAGGCCCGAAACTCTGGAAGCCCTACGAAGTTCCGTGCAGGTGGGGCGAGAGGCGCCACAGGCACCGGGGCTGCTGCGCATCAAGGCCGGGTCTGGATTCCAAAAACCACCCCACCAGACCAAGGAATGCCGCCCCTCGACCCCAACCCTTCCAGCCGGCGCTCAGATGTCTAGCTCTGAGCCGAAGTTCCCTGCGAGGGTGTCCCTCCGCGCGGAGTCGGCTGTGTGATGAGCAAGGGTGTGAGTGTGGGCGGGTGTGTGAGCGCGCGGAGAGTGCTAGCATGTGTGTAGTTGTGCGATTCCCCTCTCAACGTCTAAGCCCGCTTTGCCGAGTTTCTCGGAATTCCTGGATCGCGGAGAACCAAGAGTCCGACCCCGCTGGAGAAGCCGAGACCCCGCTGGAGGAGCCGAGACCCCGCTGGAGGAGCCGTTCGGGGGCGCGCACTGCATCTTCCCCCGCGGGAAGCCGGGCCTGCGCCTCGGAGCTCTACCTCCACTCCTGTCCCACCGCGTGGAGGCCCCCGGGTCTGGTCTCTGGCCTCCACCTCCCAACCTCTAGCGCACTCCGTCTCCTTTGACCTCTCCGCACACACCCCTAACCTTTCTGATCTCTGGGATGACGTCCTCCCCCCACCCCACCCCGGCCTTGGAGCTCTCCCGGGTCTGGACTCTGGGCTGCGCCCCTACCCGCCCCCGAAGTCCACCCCGCCTCCTCCTCTAGGAGCTCCCCCAACACACACAGCTAGGGGGCCGGATCTACCGCCTCCCGCCGAGCAGACCCGGCCCGGAGCCGGGCCACACACCGGACCAGGGAGAGGAAAATGAGGTCGGCGCAGCCCCGGCCAAAGCGCGGGGAGACCCTAGTTCTGCCCGAACCGTCAGCGTCCCCTAGGCCTCGAGGGAGAGAGGAAGGAGGTCGCGATCGGAACCCGCGGTTCCGAGGAGGCAGGGAGGCCGTCGGCCCGCGTGCGGTTCCCGGCCCCGCGCGACCTTGCCGGGGACAGGCTCCCGGGCCCGGAGTCCCAAGCTGGGGGCCCATTCAAAGGCGCGCCCGCAGCCGGAGAGCTGCCTAGGGCCCGGGAAGAAGCCGGGGGCAGAGCCCGGCCTGGGGGGCAGACGTCACGCTGGGCGCTCCACCCCCAGCCTCATCTCTTTATTTCCCGCCACTGCATCCCGCGCCTTTGTCATGCCTGTCCCGCTCTGGTGTGGCCGCGCGTCCTCTTAAAGGGCTCGGCCCCCCAGCTCGGGCTCCTTGGCCGCCCGAATGACAAAAGCTGAAATGAGATTACACCGACCAGATCCCATTAAGTCGGCCCCCCGGCCCGCGCTCGGGCTGACTCAGATCCCTCAGCCCACCCGTCCCCCCTCTCCGCGCCCCCAGCCCGACTTCCGCAGACGCACCTGGCTCGGCGGCGGGGACCCTGCAGCAAGCTGAGCGCCTTGGGGGTTTGCAAGTGGCCGCCTGACCCCAGGGAGGGAGCGCAGCCCGGGCTCTGAATGACAAAAGCCCAGCCCGGCCACAGCGCAGAAGGAAACCGAGAGGGGCTGCCCCCAGCCCAGCTTGGACTGGGCGTCCCTGCAGGCAGAGGCGGGGTGCAGCCCAGGCAGTCAGAACCCAGGCCAGCTGGTTCTGTATGGAAGTTTCTGGGGCACCTCGCCCATAGGGCCAGACAGGTAGCTGGAGCCTAAGGTGCACGTAGGAACAGGAAAGACACCACCACCCGGTACCCAGTGCTTTACCTGCCCACTCGTCTCACAGTTACTGGGAACACAGGGGGAGGCTCCCTATCTGCAGATGTAGCAGCCAGACTGAGGGAAGAGGCTCCAGTCAGGGTGTCGCTTGCAGTGGGTCCTGGGTCACCCCAAAATCTGATCGCTCCATCCGAAAGCTTTGGGTGCTGAGGCCAAGGCCATTGGCACACACAGCAGCCCCCAGCGCTGGGAGCCAGGGCTCAGGTATTGGCCTTTTGGGGCAAGGCTGGTGGTGGGGAAGGGCTGGTGAGTCAGAGCTTCGAGCACCCTTGTTGCTGCATATGGGATGGTAGGATGGGGCTGGAGATGCCTGGCCCTGTTTCAAGTTTCCCTCTTTCTTCAAATAAAGAGTCCGTCATCTTTAGATGAAATTGGGTAGATCTTCCAGAGACGGGGCGCAGAGCAGTGCAGAGAACACTGGAGGGAAGTCACATCCTAATAGGAGCTCCCCTTCGCTAACCTTGACCAAACCACTTCCCCCATCTGAACCGTTGCTCCTTCACGTGATGACCTGGGACAAGGTTCCAAACTCCAGGTTGTCTTGGGTTCTGGGGGGTTTATGATGAAACACAGATGAAGGGCACGGTAATTTCAGGGCCTCGGCACCAGCGCATTTAGGGCCTCGGGGCACAGTTTTGAATGCAGACCACCGGGGTCCCACGTTTGGGGGTTTAACTCTCCAACCAAAGGTGATGTGGGCAAAGGGCACCGGGCAGAGCTGGGGCACACAGGGAGCCAGTATTAGCCACTGTTTCCATTTGTATCCGAACAGAGGCAGGTTCCCCAGCTGAAGGCTGGACGGAACCAAGGGCTGCCCTTCTGCCTCTGCAGCTCCTCCTCTGGGTTGGGGTCTGCTGTGTGACCTCAAGCTCCTCGGTGACAGCCCTTCCACCGGCCCAACCCAGGTTTGTCCTGTCGCAGCTGAGGCCATCGTTCAACCCTGTCCTTTGTGGAGGTGGCCTGGAGTCTGCAGCACCCTCTTCGCTCACTTGGTAAACGGGCTTCAAGTCCTGCACCGGCACCTTCTGTCCTCGAGGGCCCCGGAGTCTGTGGGGAGGAGACAGCTGAATGGGCTGGGGACCACTGCAGCAGGAGACAACTCTTCAACCCATGAAGGCTATCGCAACTCGATTCTTCTCCATGACACCAAATGACTTCAGTGACCCACATGTGCTATCTGATCGGATCTGCTGTGATATCTTAGCCCTGGAGTCGGGGGTCCCGGAGGCTGGCCTGGGGTGGAGGCAGGACTCTAGGTCTAACTTGTTCTTCTGCACAAAACCCGACAGAGGAGGTCTCAGTGAAGGTGTAAATTACGGATAAAGACGTGAAGTCTCTTTTCAGAAGGGCCTGCATCATTCCTCATATTCTCACAGTTCCTTCTTGGTACGGACACCCATCTCCCTCCAGAGGAGCCTGGTGGGATTATTTAGAAAACTGGCAAGAGCCCGAGCACTGTGAAAACTAAGATAAGCATTTTAAAAGCATTGTTGTCGCTGTGCTCAGGCAAAGAATCTCTGGCTGGGTGAAATCTCGCCAGACTCGTCATTTGGTTTTCCAGTAACGTGGGGCACGGTGCCACCCACGTGCAGAATGACCACAGACCTTCATGCGATCATTCAGAATACTTGTGTTACCAAAGCAATTATTTAACATACATGTATGTGATTACTTCGGGTCTTTAAACTATTGATCATTGAAAAACCTTTATCAATGGTTTTGAAGTGCATTTCCATTTTCCATGACTACGGCTGGAATTTTTGCCCACAATAATTTTCCTATTTCAGGATTTTGAAAGTTATAAATTGTGAGAAAAGAATGATAATTGCCCATCTTTAAATGAGAAATTGTTAATTTGGGATTTACAAAGGACTTTCCTTCATGAATAATAAGTGAAGACAAATTTGTCTTCCTGCCTCATCTCTGGAGGCTGCCGTCTCCTTACAGCGCCACCTATAGGCAGGGCATCTCTACTTGGTGTTTTTGGCATCGCCGGCAGGACAATTCTTTGGTATGGGACTGTCCCATGAATGTCAGAGATATGACCCAGTTAAATGACAGCCAACAGTGCCCTCAAGGAGAATGCAGCTGTCCCCAGCTGAGAGCACTCCTGCTAAGCATGGGGACCCGATGGGCACCTGGGTGCAACACACACCTTTGGGCACTCGGTGCCAAAGGGGAAGACAGCTTGTTCCAATGTGGGGAGACCAGTGTGCCCTGAAGCTCATGGCAAGACCCTCGTCCCCAGCCAGTTTGGGCAAGAAAGGCGCACAGGGCAGAGGCTCCTGCGGGGAGGCTACGGGTGAACAGGTCTTTACCAGGGCCTCTCCCCGCACCCCAGTGACCACAGTGGGGCTGCTCCGGGCACCCAGGGCCACCAGTCAACACAGCAGTGTTTGTATGACCAACTGCCTACAGCTCAGCGCCCGGAGGGCTCACCTGGCTCCTCCGTTCAGACGCTCCCCGGGCTCTAGGGTTCCTGCTCCCCTCTAAGCCTCGTCCTGCTTCTGAAGCTGTGGGAGCGATCCTGCCCATTCGAGCTCAGTAGTCACAGCCAACCACAGCTGGCGCAGCTGCATGGGATCTCAGCACTCCGGGCACCCTGGCTGAGAGCTGACAATGAACATGGGCAGGTCCACCCCGCGGGAGTTCTTCCTTCCCAGGGCACTTCCCTTCTGCAGAGGTTGCCCAGCACTTACGTGGTTCAACATCCCATCCCCTAGGCTCAGGACCAAAATGGCCTCCAGTGTGTCTCAGGGGGCACGAAGGCCTTCACGGGGGTCCACACTGGCAGCCTGGAGCTCCTGAGGGGGCTCTGCTGACCTCACTCTCCACCTGGGCCTTTCGAATGCTTTCTCAAAATGAATGAATGATAACAATAAATAATAATAATAATAGTTCTTCCCCCCCTTACTACCCAGCCCCAGCCACTGGACTGCCAAAGAAATCGAAGGGTTTATAGACGAATTTGGAGATATGTAGCCAAGTCCCTGATGAGAACGGAGATGACAATTTTCAAATAATTCAGTCCATTAAGCCTATAGCCTGCCAACATTCCAGAGGTTCCATTGCTTCAGCTGGAGGAATTCGATGATACTTTCAGGAAATGTTCTCAGTGACATTACTTCTTGGCAAGTCCACCTTGGTCTTGAAATAATGATTTAGTAATATGAGCTCATGTCCCCTCCAGCCCCTCCAGCCCCTCCAGTCCCTCCAGCCCAGACTAAGAGAGTTCCTGCTCCCCCCTTTCTCTCCTCTTCTCCCTTTAGCTCTGCTCAGACATGTCAGAGGGGACTGGAGTCCATGGGAGACCAGCGCGCGGCAGGGGGAGAGGACAAGGGAAGTAAGGACGTCCATGCTCCCCAAATTAACTGCTAACATCAAGGTAATCTCAATCAGAATCCCAGAAGAATCGTCTGAAATTTGACCAAACGATCCTAGAGTACATCTGGAAGATGCATGAACAGATGGACGTAACTGGGGAATTTTTGTTTTGTAATTTTATTCATTTATTTATTGAAGTATAATGGATTTACAATATTGTGTTAGTTTCAGATGTACAGCAAAGTGATTTAGTTATATATATATTTTCAGATCCTTTTCCTTTCTAGGTTATTACCAGATATTGAATATGGTTCCCTGTCCTATACGGTAGGTCCTTGTTGTTTATTTGTTTTTATATAGAGGAAAGTGTATCTGTTAATCCCATACTCCTAATTTATCCCCCCCTTTCCTCTTTGGTAACCATAAGTTTGTTTTCTATGTCTGTGAGTCTGTTTCTGTTTTGTAAATAAATTCATTTGTGTTATTTTTTTAGGTTCCACATATAAATGATATCATATGATATTTGTCTTTCTCTGTCTTCACTCAGTATGATAGTCTCTAGGTCTATCCATGTTACTGCAAATGGCATTATTTCATTCCTTTTCTATGGCTGAGTAATATTCCATTACAGACACACACACACACACACACATCTTCTTTATCCATTTATCTGTCAATGGACATTTAGGTTGCTTTCATGTCTTGGCTATTGTAAATAGTGCTGAATTGAACACTGGGTACATGTATCTTTTCATATTAGAGTTTTCATCTTTTCCAGATATATACCCAGGAGTGGGATTGCTGGATCACATGGTAACTCTACTTTTAGTTTTATAAGGAACATCCATACTGATAGCCATTCTGACCGGAGTGAGGTGATACCTCATTGTAGTGGTTTTTTTTTCTTTATTTTATATATTTTTTTAAAGAGTTTCCACTTTATTTATTTATTTTCGGCTGCACTGGGTCTTCGTTGCTGCGTGTGGGCTTTCTCTAGTTGCGGCGAGCGGGGTCTACTCTTGTTGCTCTGCGTGGGCTTCTCATTGTGGTGGCTTCTCTTGCTGTGGAGCACAAGCTCTAGGTGTGTGGGCTTCAGTAGTTGTGACACGCGGGCTCTGTAGTTGTGGTGCACGGGCTTAGTTGCTCCGCAGCATGTGGGATCTTCCCGGACCAGGACTCGAACCTGTGTCCCCTGCATTGGCAGGCGGATTCTTAACCACTGCGTCCCAGGGAAATCCCCTCATTGTAGACTTGATTTGCATTTCTCTAATAATTAGCGATGTTGAGCATCTTTTCCTGTGCCTCTTGGCACACGTGTGTCATCTTTGGAGAAATGTCTGTTTAGGTCTTCTGTAGCTGGGGAACTTTTAAAGAGAAGCGTAATGATGAGGCGCACTTCTTTGATAAGAACGCACATCTAATGTCCGTGGGTGACGGGCCCTCTTCTGAGCCCTATAGTCATTAGTTAGTTGAATCCTCACAACAGCCCTAAGAGCTAGGTATTGCATTTTACCATACGAAACTGTTGGTACTTGCTAGCATTTTTTTACCTACAAAGTGGCAATTTTGTATTATGGCCAACCACATTTTGCAGATGAGAAAACCAGGGCACAGAGAGGTTAAGTACTGTCCCAAGGTCACACAGCTAGCAACTGGTAGATCCAGGATTTATACCCAGACAGGCTGGCTGCAGGGATAGTGCTCATAAAATGATATGATGTGACTGACAGATTACTCAGAATTAGACTCTAGAATATATGAAAATATAATCTATGATAAAGAAAGCTCCACAAGTTTGTGGAAAAGGAAGAATAGTTGCATACATGGTATTTGGAAAAACTGGCTAATTAGGGGAAGAGACAACAGATCTTCACCTGCCATCTTTACCGCAGATCAATTACAGATGGATTAAGGAGTTCAATGCATAAAAGGAAACCTCTAAAACCTAGAAAAGAGGATTAGCTGAATAATTATCTGCCGAGTGGAGAGGACACAAGCAGAGAATAGCAAAGCTGTCTACATAAAAAAAACTGGAGCTCTTGTTCATTCAAAAGATCATAAAACAATTAAAAATACAAGGAACAACTGGGAAAAACACTTGTCAGAAACATGACAAGATGGATTAATACATTTCCATATAAAGAACTAGAATAAAAGGGAAAGGAAACTGAGAAAGCGCATAGATGGACAATTCATGGAAAGTGAAAAGCAAACTCATTGATTCCACAAACATTTATGGGGCACTTATTACTTGCCAGACACTGTTCTGGGCTTGAGAAGGAGCTTGCCTTCTATGCGGTGAGACGGGCATGAAACAAACCAATAATGCCAGGTGTTATGAAGACAGGTAAGTGATAGGAAGGAGAATAAGCAGAGTAAGGACACGGGGAGTGGGAGGTGCTGTTTTAGATGGAGGGTTGGGGACAAGCTTGCTGCTAAGGTGAGAGCTGGGTAGCTCCCCGAAAGAAGTAAAGGGGCAAGAAATGCACAGGTCTGGGGGCAGAGTATCCCAGGCAGAGGGACAGCAATGAGACTAATGTGACTGGAGCAAACTGGCAAGGGGGAGAGTGATGGGATGATGGGGCCACAGAGGCAGCCAGGCACTTGACCATGGAAAGCTTTGGAGGCTCTGGGAAGAACTTGGATTTTATTTTAACTGATACAGGAAGCCACTGAAGGTGTCAGAGTACAGGAGTGCATACTTTTTTCTTTAATTGCTAATAAATATATAAAACTGCTAATACTAATAAATATATAAAACTGCTAATACCTTTTTCTTTAATTGCTAATAAACATATAAAACTGTTCAAAGAGATACAAATTAAAACCAAAATGAAGTACCAAGGTAATTCTTCAAATTAGCAAAGTTTATAATATAAAAATAATATAAGAATTTATAATATTAAAAAATTTGTAAAACCGGACAGGGATATGGTTCAGGGAGGTGGACACTCATCCGTGGCTTGAGGAAGAGCATCCGTTCAATCAATAGTGATTGAAAAGGCGCCATGATTCCAAAATGAAAAGACAACTTACAGGATGGGAGAAAATATTTGCAAGCAATGTAACCAACAAGGGGTTAATTTCCAAAAGCAGCTCATATAGCTGAATGTAAAAAAACCTCAAACAACTGAATCAAAAAAAAATGCAGAAGATCTAAAAAGACACGTCTCCAAAGAAGACATACAGACAGCCAACAGGCACATGAAAAAATACTCAACATCACTAATTATTGGAGAAACGCAAATCAAAACTACAATGAGGTATCACCTCACTCCGGTCAGAATGGCCATCAACAAAAAGTCTACAAATAATAAATGCTGGAGAGGGTGTGGAGAAAAGGGGACCCTCCTACACTTTTGGTAGGAGTGTAAATTGGTGGAGCCGCTATGGAAAACAGTGTGGAAGTTTCTTAAAAAACTAAAAATAGAGTTGCCGTATGATCCAGGCATCCCACTCCTGGGCATATATTTGGAGAAAACTAATTCAAAAAGATACATGCAGGGACTTCCCTGGTGGTCCAGTGGGTAAGCCTCTGCGCTCCCAATGCAGGGGCCCTGGGTTTGATTCCTGATCGGGGAGCTAGATCCCACATGCATGCCTCAACTAAGAGTTTGAATGCCACAACTAAGACCTGGCACAGGCAAAATAAATAAATAATAAATAAATAAATACTAAAAAAAAGATACATGCACCCCAGTGTTCATAGCGGCACTATTTACAATAGCCAAGACATGGAAACAACCTAAATGTCCATCAACAGATGAATGGTAAAGAAGATGTTTTATCTATACACACACACACACACACACACACACACAATATGGAATACTACATTAAAAAGAATGAAATCATGCCATTTGCAGCAACATGGATGGACCTAGAGATTATCATACTAAGTGAAGTAAGCCAGGCAGAGACAAATATCATATGATATCACATGTGGAATCTAAAATATGATACAAATGAACTTATCTATGAATCAGAAATAGACCCACAGACATAGAAAACAAACTTATGGTTACCAAAGGGGAAAGCAGGGGGAGGGATAAATTAGGAGGCTGGGATTAACAGATACACACTACTATATATAAAATAGATAAACATCAAGGACCTACTGTATGGCACAGGGAATTATACTCAATATTTTGTAATAACCTATAATGGAAAAGAGTGGGGAAAAGAATAGATATATATGTATAACTGAATCACTTTGCTGTACACCTGAAACTAATACAACATTGTAAATCAACTCTACTTCAATTAATAACAAAAGAAAAGGAAACCACGAGCCGGATAGTCTTTGAGGGGCTGCAGAGGGGTAGCAAACAAGAGAAACAAGGGATCCATGCTCAGGAAGTAGGGTAAAAATTTTCTCTCAGCCTATTTTAAACTTGTTAAACAATAAGCAATAACCTTCATTATAAAAAACAAATAGGAAAACCATTATTACTACTTTTATTCAGCATTGTAACTAGTGGTCCTAACCAAAGCAGTGAAATGAGAAAAACCAATAAAAGCCATAAGGATGAGAGGGGGAAACTAAAATCAAATTTATGAGAGACACATTTAAAAAAAACAAAATATAAGGTACTCAGGAAAAATGATAACATTTTCTTGAGAGACATTAAAGAACATCAGAATAACCAGAGAGAGAAACCACGGCTATGGATGAAAAGGTTCAATGTCATAAATATGTCAGTTATTCCCAAATTGGGTTAGAAGATTCAGTGTATATAGAAAACAAACTTATGGTTATCAAAGGGGAAAGGGGGTGGGGGAGGGATAGATTAGGAGTTTGGGATTAGCAGATACAAACTACTATATATAAAGTCGATAACCGACAAGGTCCTACAGTATAGCACAGGGAATTATATTCAATATCTTGTTGTAAACCATAATGGAAAAGAATATGAAAAATATATACACATAAAGAATATATATATATATATTTGAATCACTTTGCTGTAAACCATAAACTAACATAACATTGTAAATCAACTGTACTTCAATTTAAAAACAAGAAGTTTCAATGTGATTCTAATAAAAAAACCAGGAGGGCTTTTGAAGAGCTTGAGTTAAGAATAATGATGGGGCTTCCCTGGTGGTGCAGTGGTTGAGAATCTGCCTGCCAATGCAGGGGACACGGGTTTGAGCCCCGGTCTGGGAAGATCCCACATGCTGCAGAGCAACTGGGCCTGTGAGCCACAATTACTGAGCCTGCACGTCTGGAGCCTGCGCTCCACAACAATAGAGGCCGCGATAGTGAGAGCCCCGTGCACTGCGATGAAGAGTGGCCCCCGCTTGTCACAACTAGAGAAAGTCCACACACAGAAACGAAGACCCAACACAGCCATAAATAAATAAATAAAAATTAAAAAAAAGAATAATGATGACATACATGAAGAAGGCGATATGGTGAGAGGACATATCCTACAAGATATCAAGCCTTTTAAGGTTCCGGTTATTAGGGAAGTATAGTGTTGCCATGGGAATAGATAAATTGAACAGTGAAAGCCTAGTACATATACCCCATGCATATATATCACAGAGCTTTCAGTAAAGAGTGCTGAAGCAATTAATGATCTCCAGAAAAAAAAGAAACTGGATGCTTCTCTCACATTACACATACACACACACAAGTTAATTATAAATAGATTAAAGATGTTGATGGAAAAGACAAAATTTTTAAATTCTTAGAAGCAAATATTCGAGTATTCTTTCTAAGGGAAAGGATTTCTTCAACAAGTTGCAAAAAGCACTGTTCATCAAATGAGAGCTTTTTTTTTTTTTTTTTTTTGCGGTACGCGGGCCTCTCACTGTTGTGGCCTCTCCCGTTGCGGAGCAACAGGCTCCAGACGCGCAGGCTCAGCGGCCATGGCTCACGGGCCCAGCTGCTCCGCGGCATGTGGGATCTCCCCGGACTGGGTCACGAACCCGCGTCCCCTGCATCGGCAGGCGGACTCTCAACCACTGCGCCACCAGGGAAGCCCAAATGAGAGCATTTTTAAAAAGTCACAAACTAGAAGAAAATCTTTGCAAGGAATTTGTATAAAGAACAATAAAAAAAAACTGTTATGAGTAAAAAAGAAACAGATTAATCAGTAAAAAAAATAATAGGAAAGGGGCTTCCCTCATGGCTCAGTGGTTGAGAGTCCACCTGCCGATGCAGGGTACATGGGTTCGTGCCCCGGTCCGGGAAGATCCCACATGCCACGGAGCAGCTGGGCCCGTGAGCCATGGCCACTGAGCCTGTGCGTCTGGAGCCTGTGCTCCGCAACAGGAGAGGCCACAACAGTGAGAGGCCCGCATACCGCAAAAAAATAAAAATTAAAAAAAATAATAATAATAGGAAAAAAATATGAACAGGCATTTTTTAGACGAGCAACATTATTAACAAGTAAATTTAGGAGTAGATGCTCAGTCTCACTGGTAATCAGAGAAATTTAATTAAGACCTAAATGAAATACTATTCTACATCCATCAAATTGGCAAAAACTTAAAAATCTGACAATACCAAGTGGTAGCAAAGTTGTAGAGTACCTAGAACTGTCATACATAGTTGGGGGGAATGTAAATTTGTACACCTATGTTGGAAAACAATTTGCCTGTTACACTGTGAAGTCAAACACATGCATAGCCCCATGGCAATGTTACTTTTAGGTATTGAAAAAGTGAATGACTAATGATCATCTAATAAACCTTTTGCAAGTCAGGTAGTT
Source organism: Aethalodelphis obliquidens (assembly GCF_003676395.1). NCBI lineage: Eukaryota > Metazoa > Chordata > Mammalia > Artiodactyla > Delphinidae > Aethalodelphis > Aethalodelphis obliquidens. The sequence goes on from NW_020837946.1 coordinate 4,442,629, forward strand.
TCCAATTCATTGTTTCCAATGACATGGAACAGAAACCAATCCAGTTACCAGCTGGTACATCGTTAAAAATTATGTTTAACAATTAAAGAAATAAGGTCACGGGAAGTTAAAATAAATTTTTAAAATTCATGTTATATACATATTTGCATTGCAGAGAAGTATAACAGGGTGATCAATAAATGACCTTTAAGGATACAAGTCAGGATAAAGTTTTCAGGAAGGAAAAGAATGAAAGCACAATTTCAAGAAAAAAAAGGAAAAATGTAAGATTTCTGAGTGTTGAAGAGTTTGTTCATGTAGCTTTAAATAGGATGATGATGGATAATAAATTGCCGTGGTGCTTGGATTCCACTGGACACATTTTTTAAAAGAGTGCTGAAGAGCTAGCAATAAGAGCTAGCTAGCTATAAGAGCAAACTGTGAAGTGAGGCAAATAGTAATCTATTTATTGGCCGTTAACTGTCAGAGTAGGCTCCTTCCAGCTTTATATCTTTGACAAAATTCTTTATTTTTTTCCATGTTTCTTATATAACAGGAATGATGTTAAGTATAGTGCATTTGGAATACAATGAAGTAAAATTTTGTCTCAAAAAATTAAAAGATACTTTTTATTTTTATTTTTTTTAAATTTCATTTATTTATTTATTTTTGGCTGTGCTGGGTCTTCTTTTCTGTGCGTGGGCTTTCTCTAGTTGCGGCGAGTGGGGGCCACTCTTCATCGCGGTGCGCGGGCCTCTCACTGCCGCGGCCTCTCTTGTTGCGGAGCACAAGCTCCAGACGCGCAGGCTCAGTAGTTGTGGCTCACGGGCCCAGCCGCTCCACAGCATGTGGGATCTTCCCGGACTGGGTCACGAACCCGTGTCCCCTGCATTGGCAGGCAGACTCTCAACCACTCTCAGCCACCAGGGAAGCCCCAAAAGATACTTTATTTTTAAGTGTTAATATTTATAATGTGCCCAAATTATACCATTTTCAAAAACTTATGATAAAAAATTGAGATTTCAACTTTAAAAGGTGCAAGAGGATGCACAGTTTTTCAAATTCTGTTAGAGAGTGCATGGGGGAAAGTTGGAAGTTCAGAGAAACTCTTGAACGTATGTGCTGGAAAAAATGTACAAAAATATTCTTGGCAGCCTGGTTGGTGATGGTGAAAACTGGAAACTCAAATCCAGAGGAGAATGAATAGATGCATTGTGGTCTATTCACATTCTGGAGCAGTACAAATGCAGGAACTTTGGTGACATACAACCTGGACAAATCTCCAGTTTTATAAAGCTCGGTAACTGAACTATTTTTTGAAAAGCAAGGGAAAAATTGGCACACAATTCAACATAATGGTTACCTCTGGGGGTAGAAACATCCAGGGGGCAGAATTACCCAGGGGCCATTGGTGATTTTCTAGTTCTTAAAATGGGATAATGAGTTACTTTATTATTCACTTTTATGGCTTACATATATGCCATTCTACTGTCACATCTTAACCAATTAAAAATTTTCAATTTTTATTTTGAAAATTTTCAAACATATGGAAAACAGTGTCCAATATGCAGTTCATATTTGGATTTCCTCAATTGTTCATATTTGATAGCTTTTTAAAAGACCAACATCCAGTCAAGATTCATAAATTGCATTTGATTATTATTAATTTTAGTCTCTCTTATTCTAGAATAATTCACTCTTTTTATGACATTGACTTTTTGAAGGCTTCAGGCGAACACTCTTATAGACTGTCCTCCTGTCTAGTTTTGTCAGAGTATTTTTTCCTATTCTCTTAATTCCTCTTGGTGATTAACCTGCTGGAGGTTGGGGGGTACTTCTAAGAAAAGAAAAACAGTGCATTTTATTATATAATGGTGTCACATTTTTATGTAGTCAAATCTGTCCATTTTTTTAAACTTTGCGTTTTTTATCTTAATGAGGCAACCTTTTTCTAGCATGTGGGTTTCTCTCTAGTTGTGGCATGCGGGTTTTTCTCTCTCGCGTTGTGGCGCGTGGGCTCAGTAGTTGTGGCACAGAGGCTTAGTTGCCCTGCGGCATGTGGGATCTTAGTTCCCCAACCAGGGATTGAACCTGCGTCCCCTGCATTGGAAGGTGGATTCTTTACAATTGGACCACCAGCAAAGTCCCTACATCTTGCTTTAATCTATTTGGAATTTATTTTTGCATACGGTAGGGTAAGAGTCAAAGTATACTTGCCCCCAAATATATGGCCTGTTGTCTCCCCTGTTTATTAAATAGGCATTTTCCATTGATGTGAAGTGCTACTTTTATCATATTCTAAATTCCCATATATCTATAATCCATTTTCTAGAACTTAGCTACAACTCTGATCTATTTGTTACTTTCTGCTCCAACACTGTATCACTTTAATTTCTGTAGTTATTTTGATGTCTTTTATGGTAAGTTCTTCCTCATTGTGCTTCATTTTCAATTTTTTCTTAGCCAGTGTGTCACATTTTCTTTTCCAAAAGAATTTCAGAATCATCTCTCCAAGTTATTTTGAAAAATTCATTTGGAATTTAGATGGCAAATGCACTAAATTTATAGGATAAAGGGGTAGCATCTTTACAGTATTGAGTCTTATCATGTAGGATCATGACCTGCTTCTCTTGTTATTCGGATCTCTGCTGTCCTTTCGTAAAGATTTAGAATTTTCTTCATATAGGCTTCATGTATACCTTATATAGGTTTATTCCTAGCTATTTGAAAATATTAGTTGCTATTATAAATGGGAACCTCTTTTTCTTTTTACATGAAAAATTTCTAGTTTGTTAATGGTGATGGTATTAGAATGCAATTGACTTTTTATGTGGGTTTTGCCTCTCCTTTTCAATACTTATACACCCTTTTTTTCTTGTCTTGTTGCACTGGCTCCAGCCTCCACTCCAATATAATAGTGAATAGTAGTGGCGATGATGCGCATATTCCATTTCTCCCTGATTTTAATGGAAATGCTTCCCTTTGTTTTTTTCTCTATCTCTGTGTCAGGTTCCAATTTAGCATGTGTGCCTGTGCACACCCCCAAAAGCAGAGCTTAGATTACTCACTTTGGGCTGTAGTCGATCACATTTCAAGGGTGCTGAGGCCTTGGGTCAAACTCCAGCTTTGCCTTTTCACACAGTTGTATGGCCTCTGGCAGGTTCCCAACCTCTCTGGGACCCATTCTGCTCTTCTGTAAGAGGGAGACACTGATGCCTCTCTCTAGGAGGACAATTACAAAGCTCCCAGTGAGGGGAACGCTTATCCCATGCCGGCACCCACTCCCCTTCATGGCTGCGCTCCCCTGGGGCAAGGACTGCGCTTGAGATCATGGCCTTAGAAGGGGCAGGAAGCTCCTTGCGCCCTGTGGAGGGAGGCCTACTTGGAAAAGAAACATTTACAAAAAATAATCATAATGCTGGTTGCAATGTTGTCAGACAGGCCAGGTTTTTCTGGCTCCACTTTTCCTTGACAACCAGCTCCTCTTTCTCGCCCCTCAGATTCATAAGTGTCCTGGGCAAACACATTGGCAGCTGAATCCACCATCATTGTTCATGATAAAAAAGTGTGACTAAATATATCATTAAAGTTGGTAACTCAAGAAGGTATGTTTCCCCTGGTGTGTCCCTGAGAATAGCAGTAACGAAGGGTGCATCACATGAAAATTAATTTGTTAAATTCAGTCTCCTTACTCAACCTCTTCTGGAAGCCTTCACTCTGCCCATGGGAGGCCTAGGCTCCAGAGCGGTGCAGGGTCCCTTATTCAGCATTTTCCATGCGTGTGTGAGCACAGAGCAGACGCTTTCTTTCAGGTGTGCGGTAAATGCTTAACAGTCGGGGGAAAAAAACCTCTGCTGTATAGTGTTTGCCAATTTCCTTGGTGTAAACACTCCAACCACGGCCAGTTTCAAGTACCTATGGGATGTCACTGAGCACGGAGCTGGGAAGAGAGGCTCACAGTCAGCTCTCCGGAGCTGGGAAAAGCTGCTTCCAGCTCATTACTGCTCAGGGAGAGGAAATCCAACAGGTTCTCTGATCCTTAAGGGTGGGGAATGGTGATGCACTTCCCTATGCCCAACAGGGGTCCCAGTTTTTTGTGTTCCCTTCGAGAAGTTGTTTTTATGTGTGCATCAGTATATATAAATGGATAAACAGGATGGAATCATATGCAGAATCACATCGTTCTGCACCTTGTATTTTTTCACTTAATGTATTGTGGCCAGTTTTCCATAATCAGAACATATGGAAGGGTCTGGATCTTGTGGTCAGCTGCTCCACAGTCTCTCTAACCAGCTCCCCACTGCTGGACATTCCAGGCGTTTGCAGGCCTCTCCTGGAACAATGTTGTTCTCTGCAAGCACACATTACCTAAGCCGCCCTCAGAGGACCTTGGGCAGCCTGGCCCAGCCCTGCCTGCTCTTCCACTGCAGACACCTGCTGAGTGGTTGAGAACTAACTCTCTTTTGGTATTAATGCCTAATAATAAACCAGTCAGTGCCCTTCCTTGAGCACTGGGTACCTTCCCTCTTGCCCAGAGCTAGACTTGCAAACGCATTCAGCAAAGACAACCACCTGGTGCGACTGAGATGGAGGAAGACGTGGACGCTCGGCATCTTGGAGCAGGAGGGATCTCAGGGGCTGCCAGCAGCGTTGTGGAATCCATCCCCATCTCTGGATTCCGCGTCCTTGGTGGGGCAGCCCGTCCTGACTCAGAGTGGCCGGCATGACTGTTTGCCAGACTCATGAGTTCATCAGAACCTGTTCCAGGCTGGCCTCTACTGAGGCCTCTGACCAGGAGACCAGGCACAAGAGGGCGGGCATCCCCAGTGCCCCCTCTGTAGGGGCAGACAGTGCCTCTCGGTGCTTTTTGTTTGGACTGAGCTGAAAGGGTGGCTGGAGTGGTGGGCAGAGGCCCCAACCTCAGGGCTGAACTAGTATGCCTCTGTCACCAGGGGGCCCAGGCCTGACATCGGCACTCCTGCATGGCTGTCCCTGTCAACTCTGGAAGGCCAGGGCAGACATGTGGGCTAGACAGGCCCAGGTCTTCTGAGGGTGCCAGCCAAGGCCGCATGCCAGGAGCCAGCTCCATGGGGCTCAGCAGGGAATAAATCTGAAAGCCAAGGAGCCCGCCCCCCTGCCCCCTTAGGATGCCGAGGACCAATGCCCGGGGCTGCTGGGCAGAGCGGGAGATTAGGGGGGAGGGCACGGCGGCTGCCTTCAGCAGAGCTGGGGGTTCAATGAGGAGGACTTCACGTGCATGCATAGCTGTCATGCAGGGGAGGAAAGTCGGGGGGACGGGTGATGGGGTCAGGGTAGGTGGGAGCAAGGAAGGGTCTAGGGTTTTCCTTCTTGGCATGCCATGACGCCTCTGTGTTTCACTGAATGAATGAGGGACAGATGGGCCGTGTTCTGCTCCGGACCTGGGCTCTGGGATGTGGCTCGCTCAGAGCCTGGTGGTACCAGATAAGCTGCCTGAGTCCGGGGGAAGGACATCTCTGTGAGGGAGACTGGAACTGCCGACCGGTGTCTGCCCTTCAAGAACATGTGTTCTGCTGGGGCAACGCCATCCAGAGTGAGACTGCACACCCGGCCTCCTTTGCAGTTGGACGTGGCCACGTGATGGGCTTCTGGCTGGAGAATGAAATGGAAACCTTCCGGGCCAGTGCCCTTTATTGCCTCTGCCTCTCTTCTCCAGTCTGCATGCAGACGCCGCCTGGGGCCACACGAAGGAGGGTCTCACCTAGCGGTGGTCAAGTGCTGGGCTCAGAGGACTTGGGTCCCCGAAGACTCGACCCTCCACCGCAGGACTCCCAAATTTTATATGATCCATAACGGAACGTGAGTCTAAACTTCTGTCTTGTTGGAACCACCACCGCCATTTTGTGGTTTTCCCTTTCTGGCGCCGTCTGAAATCTACCCAACACGGTACGCCCACGAGGGCTACCGGACCCCAACCTGGCTCTCGCTGACACACCGTATTAGCTGTGAACCGTGGGTGGTGCCTGGGACCCGCTGCCAACCATGAAATTGGAAGCTTTGGAGATGAGGTCAGCATTGTAGTCTTCACAAGCTCCCAGTGAATCCAGCAGGAGCTGTAGGTGGGAGCGAGTGATCGACATAAATAAAGGAAAATGGAGTGTATTTGTCCCTCCCCCAGCCATGCTGAAGTCAGGCACTGGGGGCCTGTCTAGCTGCTCATCCGGGCAACTCAGTGTCGTGAGCTCCAGGCTGGGTGGGGTAGACTAGTTAACAGTTAATGAACTCCCTGAGCAATGCGGAGAGGTCAAATGCATTTATTCGATACATTTATAAGCACTTACTGTATGCGAGGCATTGTTTTAGGTGCTGGGAAAAGTGGTCGATGAGACGTGCATAGGGCCTGCCCCTCCAGGGACTTGTGTTCCCGTGGGTGGTGCACACTTCAGCAGGTAACAATGAACATGTGGTGTAATTTCAATCGGGGTACGTGCCATGAAAACCAATAAAGTAGGATAAGTGGGGAGAGAGTGGTGGGGCTGTTTCAGGTGGGGTGGTCAGTGGACCTGAGCTCCGAGCAGAGACCTAAGGAAGGAGAGAGGAGGCACGTGAAAGGCAGGATGAGGAACAGAGTGGGTGAGGGAACGGCAAGTGCAAACATGGGAATGGATCTATTGGCAAAGCTCAGGAACGAGCAAGGCCAGTGTACCTGTGGGACAGGGAGCTCGTGCAGGAGCCGTCAGGGTGGTGGTGGGCAAGATCTCATGGGACCTTTGCAAGACAAGGTAAGCATCTTGAATTTATTCTAGGGATGCTGGGAAGCCATCAGTGTGGACAGCACAGGTGTTTCAGGAGCTGACTTACACTTTAAAAGGGTCACTCTGGCTTCCAGGTGGACGTTAAACAAATGGGGCAGCAGAAGAAGCAGGGAAACAGCCTGGTATTGGAGGCATCCGGCGCCTGGATCTGGGTGGCTGTGCTGCAGGGAGTGACACGTGGTCAGCTCTGGGAGGTATCTTTGGAGATGATGGGTGATCGGAAGGGACAGAAGTCCTGGATGACTCCTGCACATCTGGGCAAGCACCTGGCAAGGGCGAGCTGGTATTTACGAAGATGGGGCTTCTTTGGGAGGGTTGTATTGGGGGGGAAACATTAATCTCTGTTTTGGAAACGATGCGCTTGAGATGACTATTAGATATCAGAGGAACTATTGATTGGCTACCCCAACACCTATTCCCAGCCTCCTTTTGTTCTTTTCTACCCACAGGACAGAGGCTGGAAAGGATAGATACTTGCTTCATATGACCAAGTTCTGGCCAATGAGTTAGTCACAAAGGGAAAAATTGCTGGAAAATGGTGGAAAATCTTGGAATACCTTTGCTTTCTTGATAAAAAAGATAGATGTGGCCAGTGCCACCCCTTTATCCCATGGACATGAATGCAATGTCTGGAGCTATGGCAGCCACCTTTTGACTGTGAGGTGGCTTGCTAACGAAGTGGAGAAGCATGAAAGAACCTGAATTACAAAAATTAACACTGCTGAGCCACAGTGCCAGACCTGGACCGTCTGCCTCTAAATATTTTGTTATGTGATACAATTAAGCATCTTTAATGCTTAAGCCTCTGTTACTTGAGTATTCCATTATCTATAGCCAAAATAATTTGTAACTATACAACATCCAAATACCTACTTCGTGGTGGATATAGGAGTCTAGAACTCAGGGCAGAGACAAGGCTAGAGATATAAATTTGGAACTCAAGGGCAAATATTGAAAGCTCTGGGCCTCGATGAGATCATTCAGGAAGGTCTCATGATAAAGAATAGTCTAAAGACCAAGTCCTGGGACATCTACCATTTGGGAGTCAAAAAAGGAGGAGCGGCCAGCAGAGACCAAGAGGGACAACAGAGTATGCTGTGTGTGTGTGTGTGTGTGTGTCTGTGTGTGTGTCTGTGTGTGTGTGTACAAACACATACACACGGGACCTTTGGTTTGGGGGTCACTTGCTATGTGTCTATGCACTGATCTGCAACTTGACTTTTTGTTAACAGTATACCATGGACATCTTCCCCCATCAGTACATACAGGTCTACTCTATTCTTTTTAATGGCTACTATCATTCTATTATATGGATATTCCATAATTTATGCGTCATATGTTAAAAAGGACTTCCATCCTATTGTTTCATACATGGAATTGGTACAATTAGCTAGCCATTTGGAAGAAATAAAATTTTCACAAATGGAAGATGGATGAAAGGTTTAAATAAAGTACGGTAAAATAATAGAAGTGTACTAGAAGAGGAATTGAGTTTTGTGTAATTTGGGTGAGGAAGGACTTTCTAAGCGTCACACGACGGGCAAGAATCATAAAAGTAAAGACTATTTGAGGATATAAATCTTAAAATTCTGTACATTAAAAAAATCATAAAATTGGAAAGGAAATGAAACAATGAGAAAAAATTTTATAAATGTGCTATATAAAGGGTTAATATCCTCTAAGTTTACACATCATTAAGAAAAATGCAAATGCTCAGAAAGAAAAGGGAGCAAAGTATATGCAAGGGTAACAGCAACAAAATACAGATTGTTATTAAGCAAAACATTTCCACCCCAATAGTGTTAAAATGCAGGTAGACTAAGAGATCCTAGTTTTTTGCCTTTCGCATTGGAAAAGAAAATGTTAGCACCATTTCGGTAGAGTGCTGGGGACCAGGCGGCCACATTCCTGAGTGAGTGTTTAAATCATATGAGCTATTTTTTTTTTTTTTGACATGAAAAGTTGTTCATGCTCAGGGCGCCGAGTGATTATTGATTGGATCTTGGATGAGAGGAGAATCAGCTATAGACATTATTGGGACAATTGAGGAGATTTGAATATGGGCTGCATATTATATCATATCAATGGTAACTATCTTGGGAGTGATAATGGTCTTGTAGTTACGACAGAGAAAGTCCTTGTGCTTATTTATTTAAGGGTGAAAAATCATGATGTTGGTAATTTACTTTCAAGTGGTTCAGCATCGTGTGTGTGTACATTACCATCTTTCTATTACCTGTCTATCTATCATCTATCTACCATCTATCATCTATCATCTTTCTAATCTCTAATCATCTATCTTATATCTACCTATCTAACCTATTATCTATCTATCATCTATATAGAAATCACCAATGTGTTAAAATGTTAACAGTTGGCGAATACAAATGAGGTATCTCTGATGTTCAATGAAATATTTCCTCAACTTTTCTGTAGGCTTGAAAAATTTCTAAACAAACATCTGCAGGGAAGAGCGGCTGCAAAGGTTTGAAGGATGTTATTTTATTTTTTAAAAGAAAAGTACATCTGTATTTTTTAGAAGGCTGAAAGGACACGCATTCAAATGCGAAGAGTGCCCATCTCTGAGGTGTTGGTAGTTGCTTATTTCACTTTCTTTCCTTATTTTAAAAAGTTATAGTAGTAATAAATGTTCAGATGAATCAGAAAATTCAAATAAGCAGAGAACAAGTTAAAATCATGAATAATCTGAGAGAGAACTCTTGTTAAGATCCGCTGCACCATCTTTTGGAGCGTTTCTATACATATATACATATATGTAATTCTATGTACTTTTTCCCAGCCAAAATAGAACTCATGGTATACACACTGATGACTTGCTTTTTGCAAACTCTCACTCTGCGTTATAAACGTCTTCTCATCTCCTGCAAAATGTTTCCTGCTTGCATGTGGATTGGGGGGATTTTAATATTTGTATGGTGTTGCTTAATTTGATGTTCCAGATTTTCTGTGGCCTTAATGATGGTGATGATTTTTAATCCTTACTGTGCACTCACTAAACACTGTTCTAAGAAATGTACTAACGTTAGCCTTCACAACCCTCCAATGTGAGTATTACCATTACACCCCTTATACAGATGAGCATTCAGACTGTCATAGGGAAGAACTTTTGTATTCTATTACAAGGTTTTTTTTTTTTTTTTTTTTTTTTCGGCCACGCCACACAGCTAGCGGGATCTTAGCTCCCCAACCAGAGATCGAACCTGGGCCCCGGCAGTGAAAGTGCTGAGTCCTAACCACTGGGCCACCAGGGAATTCCCTCTATTACAAGTTCATCACTACAGGGATGTTGCCTAGAAGCTTGAATGATACATAATGGCCCATCTCTGGGAACCCTGCCTCCCAGGTAATGAGCATTAAGCTAAAATGCCTTTGTTTAGCTCACAGGAAACATCCTGACCAGGCCCACCTGTGAATGACCACAGGAAGGAGGAAATGAACACATCCCCTCCAGAGTCTGACTGGAACCAGGAGATGTTTGACTTTACTCCCTCCCCTTTAGTGTAAAAGAAGCCTGAATTCTAACTCAGGAAAGACGGTTCTTTGGGACGCGAGTCCACCGTCTTCTCGGTCTGCCGGCTTTCTGGATAAAGTCGCTATTTCTTGCCCCAGCAACTCATCTCTCGATTTACTGGCCTGTCGTGTGGCGAGCAGTAAGAGCTTGGACTTGGTAACAAGAGGATCTAGGAAGCCCAGGCTGTCTGAGTGTACAGCCCACGTCTTAATCCAATACACTGCTTTGGCAATGAGCATGACAGTTTGTTGCTAAAAGGCAATATTTCATTTTCATTCCAAACAGCTCAGGCACTGGGAGAAGCTGCGGCCAAGCTCTCTGGGAACTTGGCATCCAGGCCAGCACCTTCTGCTCAAGGAAGTCATTTCCCCGAGTGTGGTCTGGCAAAGCCAAGACGAATGCGACGGAGCCACAGTGACCAAACTGCCGTGCATTTCGCAAGTCCACACAGCCAGGGCACAGGGCCTGGGCTACTCTGTCCTCCCAGCCCTGCCCCGGCCTGCCTGGTGCAGAGTCACCTGGACAGATGGCGCAGGAGTGGGCAGCCACTGGGGTGCCCGATCTGTTGAGCATTTGGCAAGAGAGGACACTGCACACAAATGATCACTGGATCCTCAGCCAGGAGCAGTGCAATGCCAAAGTTCTCACCGTTCCTGTTCATGTGGGGTGTGTGTGTGTGTGTGTGTGTGCGTGCGCACGTGTGCTGTGTGTGGTGCATGTGTAGTACGTGTATTGTGTGTGGGGGGTGTGTGTTGTGTCATGTATGTGTGTGGTGTATGTGTGTAGTGTGTGTGCACATGTGGTGTGTGTGTGTGGTGTGTTACGTATATGTGTGTGTGTCATGCATATGTGTGGTGTGTGTATGCGTGTAGTGTGGTGTGTGTGCACGTGTGGTATGTGTGTGGTGTGTGATGTATATGTGTTGTGTGTGTTGTGTCACGCATATGTGTGTGGTGTGTGTATGTGTGTAGTGTGGTGTGTGTGCGCGTGTGGTGTGTGTGTGGTGTGTTATGTGTATGTGTTGTGTGTGTTGTGTGTCATGCATATGTGTGTGTGTAGTGTGGTGTGTGTGCACGTGTGGTGTGTGTGGTGTGTGATGTATATGTGTTGTGTGTGTTGTGTGTCATGCTATGTGTGTGTTGTGTGTATGTGTGGGTCATGTACCCTCCACAGTGCAGTAAACCAGGTTCTTTCTCTCCAGCTTGGAGCACAGACAGACCTTGAGGCCAGAGCAGAGCTTGGTCAATACCACATGCAAATAAATAAGTGCTAATTGCCTGCAGTGTCTCTGGGTGTCAGGTGCGGTTATCGGACTGCGTTTATGGGCCAATTAGGCTCCTTACGGGACTCGATGGTGATAAATCGTGGCTTAGCGGCTTCGGGAATGTGCTAGGGCTGGTGGGGCGGTGGCGCTCCACGCGGGCTTCTGGTTGTCCCTGCACGAGCGCGCTGGGACCTGCGGGGCGGGGGGCCAGAAAGCTCCGCACATCGATGGCCGACCCTGGCCCGGGGCCACGGGCCAGGCTGAGGCTCCACCGAAGTGCCTGGGGACCTCTGGGGGGACCCGACTGCCTGGCGGAAGGGGCGAGGCGCTGAGCGCCCAGCTGCGGGCCTCCCTCTGGACCCTTCCCTCTTCAGCCCGCTTGGAGTGACAACCAGGCTTGGTTTCCCGAAAAGCAGAACCCCCCAAAGAAAATGGTGCAGGGGAGAGGGATGAACTGGGAGTATGGGGTTAACAGAACGCACACTACCATATACAAAATAGGTAATCAACACGGTCCTATGGTACAGCATGGCAACAGCATTCAATATCTTGTAATAAACTATAATGGAGAAGAACTATCAGAAAGAATGTATGTAGACTTTGCTGTACACCTAAAACTAACGCAATAGCGTAAATCAACTATACTTCAATAAAAACCCTTAGACTTTGTGTTTGTTCCCGTGTTTTGTTATTATAGAAACTGTAGCCACGAACATCTTTCACACAAATGTCGAAGTGCTCACATTACTCCCTGGCCAGATTCCTAGACATTGAATTTATTCATGTAATTAACACATTTATGGAGCCCCCCACTGTGATGAAGCCTCGTCTAGGCCCTGGATTCCTGGGCCAGAGGGAACATTTTCAGTGTCTTTCAACACAATTCCGTATCGCTGTGCAGAAATGCTGTTTGACTTCGTTTCCACCAACAGCGTGTTAGGGACAGTCCCACTGTAGCCTGGCCAGCACTGCATACGATCACTTAAAAAATCTTGGTTGTAAAACCTAGGCACTCAGTCCCACTTTAGTTACGTCACTGAGGCCGCAGAACTTTCCGTGGCCTGGAAAGGTGAGTGATTCAGTTCCCCACCCCGGAGGCGGAGAAGCTGTGATCTCCCAGGAGGGAGATGGACGCTCCGAGGCTGACTCAAGAGCACTGGAGGGAAGGTGGGAGCGGTCAGGACGGGGTAGAGACCAGGACAGGCCAGGAGCCGCTGAGCAGCGGTGAGGCCGGGCCAACCCGCCTACCGGGCAGCTCTCTGGGGAGTCTGGGTGTTGACAGAAGGGTGTGTTTGGATGTTGGGGAAACTTACGGGCGGAGGGGCAGAGACCGACGGCTGCCCACTCAACACCTGCTCCCCGCTCTTCCTTACCACCAGACCCTGCCCCACTGAGCCCCCCTTGCAGCCCTGAATGACGCCACCTGGTCTGGCCAGCTGTGTGGCAGTGGTCACGAGCGGGGCTTCGAGGACGCCAAATAAAAGGGCCGTCGCAGCTGCACCCTCCCTTCTCCCCACCTGGAAGGCAGATGCTGGATGTGGAACAGCCCTCTGTGGGGGCCAGGAGGTGATGGTTGACCAGGTGGCCGGTAGGAGGCTGGGCCCAGATGGCCTTCTGGAACTGTCCATGCAGCCCTGGCCTGCCTACCTCTAGGTGTCATCCCTTACTTAAAAGAACTGTTTTGTAAATCTCTTACCAAATAGATAACCAATATGCACGTGAATGCAGCTGATTCCTCCAAAAAGCAATGTTCTTGGTCCTTTTTTGGCTTATTTACTAGAAGACAGGCCACCTTTGTCATGGTTTGAATTTGGCCTGCTGGGGGTCATGTGACTGCGTGGCTGGGTGGCTCGCTCCCTTCTGTGTTGCGCAATTCACCAGACACTCTGTGGCGCTGTAGGCGCCCCACGCCACGGGGAAATCCCAGCAGAAACTGTAAATACTACCTGTCCTGTGATCACGCGGCTCTATCTTTACTGACATGGAAGCCTGGGGGGTTGGAAAGCCATCCGTCTGTCTGTAGAGAGAAGAGTCTGGACGGTGCTCCAATCACTAACTGTGGTGACGTCCGGGTGGTGGCATTTTGGGTGAGTCTTACCTTCTTTATACTTTTCTGAATTGGGGGATAAAGATAGAATGTTATTTTGCATGAGAACATTTTAATATTAGTAATAACACCGTCCTGGAATGGGTTTATTTTCTAGCCACCGCTGAGTCCTTATCACATATCTGGGGCACTGTGGGTCCAGTGCAAAGATACAGCTGAAGCATCTGATGTATCAGAACTTCCGGGCCCAGGCGATCCCTGGCTGGAGGAACCAGGGCCTCTTGGAATTTCTTGTAAATAGGTCAGAAGAGCTGCTCCTTGTTTTTTTCCTTCTTGCCATGACTGTAGCACCTTGGGCCAGTGTGCTCATGCATGGGGCTGCCCGGGCCTAGTAGCAGAATCCCTTCCGTAAGCACTGACCTGGGAATAGAAACCCAATTCATCATGACAAAAAATGCCCTCCCCTCCCCTCCCCACCAAAAAAAAAAAAAACGCAAGAAAAACCTCCACGGAAGCGGCGTAGACGTATTTCCATTTCTTTATTAGAAAGAGGCCTCTACGCTATAGCCACCTCTCTCCATTACTTTACACATTTTTCTTTTTCTTTTTTTTGTCCCCTTAGAATACTGTACAGCTGACACAAAAAAATCCCAAGGCAGGAAAATACAAACTGGCATATTTAATCAAAACAAGATCGTAGGAAATAACAAGCCAAGTGAAATGTCTGTCAATGGTTTTAATTACAGTACAAACAATATAAATAAAGCATCATTGAGTCATTGTGAAACAAACTTGCTGAATGAGGTAATATAAAAACAACCAAAAAAAGAAAAGGAAAAAACCCATCTCTGGATAAACCCCAGGCTCCGCTTCCGTCTTCTATACATGGCTATTTACAGAACAGAGAAATGTGCTAAAGTGTGGCGAGGCGCGGCCTTCCCTAGTCCCTCCTAGAAATGCCTCCGTCATCGCCTTTGACCTGCTCAGGCTTCCCTTTCAGAAACACACCCAGTGGCAAGATGAGAACCCAGTTCCGAGTCAGGGACAGGAGAGCGGGGCTTGTCTGGGGCAGGAAGCCACACCCTCGGACCCACGTGGCGATGCCTGTGGCTGGTGCAGCCGAATTCCAGCCCTTCCCTGGGCTGCCAGCCCGGTCCTTCCGGGGCTCGGCCTCTGGTCAAGTGCACACGGCATCCCCAGCACAGGGCACTCAAGCCAGGGCAGGGGCAGCAGCCCCAAGAATCTGATATATTTTAGACACAAAAACTCAGTCGGAGGAGAGAAACCGTGCTGCGTTTGAAGGCTTGGAGAAGGCATTATTTCTAAGACCAAGATGCGTGAACAGCCACAGAGCAGTTTGTAAGGGTACCTACCCCCCGCCTATCCACCACGGAACAGCTCTGACCCTCACTCAAGCCCACCAGTGCACTCGTAATAGTCCTGGTGAGAAAACTGCCGGGACCCCGTGGGTGGGACAAGGGGGCTGAGAGGTGCGTGCTGGGCTCCCATGAGCAGTAAGCACTAACTCCCTGGCTTGTCCCCAGCTCACGGCACCCTGGGTCCAGCCTCTGTCCTCCCAAGCGGGATGTACCTTTTCCCCAGGCGGCTCAGTCAGGTGCAGAGCTGAGTGCAGTGTCCCCAGCTGGGCTGCTCACCAAGGTCTTTGCACGAAGCCAGGCACTGTGGGTTTCTAACACAGGCGTCGTTACAGGGGTGGGGAGACCCGGGACATCCTTCACCCAGCCCCTGACACACCTTTAATTTCCACGAGCCAGCTCTGAGCATGAGCTTCTAGGGGATGGGCAGAGTCTCCTTATGACAAGAGTATTTGAACCAGCTCAGACATTAGCTTCCGGGCCGGTGTGGATGCCGTCCGGCACTAGGGAGACAGGGGCATGATCTGATTGAGGGGTGACTGTTCCCGACCGTGGGTGTGTTAAGGGGGTTTGCTCCATTCCAAAGCCTCCCCAGCCCTCTCACATCTTGTTTGGTTCCTTTCTTTCATCTGCATCTCAAAAGCTGAAGGTCATGGAACGCTCACGAACACTGAAATCTAGATGAGTCCTAACTGCACTCGGACAGGTGAGGACCTCTCTTACGCCTTGATCACAACCCTCGGGAGTCCTTCTCTACAGACGCCACAGCCAGGCCCAACACAAGACAAGCCTCAAGCCCACCTCTCACTCATGCAGCCACCTTGCCTCTCCTTGCGCACAGCCGGCGCCTGCTGGGAGCCGGGTGTCCCGCGGTGGCTGGAAGCCCGCGATCCCGTCCTTTTAATGGGGCAGGCTCATGCTCCTACACCTGCAGCCTTTAGAGCCACCTTGGGTCTCTGCTGGGCACGCCTGCCCCAACCCTGCCCTCTCCCCGGCACCGAAGGCCTTCTTCTGGATGGCTTGAGGGTCTCAGATAAGGACACTTTCACCAAAAAGGCGCAAACCCCCAAACGCTGACAACAAAAACAACACCTCGTAAGTGAAATGCCTTAAGGAGGGGTTTTCAAGTTCATGGTCACCGCACCCTTGCTTTGCCGAGGGTGCTTGCTACACTGGTGAAACAAATACTTCTAAAATCTGGGCTTTAAAAAAAAGAATCACAGATTAAAAACAGACTTTTTCGTTTTACAGAATCCCCTGCTGATGAAATGTCCTCTAATTTCAACTCAGACCCAGACCGAAAAAGCCAACTGGAAAAAAGTGTCGATCTATGTTTAAAAAGCAGCAGACATCCAAAATGAGACGGGGAATTTATTCATATTTTTAAAAAACATCTGTTTTAGGACAGCATTACTTTTCTAAGGGGGAGAAAATCTGTGGTTTGGGGATGATCACGTCTTAGGTGGTTGAACGTTCAACGTGGAGGTGCTGACCCTGTGTGGCAACATTTCTCTCTCAGATGTCACAGCACCTTGGGTTCCAGTGACTACTTCCTGGCAGTGATGGAACTGAAAGTCTGAGCAGTGTTTCATCTACCCCAAGGGATTAGCCCACCCGGCTTCTCCCGTCTGCATAACTGGAAGGAATCTGATGTCTTGACTGAAAGGCAAAGCTGATTTAGAAACTTGAATGAAAAAGGACCTGTCAGCGTAGGGCACAGAGCAGGGCAGAAGCAGACCCTGCCCCAGCCACTTGGGGAATCCAAAAAGAAACATGTCTAAACCACGGCTAAAGACCCCCCAAAGACCCACTGACCACGGGGCTTCCTGAGGACAGCTGCTTGGGGAATCCAAAAAGAAACATGTCTAAACCACGGCTAAAAGAGAAAGATGCAAGTCTCGATGCCAAAGGCCCTTATTTAGCTTTTTGGTGAAGGATGGGGGTGAAAATCACTCCAGGACACGACTTCACAGCGTGTGAAGCCCACGTGTAAAGAGGCCGTTAGAAATGAATTATATTTCCTGGGAAAGAAAGATGCGTATCTTCAGCACGTTTCTATCAGAGCTCCTTCCTGACGGCTCTTCAGTTTGTTTGCTTGAAGGACATAAATACGGTCCAGGGGAGCTGCAGAAAAGTCGCGACGACCTTGCGGGGCACCTGACAGAGAGGATGTGAGCGAGTGGAAGCAGCCCGTCCAGAGGTGACGGATTTGCTTTCCAATCATCTGTGTCTTCTGAGCAGTCTTTGAGACCTGACCCTACTTTACTCACTGAGGACCTACATTGTGGCAAGGCTTCGGAGCTCCCCCCCTACCCCGCTTCCAGAACATTCTAAATGCAAAGAGAAAGGACTGGCGGGGTTGGAGCCACCGGGGCCCATGTCACCCGTGAGCACAGCTCAGGCTGGGGGTTGGGCAGGAGCCAATGGCCACTCCCAAGGGGAAGGATGGTACCACCAAGGGCAGGCCCAGGACAAGGTCACTGGCCAGCCACAGCAGCTCAATGAGGGACAGAGGGAGAGAGAAGGCGGCCCTGGAGCCTCAGGCCACACCCTGCCAGCCCAGAGTGCCTGCAAGAAGCTCTGGTTTTAAAGCGGAAGCAGGATAAGGACACTGAACGGGCCCCAAACACGAGTGTGCCCAGCGGCCTCTCAGTGCCAGAGGAGGCGTCTGAAGGACAGAGGCCTTGGGATCGACGACACAGCAGAGGGTGCGGGAGAGAGAAGGGTGGTCTCGGCCAGAAGCAGCGGGGGTGAAGGGCCTGAAGGGGACACTCACCCTTCCGTCCCCTAGAAAATCAAACTCAGACTCAGGCTGGTGGGCGCATGGCGGTGAGTGACGGGGAGGGGGCAGTGTGGGCTCACCCCTGGGGGAGGGGCTGCCCGGAAGCAGGGGTCCTCGGAGAGCCTCGCTCCCACCGACGACGAGGAGGACGACGACGACAACGGCGACGACGGCGGGCTCAGCAGAGACAGAGGAGGGTCAGAGCCTCGACGGGAGGGCCTGGCCGCCCCCGCCCCCCCAGGGCACTGGCTGGGGCCGGTTTCCTGGCTGGCGCTCTTGGCCCCGTCCTATCCACGTTCTGCTCTCCTGAGCCTCCCGCCCCCGGCTGGGCATCGGGCCGGCATTTACCACCCTGGTCCAAACGTCACCACACCCTGCAAGGCCACAGGGTTTCACAGCTGAGGAAGGACCCTGGGCAGCTGGATGGGACGGCAAGGCCAGGTGAACTCAGGTCTGCTCGGCCCCAGGGCTGCCTTTCTTGTTGGACTATTGTTCCCTAATGAAGTAGTGACAGCTCCTTTGCGAATGTGGGGAATGAGCCTGAACGTGTTCAGGTGGCACCAAACTGGGAGGCCCGGAGCTGATGCTGGAGGCCGAGGCTGGGTCCAAGTGGACCGCATCAGGCGGCACAAAACCTCAGAGGAGGGGGCAGAAGTGCATGGCCCTGCACCGGTGCTACAAGGGCCGCAGCCTGGACTCGTGGCCCTGCAGGAAAGGTGCTGCTTTAAGGATTCCAGGCCAGAGTAATTCAGGAAGAGCTGCTCTCTCCTGCACCCGACAGCCCAGCGGTCAGCAAGCACCTGCTTTCTGGGATAATTCCACATAGGGCGGGCTTCCTGGGGGACAGGAAACTGTACCTGCTTATGGGACCAAAGACTCATGGCAGTAACGTCACCCACTCACCCTCGACTGCTCATCTACTGGGAAGACCGGAGACGGAAGGAACCTGGGACCCTGGCTTGGTAAACCATCTGTCTGTCCACCCCAGTACTCGAGGTCAACCCACACACCGTCAGAATCAAGGCTCCTTTCTCCGCAGGGTTCTCTTGGCCACAAGAGAAATCCAGAGAGGTCTGCAATACACCCAGCTCACCTGTGCAGGTGCCCTCACACGCGGCCGCCTTATCATATGCCTTCCCCAGCCAGTGGGTTTCTCGTCAAGGAAAAATTTGAATTCTGAATAGAAAAGGTTACGTGGATTCTGCAGTGGTGGCTTCCTGTGTCCTTGTCATGTCCCTGAACTTACATGGAAATAAACTATGAAAACTGGACCCCCTTCCTCAACTGGTTATTTCTAACACTGGTCCTGGGTCCTTGCTTCTCTGGCCTTGGTGTTAGTAAGGCTTTAAGATGGGAATGAGAGCGTTGTCAGCAAAGAAAGGACTTCTAGTTTGACACTGACATACAAACAGATGAGCCGCCGGTCACCTTTATTTTAAAAGAAAACCCTTGAAACCCACTACCGCCTTTTCTCTGTTGCCAAAACTCGGGCTCGAGAAAGCAGGCTGCCCCCTGCAGCAGATCAATATCGCTAAAAATAGCAGGAGAGGGGTCGAGTTTTCTAAGGAGGAATCAATGAAGTCCCAGCGCTGGAGGGAGGGAAGGGAAGAAACCAGTCTAGCATTCAGGTCGTGAAAGGCTAAGTGAAAAAAGAAGTCATCTGGGAAAATATTATATTATAAACACATATAATAATCTGTACACACCCATATACATCCCAAAGAGAAGCCTTACAAGGAATTCCGTTTCTTTTCAAAAGAAGGCTTCACTGTGATAAAGCATTCCTACAGTGGGAATTAACTACAATGAAATAATTTAAGAATTTCGTTTATACTCTATCTGTGTCCACTACGTAACGTCTATGCTAACGGGGAGGCGAATGCGCGTGGCTGGATTAGAACAGTGATGCGTTCTTCAAAAACAGGAAGGACTTTCTTTTTTCCTCTATTCACATTCAAAATAACCACACAGCGATGAAACAGAATTAAAAATCGGGTGGAGGGATTACGGACCTGTTGTCAAGGCTTCCAGGCTGGAGGCTTCCGCACCTGTTATCCTGGGAAAACGCCGAGTTCCACAGAGCTGCATCAAGGTTAGAAATGCCCATGAAACCCCGACCCAGGTAGAAACCGTGTAAAGCTTTATCTTTTCCCCACCTACTTTAATTTTTTTTTAAAAAAGTGAAAGAAGGGGAAACACTCTTACAAAATAGAAGGTGTAATATATGAGAGCAAGGAACTTCCCCGGAGGCGGCAGGGTGAACGTGGCCCTGTGTTTCTGTGCTACCTCAGTCCCATGCCGTCCTTCAAGGTGACGCCCTCTCCCCCCTCATACTGCCAAAGGGCTCAAGGCACAGTTGCCCCCTTTTCTTTTTCACCTAAGGTGTCACGATCTGGTTTACTATGTTTGGCCACCACGTTGAAGGCGGCCGAAGTCTGAAGCAGCCAGAAACCGTGACGATGTGATGTACTAAATCGGGTGATGTACTAAAATGACGGGCCTGGCCACCAGGCAAAAAAAAAAAAAAAAGTCTCAGGGCGTTTCATGAGTCAGCCTGTGCTCCCAAATTGGCAGCGGTGGTCAGGATGGACCTCTGCAAAGCGCCCGGGTCTGGGATTTGGAAAGTCACCCCCCCCCCACCCCGCGTTGCCACAGCCTGTTCCTCTGGGTGGGCAAAAGTAGGGTCAGATCTAAATCGTGCTTTCCAGTAACAAGGAATGACATGCCTCTTCCCCCTCTAATATGCTTTTATCCCCCCCTTTCTTGATTTTAATAAGCAAATTGTACCACCATCTTACTCTGATATGCTCCTTTTTAGAAGCTGTATATCACATTAATGGAAGTGTTTACTGCTGGGAATATTTCCCGTGTACAATGATCTGTAACCCTCTTATCTCCACTAGTTGCATATTATTAGTTCACATCCAGTTCAATTTATAAATTAACAGAGGTGCCATTTGTCTGTATAGAAATCAATGCATATTTATGAACTTCTTTTATTCAAATAGATTTTCAACACATCTCATCTAAAGACAGAATACAGAAGCCTGTGTGACTTGGGCAACGTGGCCCCCGAGTGACTGAGACCCAAGGCACCCACCTCGGCAAAAGGACACAGACTACCTCTCAGGTTTGGGCAAAAAAACAGCCTTTTACGCATTTACTTAGTTCACTAAATGTGCTCAAAATGCTGTCGTTAGCTGAATTCATGATTTCCTTTTGAACTTCCAAGTCACCCTTATTTATTTTTTCCGTTTTGTTTTTGCGCCAAGGAGACTGCAGTCAAATAACACTCGGCAACTGGTTTCCTCTCTTTGGACTGAAAAATTAAACAGATACTAAATTATGACAGTGAATTTAGAAAGGAGGGCTCCAAGGGCTTGAAAGAACATGTCTGGGATAATACGATGCTTCTAAGAGCATTGCAGTCACATCGCGGCAATCGCCAGAGCGTGCTGTGTAACTACCTCCTCGGCTAATACGCTTCCTTCTCGGTGATGACTAATCATGTTCTATTAAACAGCAGTAATGCTGGAAGAACTCAGCTGTACGAGTGTAATGAAGCCGGTACTCTCCCTGGACAGATTAGCTACAACTGATTTGACACATACCATCATAGGGGCTTCAAACCTGACAAACTCTTCTTGCTTCTGATTTATGCCGTCAAGCTCCTCGGAGAAGAGATGAAACCCAAGCGTTCCGTCTGGTAGAGGTGAAATGTACTGATGTGCTGAACCGCCAGTTAAGGAGTGTTGCCCCTTCTCCTGGCTGCGCGCCTCCCCTCCCCCATGTCCCGTCCCTTGTGCCACGCTCTGTCTCCCGGCCACCGGAGGGACCGGGGTCCGGCGCCGTGTGCTACCATCAACGAACCCAGGCCCGCCGGTCGCTCCTGTGTGTTGATCAGGGGAATTTATGCAAAGGAATCAATGCTGCAGCCTCCGGGCCTCCTCTTCGCCCCTTGAGGACCATCCGGGTTTTGTGATTTCACTTGGCGTGAGTGGGGTGGGGTGGAGGCGTGGGGGGTTGGCTGGGGACCACCAGGAGGAGTGAGGGGACGCGACGGGACTCACGTGGCGTGATCCCTGAGGGCGCGCGGGAGGCTGCGGGCACCGCCGGTCCTCAGATGATGGTGGGCACCCTCCCGCCGCTGTTGTTCCGGTTATTGTTCTTCCTGGACAGGTTGGGGGTGGCCATGAGCACGAAGCGCTCGTCGGGGCAGCCGTACTGCAGCAGGACGTCGGTGCACTCCTGGCTGGAGGCCTGCCGCGCGTAGGCCAGCGCCGTGTTCCCGTGCGCGTCGCGGGCCATCACGTCCACCCCGTACTGCAGAGGTAACAGAACCGCATTAGGGTCACGGGAGGGAGGGGACAGGGCGCCTTGTTCAACCCCGCAGGCAGCTGGGGCAGATGCGGACCCCGGGACGCGCTACCGGGAACCCGCGGGGGAGACCAGCGTCCAGTGTCCCTGCCCCCGTGCCCCCTACCCCCGCCAGGTGTATTCTTTTCCGAAAAGAGTGTGCTTTTTGCATCGAAAAGCCCCTCCCCTGTGCAACAGAAATGGACCAAGGATAACTCTAGTTTTGCTATTTCTATTTTGACTTTCCAATTATAAACACAAAAAACGATCACTCTTTTGATCTCAGAGGCGATTCATTTTCATTGAAGGAAATACATAGGTAATACATAAGAGCATAAGAAGAAAAAATCACGTATAATCTCGCTATTCAGAGATAATCTTGGTTAATCTTTCAGTGGATTTCCTTCTAATGGTTCTTCTTTGAATCTAAATGCATATATGAATAACTGAGCTAAAACTTGCACAAATAATTTTTATCTTTTTTTTTTTTTTTACTGAACTTGGTGCTCTGATCATTTTCTCAGATCATTAAAAGTTATTCAAAAGCATGACGTATAACAGCCATATAACATTCCTCCGTATGAACATAACTCAGTTACTCTGTCCTTGGTAGCTACACATTGTGTTTTATTTTTTTTTTAATTATTTTAAAAAATTTATTTATTTTGGCTGTGCCAGGTCTTCGTTGTGGCATGCAGGATCTTTTTTTTTTTTTTTTTGGTTGTGGTATGAATGTGGGGATCGAATCCTGACCAGGGATTGAACCCAGGCCCCCTGCATTGGGAGCACGGAGTCTCACCCACTGGACCACCAGGAAGTCCCTACACATAGTGTTTTAAAGTTGTCATTGGTCTAAATAGTGCTGTGATGTACATCCTCATACTGAACCTTTCTCAGGATCTCAGATTGTCAGAGTGATGACTAGAAGGGGTAACACGGGATTAAATTACACAAATAGTTTTAAGCTTCTGGATCTTGAGAAAGGGTGGACTGATGTCCACTTCCACCACCATGGATGGGAGTCTCATCTCTCGTCTTCAGGAAGCATGAGCATTAAAGGAACTCTTGGCCAATTTGAGGGGGAAAGATGGCATGCAATCTGTTAATGGAACTGCGTTCCCCCAAACTTTATATGCTAAAGTCCCAACATAGGAACTGTATTTGGACATAGGGCCTTTAAAGAGGTGATTAAGGTTAACTGAGGTCATATGGGTGGGGCCCTAATCCAATATGACCTGTGTCCTTATGAGAAGAGAAAAAGACAGCAGGGATGCATGTGCACACAGAGGAAAGGCCCTGTGAGGACACAGACAGAAGTCTGCAAGCCAAGGAGAGAGGCCTCAGGGAAAAAAGACCCTGCCCTCCCCTTGACCTTGGACTTGGACTTCTGGCCTCCAGAACTGTGAGAAAATAAATTTCTGTTGTTTAACCCCCCGAGTCTGTAGTGTTTTGTCAGGGCAGCCCCAGCAGACTCATATGCAACTGCTAACATGAAGCTGAACACTGAGTGTTTCTGATATCTGTGTATCTAATTCTCCCATCACAGCCATCCCAAGAGTCAGGTAAAAATATGTAGAAACTGGCATCGTTCTCAGCTGTGCTGGACAGACCCATTGCCTGCCCCTGGGGTTGGGAACAGAAGAGCCCCCAGCAGGTGACCCATCTCTGGACAGTGTCCCACTACTGGTGAGCACACACCCCTCCTCCCTACCCAGGACCCTCTCAACGGGCAGCTTTCCGCCACCCTTCGAATGGGGACCTGCTGTGGCCAAGGACCCCAAAGGCACGCAGGCAGCGGCCAGGCAGGGGGTGCGGGCTTCTCCGAAGCAGCTCCTGGTGGCACAGTCATTTCCTCCCTTTCTTCTCCCCATTCAAGCTGTATGGCAAATGCTTCAATAGGGATTAAAAAGATAACTCTCCCCAGCGGAAATTAATCGGAAGAGTCCAGAAGAAGCCCTTTGACAAACTCCGACCACATCAAAGTTCAAAGTCTAGGGTCCAGCATTTTTGTGTTATGTGAACAAAAAATCCAAAGGTGTGGCAACGGGAAAACCACATAAACCGTTCAGTTTATGTCCTCTCTCTCCACCCCTTCCCCACAAAACGATGATGGGAGTCTTTTGTAAAAGCAACAAGAGGAACATCACCAACTACACTTGACCCAAGGCGGGGGTCATCCCAAAGATGAAGCCGGCAGAAACGCTAGCAAATGCCGTGCAAAGTGGACCACTGTGCCCGCGTAAGGAGACTTCGTTCCTCCCTTTTAAACTGGTGCTCTGTGTGTGCCCTCACACAGGTGGGCTGAAAGGGAGCCCCCCCACCCCAAATCCTAAATTCCCTATTACTAATGCTTCCCACTTCCAGGCGGGCAACGATAGCCTTCTCCCAGAATGATGCCCGCGGAGCAGTGCCGAGGGCGCGTGGGCGACCTACCCAGATGAGAAGCTGGGCCAGGACCACATTGCCCTTCCGGCAGGCCAGGTGCAGCGCCGTGCGGCCGTCCCCCTCCCCGCAGGTCTCGTTCACTTCGTCCCGGGAGCCGTGCGCCAGCAGCAAGATGACCGTCCGCAGGTCCTCGTCGGCGGTGGCCCGCAGCAGGTGCTGGCCCGGGGACAGCTCCGTGCACGCCAGCGGGGCCAGGAAGAGCTTCTGCTCGTACTTGGCCCGGATCCACCTCTCCTTCTCTTCCCTGCAAGAGTCACCAGACAGGCGAGGTCACGACCGCGAGGCAGAACCGGGGCTGCACCCCTCTGCCCAGCCACCACCGTGTGTGTGGTGTGTGGTCCGGAGGCGTCCAGGGGGCGGTGACAAGTGTCTTCACCCGGCACCAGGAAGGCCCCCTCGGGGGAAAGGCTTCCCTACAGTGTACAAAGTGGGTCCCCACCAGGAGCACCACCTGGGCACCTGTTAGAGATGCAGGTTCTCAGGCCCCATCCCAGCCCCCAGAATCAGAACCCCTGGGATGTGTTTTAACCAGCCCTGCAGGGGATTCTGACGTCCTAAGGTGTGAGAACCAGGGATCGGCCTTGAGCTCTCATGTGATTTCTTTTTTTTTTTTTTTTTGCAGTACGCGGGCCTCTCACTGATGTGGCCTCTCCCGTTGCGGAGCACAGGCTCCGGACGCGCAGGCTCAGTGGCCATGGCTCACGGGCCCAGCCGCTCCGCGGCATGTGGGATCCTCCCGGACCGGGGCACGAACCCGCGTCCCCTGCATCGGCAGGCAGACTCTCAACCACTGCGCCACCAGGGAAGGCCTCTCATGTGATTTCTTCTGCTTTTTGTGGCCCCAGAAGAATCACCCCGCTGCCCGGGTCCCGCCCAACGCAGGATGGATGCCACAGGCTCGGAGGCCCCATCCACTTTAAGCGGCCACAGCCAGAGCCAGGATTACAGACCACTTGGCTGGAGTCCAGGGGGCAGGGTGGCCGGTGGGCTCTCCCACCTGGCGTGACCTCGAGGGCTTAGTTCTCAACCTCATCGGCCGGGGAGGGGCTGTGTGTGAGCTCGGGGGTCTTATAGACACTCCTGTGGAAGAAAACGCTGCTACAGACGACACATGAAAAGGCAGCGAATCCAACGGGGAAAAGAGATGCAAGCGAAGCTCGTGACCCTGCGCGGCTTTCTTAGCTCTCGGGACACCTGGGGGAGCCTCGGGGAGGGCGTCAACGACTCCTTCAAGACGAAGAGCAGCCGGGGGGGTTTTCCAGGGCAAGTGGGCTGAGGCCCAGCCTAGGAGGCCAGGCAGGGGGCCCCCTGAGGCCAGAGCTGAGTCAGGGTGCAGAGGGCAGGAGGACACGGGGAGGGAAGGTGTGAGGCACGACGGGCATGGCAGCTGGTGCCCCTCCCCCAGGAGCATAACCCCAGCGGGGTGGGAGTGCTAACAGGCCCACTCTCTGGGGCCCAAAGAGGACAGTATGTTGCCTGAGACATCTGGAAGGAGGGCTGGGGAAGGGAGGAGGGGGCAGGATGGGAAGAGAGGAGCTGAAGAAGGAGAGAAGAAACCAACAGCAAGGTGTGTTTATATTGACCGGAAGGAGAAGACCCCGGGCCGTCTACTCGTGCACTTGGGCCGCTAAGGGTGGATTTGGGTGTTGCCTCTTCTAATACAGGTGAAGACCACTGAAAACAACTCAGTAATCCTCAAGACTGCAGCACTGCTGGGGGGAAAAAACTGGGGGGGAAATGCACAAGACAGAAGTGAGATTTCACAAGTAGCTCTTGAAATGAGAGTGTCTGGGAACAGAATGGGGCCGGGGTTGGGAGGGGGGGTAGGGGGAGTGGGGTGGGGGACCTTAGGCCGGACAGATGCTTTTTTTTTTTTTTTTGATGTGGACAATTTTTTAAGTCTTTATTGAATTTGTTACAATATTGCTTCTGTTTTATGGCTGCGAGGCATGTGGGATCCTAGCTCCGTGACCAGGGATTGAACCTGCACCCCCTGCCGTGGAAGGCAAAGTCTTAACCACTGGACCGCCAGGGAAGTCCCCGGACGGATGCTCTTTGATGAGGCTGATGAAAGAAGCAACAGAAGCCCTAGAGATAAGAAGTGACTGTAATTACCCACAGAGACGTACATATACACGGATCCACAATTGCCCTGTCCTAAAACTCAGCATTTTCTCCGGGGGAGTCAGGAGGGTACATAGCTACAAACCACACAGGGGCATCACCTGGGGCCTCCGCTGGACTGGAGAAAGAAAACTCGTTACCCGTGACATTTTTCCTTTCCAAGTACAGAATAAAGGCCCTGTTTACACCTTTTACCCGTGTTGACATTGCTCCTGGTGATGTAGTGTCGGGTTAGCCCTAATCTGTTTCTAAATACTTAGGCAAACATTTTCTTCCAGGAGTAAATCTGGATTAGTTTTGCTTCGCTTCCTGGTCCCTACGAGGGACCCCCGAGCGACCCCCCGACCCTTTTCATTAGGCCATTTCTAGGACGAGCACGTGGCTGCAGCTGAGAACTCACACCAGCACCCGGAGGCCGGCTGCACAGCCTCCCTCACTTGGGCCAAAATACAAGCACAAAAGCGCCGGCGACACCTTGGAAATACCGGAAGAGGTGAAAGGCGAAAAAACCCCAGGCCGGGCCTTGCTGTTCGTGTTAC
This sequence comes from Aethalodelphis obliquidens, assembly GCF_003676395.1. Taxonomy (NCBI): domain Eukaryota; kingdom Metazoa; phylum Chordata; class Mammalia; order Artiodactyla; family Delphinidae; genus Aethalodelphis; species Aethalodelphis obliquidens. The sequence continues at coordinate 4,469,867 of NW_020837946.1, forward strand.
TTAAAAACCTTATTTCAAATGTATTAAACATATGTTGATGCATTTCATAAATCGCCGAAGAGCAAAACGCGAATTAAATGAAAAGGGACAGCAGTGGGCGAGATACAGCCAGATTTTCAAGTTCCAATCTGCTAATTCTCATTTCTTGGTAGGCATTAAAATCAGACCTCTTTTACTCTGCTCCGGTTGATTTTAATACTCATTGCCAAGTCATTCAGGGACAAACCAGAGGATGGAACACGGTAGCTACAGTCCTAACTGCAATTATTCCATTTTCTTTTTAATATTGGAAGACCCCAGCCAAAGAACGAGGTCAGACCCCCCAGCTTCTAGCTCCTCTGCCGTGGTCCATGTGGTCTCTTGGGGAACGCCCCACCCCAAGCTCACCTGAATTCACTGAACTCGACACGTGTCTGAATGATGAGTGCATTTAAGCTGTTCTTTGCTTTTAAAAATCAGTGTCGTTCGCAATACGTAATAAAGGCAGGTCCAGGTTTCGTGGGGCTGAAAACACGTACCGTTTGGGGAGCCTTCTGTAAGAGGAAGACTCTGAGATTATGTACGTGAAACGAGGAACAGGGAGGAGGGCCTGGGGCTTGGGCTTCCTTAGCCTGGAGCGGGGTGATGATTATTTGTGAGGGTTTCAGAACCTCCAACAACTCAAATACAGAAAACAGGCTTGATACTGGGAACCGTCCCCAAGTGATGCTGCCAGGAGACAAAAGCAGCGAAAGCCTCTAGGCAGCCTTCTCGCTGGGGTCCACCTTTCCCAGCCCCACGTCCACACGGCCCCTCACCTCCACCAAGGGCCTCCCCAGATCTGTTCAATGCATGGTTTTTTATTATCTGACAGGACCACGGCTCTTCACCAAAACTTCTTGTGTTATTTAAAAAAAAGCATTCGATGCCGGCTTCTGGGTCCTGCAGGACGGTGATGTTTCAGTGTTTGTTTTTTTTCAGACACCAGGAGGCCGGAGAGCAAAGGAAGGCAGACCACTGGGCCTTGAGTCTTGTGTCAGGCGTGCTGCTTCTCCACAGCTGAAATCCAACTGGAAGGAACAGGGGATTCAGGAACGTTTCCGTTTTGTGGGAGCTAATTCGGCAACCCCCATGCGTGCATCAGCACTTAATATTAGTTACAGCCTATGTCCTGCGGTCACTGTCCACGCTGACAAACCGGGAGGAAAGCTTAATTCTGCATGCTCCCTGCAGTGGCCAGAGGGAGGGAAAAGAGAGTCCACACTGAGCTAAAAGGCTGCGGGTTTCGGCCTTGGAGAGGCTGGCGTTCATGTGCTTGCTTTGTTCTTCTTTGTGGTGGAGATCTTTGCAACTTCAGTCACTTCCTGGGCCCTCGTTTCCTCATCTGTAAAACGGGCACAGTGACGTCTACAGCAGGCAAGGTGGTTTTGGAATTTGAAGTCACGTGTTCGGATGAAGTGCTGGCCGTACACAGTGGTTCCCTGACACATGGCGGCCGTGGCTGTCGTGATGCTTGAAGAGAATAACATCTCTCAAGACTCGCACTGCTGTCGTGCACACAAGCGCTCCCCGTGGGGGCGTCGCGGGTGATGAGGCGGCGTTGGGGGCAGGGGGGTGGGGCCTGACATTCCCGCTGGGTGGGCGAGGGGACCCTGGCCAGAGGCCTTGACAAACCCATGGGTGTCCTGTGGGGCTCCCCCTCCAGGGTGCAGAAGGACCTGAGACACTGGGGTGAGGAGTGCTCAGCAAATTCGAACGACCCCATAGCTGTCAGGACCTCTGGGGCCAAGTCTGGTTGGCCTCTGCCCGTGGCCTTGAGCATCTAAAGCCCTCCTGGATGTTATGGACTGACTGTGTCCCCCCCCGCCCCCGATTCGTGGACTGAAGCCCTACCCCACCCAACGTGACTGTATTTGAAGACAGAGCATTTAGGAAGTAATCGAGGTGGACTGAGGTCACGGTCCTGGTCCGTATAAGAAGGGGAAGAGACAGCTGGGGGTCTTTCTCCCCGTGCACAGAGGAGAGGACACAGCCGGTAGGTGGGTCCGCAGGCCAGGAAGAGGCCTCAACAGAAACCAACCCTGCCGACACCCTGACCTTGGATTTCCAGCCTCCGGAGCTGTGAGGAAATGAACTTGTATTATTTAACCCCTCTGCCTCCTCTACCCCGTCTATGGTATTTTGTTATGGCAGCTGGTCTGACTAATACACTGGACAGCCACATGGTCCACTGTTTCCACTTGGCTTCTGTGCCAACAGTCACCATGGGAAAGACAGATACTCTGACAATGATTCCTTTTCTGCGAGAATATTCTGTCTAAAACCATTCGCCCCAAGAAACCACGATGCCAAAGCACAGATACCCTAATGGTGACTCTGACGTCCCAATCTTGCTTCTGGGATTCCCGGCTTGTCTCGGCCCAGCCTTTCTTTTTCCCCAAGGAAGGCCAGTTCAAGAGCAGTGTAGCTGGCAGTACATCACCTCACCTCATTCCAGTCCCCTGGAGGCTCACTGCTCACAGCCTCCGTTAGCTAATGAGCTAAAAAATGAATTATTGGCACGGCTGGCCATCAGCAGAGAGGAGGAGGCCCCGCTCCTCATTTGAGCCCTGCGGTGACACACCTTTAAATAAATCAGCTGCACGGGACCAGGGAAAATGAGAGAACGGGCCACTCATCACGAGACACCAACCCAATCCCCCCGAAGAGAAAGACAAGATACAGTCGAAGGCACAGGAGTAACTGTTTTCTCTCCTTCTTGCCTAAGATGAAACCCTTTCCAGGTAGCCTTCCATGCCCTCTGGGCCCAGGAAACTGCCTCGTGTGTGAGCCTGGGGCCCAGGTCTCGGAAGCCGTGACTCCAGGGTCCTGTGGGGTTTGCCGGGCTCAGCTGGTCTGCTAGGACTGCAGCCTGACAGATGAGGCTTTGCCGCACTTGACCTTGAGGGGTGTTGACTCGGCCAAGGCTCCACCAAAGGTGATCCCGGGGGCGCACCTCATCTGCAACCCGCAGATTTAGTGCCTGCCGAATGGAATCAACTACCAGCACCAGTAAATACCGCGAGGCCCCACTGAGGAGGGGCCGTCTCCAAGCCGCAGGAGCGCTTCCTGTGATGGTGCTGCTGGTGACGGTGACGATGGTGACAACAGTGACCGGCTTTGTGGACGATTCCTGACCCTGGAACACCCGCCGTGTTCTTACGAGTGACCTACATGTCGAATGCTGAACACCATGCATGTGTGACGGCAGAATTGTGGCCATATTTTGGGAAATCATGACATAAAGGAAAGGCTTCAGGAAAAGAGATGGGTCATTTTTGTGGCAAGCTTCAGAAGATGGGGAAAAGGGTGGGGTCTGGAATTGACAGACACGGCTTTTCCTTTTTTTTTTTTTTTTTTGCGGTACGCGGGCCTCTCACTGTTGTGGCCTCTCCCGTTGCGGAGCACAGGCTCCGGACGCACAGGCTCAGCGGCCATGGCTCATGGGCCCAGTCTCTCTGCGGCATGTGGGATCCTCCCGGATCGGGGCACGAACCCGCGTCCCCTGCATCAGCAGGCGGACTCTCAACCACTGCGCCACCAGGGAAGCCCGAGTTACCTGTTTTATATATAGTACTGTGTATATGTTAATCTTTGTTTGCAGTTTTATAGTAAACTTTAAGCCTTTCTCATCCTTCCTTGACCTTTATTTACCAAGCAATGGACAGGTCACTGATAAAATAGCTGGACTCTGTTGCACACACTAGGAAAATCCCCAAGAGCATCAGAGCTAATGTTTATTAAGTACTTCTGATGTGTTAGCCGCTGGGCTAATTATCTGGTTTCATTCTGACAACACCTGGTGGGGTAGGTCCTGCTATCATTCCCCCACAGTTTAGAAGGTGAAGACGGTCTTGCTGGGTCCCCGACCTGAGACGGCCCAAGCGGCTGTCCCCGGTGGTCACTGCCTGAGCTCTTCCTCCGGGCTCTGCCACCTCCCAAATAAGGAAACTTGATCCCATCTGGAAGGGCATCGCCTGCGTTGTGGGATTCCAGCCGAGTCCCCAGCACTCCGCCCGCCCGTTCTCTTCAATCACCTCACCACGTGGTGATGGGTCAATGTGAGTCGCTTTGGAGAATCTAGAGCTGTACCACCCCGGGGGCAGCATGAGCCACGCACAGGTGTTTAAATTAACCCAGATGAAACAGCAAGTCCCGCTCCTCTAGACGCGCCACACGGGTCAAGTGCTCAGTGGCGCCAGGGCTGGCGGCTGCTGTCTCGGGCAGTGCAGACGATCTACAGCGTCTCTATGACTGGATCTAGAGCTTCTCCATCCTGGCAGGGCTCGTGCTCATCCAGACAACCTGTCTAGATCAGCACTAGGGAGGGTTTTTCTCTCCCATTTTTTTCTTACCCAAATTATTTGGGAATAACCATAAATGCAGAATGAAGAGAAAGGAAATCACCAATGTGTGTGTGGGAGACGGAGTGGAACGGAAGCCAATGCAGAGGCCAGCACTCAGGACAGCAGCTTCTCTAGGCAGCCGGGTCCCGGGGGGCGGGCACCTGTCACTGCTGGTGGCCATGACGTCACTGGAGCACCGCAAACGCACGCTGTCAGTGAGGAGCTAAGGGCAGGGCGGGTCTCAAAGACCCTTTGGGAAAGCTGAGGCTGAGTTGGAGCCGCATGAGACCCGCGCCACGCCCCTTAGAGAAACGCCGTCTTGATGTGGTCGGTGGCCCCTCCTCTGTCCACCGTAGGGCTACAGGGATGCGGCCACACTCAGCCGCCACCAGCTGTGCTTGGCGTCTGGCAGGGAGGGCCCGGGGTAACAAGGTTAATGCGCTGGCTTCCCAGCAAAGACCATTTTAGCAAATAACCACAAAGCTTCTGATTGACTTCCAGCACCGTTTTGTGGTCCCCAGGAGCAGACACGGGAGCCGCGGCCAGACGTTCCCTGGGTCCTCAAGGGGCCCACTGTGGAGGCAGGATGGACGATGTTTTGGGGTGACGTGCGGAGCGGTCAGCCTTCCCATCTCCACAAACGAGGCTTTCTCTGGCTCGGACCCTGGGCAGGCATGGCCTTTCCCAGAAGCCCCCTCAGTGTCGAGCCGAACGTGTTCATTTTGATGGGAGACCCTCCTCCCAAATGTTTGAAGGCCAAGAACTTTTTGGGGGCTTATCACACTGCTTCTTCCAGAAACATCTTTTTTCTTTCCCCCTCACGGGGTGGGAAAGGATTTTTCAATAGTGACTTTATTTATTTATTTGGGCGCCCCACGCGGCATGTGGGGTCTTACTTCCCTGACCAGGGATCAAACCCGCGCCCCCTGCACTGGAAGCGTGTGGAGCCTTAACCACTGGACCTCTAGGGAAGTCTCTCAACAGTAATTTTAAAGGAGATTTTGTAGCAAAGTGTACCGGAGTGGAGGAATGTCCTTCGGGGTGAGGTGGAGAAACTGGAGGAGACCTGCACGGCTTTAAATGGTGACCCAAGAGGCCAGGAAGAGGAAAGAAAGCGCTAGCTAGCAGCAAGGAATTTCCCAAGTGTCTTTCGGCCTCAAGCAAAACAGGAACTGGAAGGGGAGGCATGGTAGAGGGGGCTGGAACAATATGTTAGGAAAACAGAGGGGCTTCCTCTCTCTGCAGGGGAAGACCCCGGCCCACTGCGAGCCCCGGCACGCATGCTTTCTCCCCCGGCCGCGTTGCCAAGGGGGCCGGCCTCGGGATGGGGGAGGGCAGCCAACAAAGACTGATGGCTATTTATTCCTTAATTACCAAAAGCTTTTAAGAAACTGGCCACTGTAAATCCCACATGCAGAGAGCAGAAGGCAATGGACAAGGATTTATGCTCACGGGGCAAAGACAAAATAAATATCCTGCCTGACTTCGGATCAATATTATGAGTGTTTTTGCCAACCTGCAGGGTGCTTTATGAGCTCGGAGGAACAGAACAGGATCATTATTAATTAAATAAAGTCAACTGCATTAGGCTTATTATTTCGGCGAGTCACAGTTAAGTGTGCCAGGCGGCAGGGGTTGGGGGCGGGTGGGCAGACTGCGGCCCCGGCAGCCCAGGAGTGAGAGTCTGTGCTCAGGTGCAGGCCCCGTGCGAGAGGCTCAGCCCTGCGCCGTCCCAGAAGGTGCGGGTAAGGGCACTCGTCTCCCCCCACACCTTAGTCCGAGGTCCAGGTGGAGGCCTGGGGCCCTCGTGGCTTTGTTGTCATGAGCACTGGGCATCTCCCAGCACCTGCCTGTTTGGAACCTGACCGGGCTGAGTGGGAATATATCCCAGGACACAAGCAGTGACGCAAATGCAACATCATCCCTCTAAAGGTTTGAGGCAACCTAGGAGGATTTTGCTTCGGAACCTCAAAGCCGGAATAAAGGAGACGTCAGGCTGGGTCACCGGCTCGCGCTGGCCTGGAAGTGAGCAGGCATTAGATGAATGAATGCACAAAACCCGGCTCAAGTTCCACAACCTGTTGGTTGTCTGCAATGTGCTGGTGCTTGCAGGGAAAAAGAGACCTGGGCCTTTCGGGGAGCGTGGCTGCACTCATCCTCTCCGCAACCTTGGTTTCCCCTCTGGAGAGGCTGGTTCTCAAGTTCAAGGCCCCCACGAGCATCCGCTTGGGAGGTCAATGATGGACGGAAGGTGCCCCCCTGGGATTGGGTGAGCCCTGCACAGTCAGGCCAGACATCCCCCCGCTTCCCGGGTCTGTGCGACGGAATGCCTCCGCTGAGCCTTCTGTTTGGACAAATAAATCTGTACATCGCGCAGCACCCAGGGCAGCCACCCACTCATAGCTTTCAACCACCTTGTTTGGGACCAGCTCAACCTCGGGCCACTCCCAGACGAGGCAGAGATGCAGCCGAGGGGCCTCTCCAGTGGATGCTGTCCTGCTGCCACCAGCACCGTGACCCCGGCAAGCGGCCCAGAGAGTCTCCCTCCCCCGCTGCCCTGCTGCGAGCCACCTGCACTGCGTTCTCAGGCTCCACTCGTGAGAAATTCATTCCAGAATGAAAGAACCTGCTGCATTCATTTGCTGGTCCCTGGAATCGCTGCCCCCAGAGCCCACCTGTGTCAACCCTGCAACTGTCCGCTCAGGAGGCCACCAGGTTAGAAAAGGTGGGTATGGGTCAAGGGAAGGCAGGACAGGGGTGGAGGGCTGTCTTCTGGGTGCAATGGACAGAGCTGGGGGCAGTGCACAGGGAGCCCAGAGGCCGGCGTAGGCGGCAGGTGGAGTGGGGAGGAAGCAGAGTGGGGACGCTGAGAGCAATTTCGAGAAAGTCTAACCCTTAAGTGAATCATTTTCAGAAGCAGGTTATGCCAGTAGAAAAAGGCAGAACATCAGATTGTTCCAGAAGCAGTTGAAATATTTTCAACATTTTTTTCAATTTTTAAAATTTTCAATGTTTTTTATTTTCAATATTTTTATTGAAAATATTTTTTATTTTTAAGTTTTCACTATTTCCCCCTATTTTCTCATCTATCGTAAAATAAGACAACAAGACATAGGAAGTTAAGGGGAAACATGGCCGTGGCACTCCTCCCTCCACTCACAGACTCTCTTCTTGTCTCTGTGCTTCCTCCTTGCCATTTCCACTCACAGACACAGCTCATCTCGCTGGACTTTTAGCACAGACGCCTTTATTGTTATGTGCAAAGCTGGTCTGATAAACTAAGTTTGTGAGTCAGTTTGCAAATTGAGTGTGTGTTTTTACACAGTAACCCTAGCTAAGCTGCGGGAGCCACACACACACTGGATGCTTCTGTAGTTCAACATCAGAAAAAAGGCGGACAACTGTTTTAAAGCGTAAATCCCAATAAATCTGTGCCAAGGCAGTCCGGTGAGGCGGTCCTAGATTCTGCGTAATGTGGCATGAAACGGGACGCACCTCGGCGGCACTCGCGGCAGCCCTGTTGGTAGGACCCCCATCACAGCGAATTAAGTTCACCATAACAGTGGCTGATGGGATCGGCTTTGGAACATATCACATCATAAACAGATAAGGGAAGAGAAATGGCCCTTCTCCTCCACTCGGAATACTGTAAAATGGATATAAGCCTTTGCTGGGTGTGCACCAGCGCCCTTTAAACACCAGGGAGCAAGAACTCCACAGCTCTTCTTAAAAGAAAAATCGAGCGACAGGATGGAGTGGGGCAGAGGGCCAAGCACGACCCGGTGGCTGCTGGCTAAGCGGTCATTAAACACAGAGAGAGAGAGAGAGGGAGAGAGGGAGAGGGGGAGGGAGAGAGAGGCTCTAGGTCATGGAGGTGACACATTTGGAAAGCAATGGAGAGTTTTGAGTAGGTTTCTAGTAAAAACTGCCAAGTGGCTTTAAGAACTACAGTCTTTGGTAATATTATTATTTCTAAGACAAAAGATGATTGATTTTAAACAATAAAGAATCATCTTAATGTAGATTTCCTTTTAATTTTTTTCTGGGGGTGGGTGCACAGAGGGGATTGGAAGAATCACATGGTTCCTCAATGGCAAAACAAACAAAACAATAACAACAACAACAAAATGGATTTTAAAAGAGGAAAAGCATTCCAGAGGGTCTGCAAATGGATAAGGGCATTTAAAACAAATTTGCCTGTTATCTTTTCTCAAAATATGAAACCACAGAAACATGCAGAAAGACACTAATATGATTGGGGTCAGCTGGACTGACACGTTCCTTACAGTGGGGATGACTTGCCAGCAGCCACTCACACGGGCCAAGATGAATTCCATTCCAATGTAATGACAACTGAAAATTTATTAGAGACCCTCTTAGAGAAAACCCAACAAATGAAGAATGCTAGTTTTTCATTCTCAACTAATCTTAAATGTTAAAAATATTAGACCCACATCGACACATCCACTAGGCAGTGTTTTTTTCTAGATTTGGTTGTGAAGGGGTGGGGCTGAGCCCAAGAATGTTTCATCAGGAGTGTGTTCGTGAATTCTCTGGAGTAAGGAAAGCATTTACTATGAAAGAAGCTAAAGATAAATTTTTTCCTTAAAATCACCAAACTTCTATCTAATGGGATCGGAAGGCAGAAACTGGTCAGATGTTTTATTTTCCACAATCGACACAGAGTTTAACTTGCCCAATGGCATTGTCTTTGATATTAAGACATTAAAACATTAATGGCGACACTCGAGTCTATCTGCTCAGCTTTTTCCTGGAGCGGGAATCTTAGCACAGTGGCATGAAGACGACCTCGGGGGCTCACCAGCCCGACGCCAGCTTCATCTGGGCGGGCACAAGCTCTGCAGCTGCACCCTGAGCTCACAAGGGGCCTGTGCTTGGTGTCATGGCCTAAGGGTGCTGTCTTGAAATTCCTGCTAATGACTGGACAAGGGCTGCACACTTTCATTCTCTGCTGAGCCCCATAACTTCTCTAGCTGGCCCAGGACAGGCCAGTCGCTTTCAAGTATCAGTTGGTGGCAAAGCTGTCGCCAATCCACTGTAGTGAGCTTTCCATAAAGCTAGATTTTTAAAATTTTAAGGCAGGCCTTTTTCTGATGCTACATTCTTTCTGCTTTGCTGGATGCTAACACGTCCTTTCACGAAATCATGGTGATAGTAAACGATTTATTTAATTTCCTAACTTGGCAACGTTAAGAACCAGCTACTACCACATCTACCCCCTAAATACATTTTACAACCTGACGTAACTGGGAAGCTCCATCAGCCCAGTCCCTTTCTGCGGATGGTTTTGTCCAAGGCGGGACCGCTCGCTGGGGCAGCCAGGAGACCAGGGCAAGTCTCTGCTCTCAAGCCCATGCTCTGGGCTTTCCAATCTGTCCTTGTGCATGAGGATGTTTGAGAGACTTTAAAAAGGCTTTTAGAAAAAAAGCATCTCATCGAGACAGCCAACACTCCATTTTTAATGTGTCAAAAATCCAGACCCTGGGACAACAGTATGGAGGTGCCTCAAGAAACTAAACAGAATTACTGCAGGGCCCAGCAATTCCAATTCTGGGTTTATAGCCAGAAGAACTGAAAGGGGTACTTGTACACCTGTGTTCACGGCATTCCTCACAACGGCCAAGAGGTGCAACTCAAAGGTTCATCGACAGATGAACAAAATGTAGTCTAGCTATGCAGTGGAATATTAGTCAGCCTTAAAAATGAAGGGAATTCTGATATTGGCTGCAACATTTGTGGACCTTGAGGACATGATGCTAAGTGAGTTGCACGCAAAAAATATTGTATGATTCCTCTTACACGAGGTCCCGAGAGTAGTCAAATTCATAGCGGCAGAAGGTAGAAGGGTGGCTTTCAAGGACTCGGGGAGAGGGGATGGGAGTTACTGTTTAATTGGGACAGAGTTTCAGTTTGGGAAGATGAAAAAGTTTTGGAGAGAATGGTGGTGACGGCTGCATGACAATGTGAACGCACTTCCTGCCACTGGACTGTACACTTAACATTGACTAAAACGGTAAATCTGATGTTCTATGTATTTTACCACAATTAAAGATAAAATCCAGAACCTGAATGCTCTCTTGTTCCCTCATACAGATACCACTGTGTGAGTCTCTGACATTTCATGCCTGCCTTTTGACGGCTCATATACTATTATACTCCAGGACCTCAAAAATAATATAACGTTATTATCGCTAATATGTGGTCTATGTTCGGTTTCCCCCAAATGATCCCAAAATGTCCTCTAGAGTTGAATTTTCCTTCCAATTCAGAAGTCAGTCAATGAGGATGCGATGCACCTGGTCACCCCACTTCTTTCATCTCCTCTAATCTAACAAACAGTTCTCTCCCCTTTTTGGTCTTTCATGATATTGACTGTTTCAAGGACTCCAAAAGCTAGTTCTACGGTAGAAGGTCCCCCACCCTGTTTTGTCTGATTTGATTCAGGTCACATATTTCTGTTGCGAACACTACACAGGTGGCACGTTCTCCTCTGTCACATCAGGAGGTACAGACTGGGGGGTGGTCCCAAGGCCAAGTCTGAGCACACGGTTAAAGCAGGGCCCCTGGCCCTGTCCTCTCTCTGGAAACTTCTTCCTCTTAAAACTAACAAGTGATCTGGGAGCGGATGCCTCGAGCCGGTGAATCTCCTGTTCCTCTAAGACCTTTCCCTCTGGGGGCGGATACCTCGAGCCGGTGAATCTCCTGTTCCTCTAAGACCTTCCCCCACAAGTGCTGTGGCATCACTTATGATCGCTGATCAATTATTACATTCTCAGTTACAAGACAGAGCTTTTCCGATTCTCTCATTCTTTCTGTTTATTAGTTGGCATCTTCTGTAAAGAAGAGGTCCCCCCCTGCCCCTTTCTGGAGTATCACTGTAGATTCTTAGACTTTAGAAAACTAAGTGTGTCATATAAACTGTTATCAACATGATGCTTTTTGATCCTTAAATTGCTCCGGTTTGGCCAGTGGGAGGCCCTGTGCGCTGCCTGCTACTCTATCTGACATGTCTCCCTCACTCCCTGTCGGTCTCTTGCTTTCTGGTACAGCAGGATGTCCTAGGTCCATCCTACTTTCTCAGATCTGGAATAAGCCGTTTCCTTAAGGAGTCCTGATTCTTTTTTACGGAAGCCACCATTGATTTTGCTTTGTTTTTATAACTTAAAATTTGAGATAATTGTAGATCACATGTAGTTAGAAGAAATACCGAGAGATCCCATGCACCCCTTACCTAGTGTCCCCCAATGGTGGCATCTTGAAAAACTACAGCACAATATAACAGTCAAGGTATCTTGCTATTGATACAATCCAGCCATCGTGTTCAGATTTCCCATTTTACTTGCAGTTGTTCAAATTTGTGTGTATGGATTTAGTTCTACGCAATCTCATTAAAGGTAAGTTTCCGTATCTACTCCACAGTCAAGATAAGGAGCATCTCCCTTACAAGGGTCCCTCTGGTTGCCCTTTTATAACCACACCCACCTCCCTCCTGCCCATTCTCTGCATCTCTAACCCCCTGGCAACCACTCGTCTGTTCTGTTTCTATAATTTTGCCGTTTCGAGAATGTTTTGTAAATGGAATCATGTGGCCTGTAGTCTTTGGGGATGGGCTTCATTCACTCAGTGTAATTCTCTGATGACCCACCCAAGCTGCTGTGTGTATCACTGCTCACTCCTTTGCACTGCTGAGTACTATTCCATGGCACAGATGTGTCCCAGCTTGCTTAACCGGATCACCCACTGAAGGACGTCTCCTATTCTGGGCTGTTACAAATAAAACTGCGTGAACATTCGTTAAAAGGTCTTTGTGTGAACATAAGCCTTCTTTCTCTGGGATGAATGCCATGGGGTACAGCTGCTGCCGGGTCATGTGGGACTTGTGTGTTTCGTTCTAGAAGAAACTGCCCACCTGTTTTCCAGAGTAGAAGAAATCAATTTTTCAAAACAAGAATTGATAAAAAGCAATTCCTTTATGAAAAAGGCACTGTGGGGCTTCCCTGGTGGCACAGTGGTTGAGAGTCCGCCTGCCGATGCAGGGGACGCGGGTTCGTGCCCCGGTCCGGGAGGATCCCACATGCCACGGAGCGGCTGGGCCTGTGAGCCATGGCCGCTAAGCCTGCGCGTCCGGAGCCTGTTGCTCTGCAACAGGAGAGGCCGCAGCAGTGAGAGGCCCGCGTACCGCAAAAAAAAAAAAAAAAAAAAAAGGCACCGTGAGGGCCCTTATGATTTAGAGGGACGTGATATCCCCGCATCAGAACACGGTACCCTGGGGCCCGGGGCCACTGCAGCCTCTGTCTTCATCCCCTCCGACACTCCTGGGCAGACTGAGGGGCACAGATTAGCTTCAGGAATTTGATGGGACAGAAAAATGAGTACAGACACGCCAATGTGTGGGGGGTGTGTGGGTAGAAAGCACGGCTGAAGAGGTGGCACGCGGGGATCAAAAAGGGGGTTCACACGTACATCGACAAGCGAGGACTGAGTTTACACGGTGGTCAGTGAGAAAATGGCAGCCCCGTCTCTGCTAGTTTCCAGTAGAAAAAAAGGGATGAAAATAACACAAGTCTGAACACCCGAGAGCACACTGCAGACGCGCCTCCTGCACACCGCCGTCCCCAGTTCTTGGCTCCAACGGGGGCCTCTGGCTCGCCTGGAAAAGCCGTGTCTACGTTCCCACACCTCTCTCCCGCCCCTTCCCAGTCTCTCCGGGGCACATTTGGAAATTATTTTAAAAGATAAAATGCCTCTAATCTGTTACCCATTAGGAGAAACACGTGAATATTATTTTCTAATTTGTGACTCTTGAGTGTGTCTCAAACACCAGAGAGAAGTAATTGAAATAATTATGTCTGATCCTGCATATTTCTATTATGCTCCCGAAATAAGAGGGTGGATGTGTCCTCTTTGCGTGATATGCCCGGGGGTTGAAAGTATCCCTGAGAACATCGAAGCGCTGGACAAGAATGGCCACAAAACTGCAATTTCTACCCAGCCCGGCGGTGGCCCGAGCAGCTGGGGCCCTGGGCCAGGCAACGGCTGAGTGGAGACGTGGGGGGTAGTGGGGCTTCCCGGTAAATACGGGCTCTTCCTTGCAACCCACTTGCCCCAAACTCCCCTACCCAAGTGACTAATTTGCTGCTGGAGACCTGAAGTATGAGGCATCAGCCTGATTTATAACATGAGCCGCGTGGATTTTTTTTTTTTTAAATCCAGTTATAGTGCGACTTGAGTGACTAACTCCTGAAAATTGGTAATTTCTTGGTGGTTAACAGCAAAAGGTCCACCAATGAGAGGCGAGGCCCGCTAACAAATTTATAGGGCGTTATATGCCAATTAGACCTCGTCAGCCATTCAAAAGGCAGGGACGCCAATCAGGTTACCATTCCACAAATGCACCCTTTATCACCGACACTCCTGCAATTCAATCCCCCTTTATATGTTTGAAAAGCAGCATATTAACGCTGACTGTACAGGAACCTAATTTTCAGACGGCCTTTCTGGTTAAACCACCTCCCTTTTCTTCTATGCAAACTCGTCTTTGTTCTCCAGCCGGAAACAAGGACCTGACATGAGCATGAAATCTACATGGGACAAGATGCATTCCAGACTCTGGGTTTCCCGCCAGACACCGGCCCTCAGGGGAACCTCAGGGTTTACTGGTATCACTATGCTGTTATTTAGTCAGGCACCACCTAGTCATATGCTAGCACACCCAAGGCCTAGTGGGCATTCATCTCCACCTCGTGGTCACTGGACAGTACATCTCCTGGAACGCAGTCCTGGCAACTGGGGGACCAAGAGGCACAGAGGTAAATACGCTCTTTTTGGAACAGTGAGGAAACATGTAGACCTGCCCAGGGAAACAGCATGGAAGTTTGCTCGTTGCATTAAAGCAGCTGACTGGACTTTTAATTTTGTATGTTTTCTTTGAAGGAAAAAAAAATTCACAGAAGTGCATGCTCTCTGAGAAAAAGCCAGCTGTGTAGAAATGTACAAAATGGACTTAGCTGCTGCTGCCCACATCACTGGTCTGGCTTGTACCCTCTCCTCCTGGACATTTCCTGCTCTGCACAGCACCCCAAGTACGGTCTCCACCCCTTCTTTTTCCATTCCCTGAAGTGATGAATGTCAGCTCCCTTCCACCTCTATACTTTGAAATATAGACTCCTTCTTCCCCTTACCTGAAGTGAGTTCTTTGAATCTGATTTGATTACCACCAACATCTAACGCCCTATGAAGCGTTCGTTCTTTCAAGGAATGTCAATCGAACCCTCACTAGGAGTGAGGTACCGCACTGTGGCAGGTTCTGGGCTACAGGTGAATAGAGGCAGACGGATAAATAAATACATCACAGTGGGAAAAGAACTACCTTTGTAGTATAGGCTGTGGTAATGGGATTCACAACACACTGCATAAGAGAGAGAATCTGTGCTCTTCGTTTTCAACTACGTGGACGGCCCTGGATTTAGTTTACTAAATTTAAAGTGCAGCTAAACCCAGATGAAAAAGGAACCCTATTTCCTGCAGCTTAAGAACACAAAATGCATCAGTAAATATCAGAGCGTCTACAATTGGTGGGCAGCCTGTGAATCACTTAAACAAATACTTAAGTTCACAGAGGCACCAACCTCACGATATGCCTACCATCCACTAGCCCAAGAATAAAGGCAGCCTCTTGGGACACGCCAGCCCACTGACATGTGTATCAGAAGCGGCTGGTGTTTCAGGATGGTGTCACAGACAGTGGCGACACCAGGCCCAGACTCCACATGTGTCCTTGCTTAATGGGCCTTTTGGTTTTCCAGCAGAGCTGGAGCCAGAGACTCCTTCACAGCACTGTCCAAAGAGACCTAATTCCCTGCAAAGGAGATCAAGATATCTGGATGGAGAAAAACATGTAGGCAGGGCCACGATTCGGGTCGGGGGTCGATGATGGGGCCACAGTCTCTAAAGAGAAAAGGATAATGAGGAAGACAGATAAAAGCTCCCCAAAGCTGTCCATGTTCTAATACCTGGAACCGGTGACTCTGGGACCCCACTGTGGCCGTATCACTGGGGGGCTGGAGTCAGAGAGGATGTGATGGCAGATGCAGAGGTCAGAGTGACGCAGAGCCATGAGCCAGGGGAAGAGGGCAGCTTCCAGAAGCCGGAAAAGGCAAGCAGATGGGCTCCCGTGGAGCCTCTAGAAGGAATGCAGACGTGTCCACCCACTTTGGACTTCTGACCCCCAGAACTGTAAGATAAGGAATTTGTATGACTTGAAGCCACTGAATTTGTGGTCGTTTGTTACAGAAGTGGTAGAAATCTAACATCCACACTGTCAGGAAGATCAAGATATGCCACTCAGGCAGAAGGATTATTTTGAACTGAAGATATTTGAGAGTCAACAAATGCAGGAAAAGGCTTTCTCTGAGCTACCTGTATCTGCCTACAAACAGATCCTCCATAAGGAAGAGCTCAATGGCTGTAAATCCCCTCCCTGGGAGTTTCATCGACCAGGGAGGAGGGACTCTTACCCCAGGAGCGATGAGAAGTTGGCATCACACCCATATAAACTTTGTCACCTCCTAAAGGCCCAGTGATCTTTCCTAAAAGTTGTTTGTTCTCCCATAAGCGGCCTTTCTCCTCTTCCCTTTCCGTTATGAAGACGGTTAGTACCTAAGCTCTCAAATCTCACCATCCTTTTGGGATTCACTTCTTTCTTGGATGCCCCCATGCGTGTAAAATTAAAAATTAATAAATTTGTATGCCTTTTCTCTTGTCATTCTGTCTGCTGTCAATTTAATTCACAGGCCCCCAGGTACTGAACCTAAGAGGGTAGAGGAAATGTGTTCTCTCCCCTGACAACACCCCGCCCCACCCCCCGCCCCCAACTGCTTGTGGAGGGGATAACTCTCTGAGACCTGGCAAGGCTGGGACCCAGGAGAGGGTGACCAGCATGGGTGAAGTCCAAAATGAAAGGACACTGGAGTAGCTCCCCACCTTTCTGGAAATGACAGTTACGGAGGCTGAGGGTCTCTCTTGCTCCAGCGGGGAATCCTGCCCAATCAGCACATCAACAAACTGGACAACCAGGCCTTTCTGACCCGTCCCTCAGGCCAGGGGACGTGGATAACCCTGGCCGGGGCTTGGTGCTGACGTTTTACCTGACTTGCCAGGTACAGTCATGTGCCTTCTGTGAAGACTGACCAGCCCTCAAGGTCTCTGCACACCTTCAAGCTTCTAGAAGGGGGAGCTCAACCACACAAATACCCCCTCCCCACAAAGACGGCTGGCCTCCCACCTCCGGCCACAGCCCATTCTGGAGTCCTGGATAATGATTAATCAGTCTGGGTTCACTGAAGCCCACCTCCCCACCCCCCCCGATTTGGTCCTTGCTGGACAAAGGGGACGGCTATGTCTCTGTTGTCACCTAACAGAAGATGCCCCGTAACTGCCTTAACAGACTCCCCACTGCACCACAGGTTCACAGAAGAAAGCCTTTACAGATGCCAGGTGATCATGCCATCACGCCTGGGAGGATCCCTGTCCAGAGCCTCGAACTGGTCCTGTCCCTACTGCCCACCCCGACCCCCATTTCCGCAGGAACCGTGGGGGGCAGGGCAGGCTCTGGGGATGACGTGGGTGGATTCCTGAGCAACGCCGAGATGGATGTGTCACCAGGTGAAAGGGCGGAGCTCCCGAAGGCTGCCCTTCGCTCTCCGGGTGGTCTTCCTTGGAGGGGGTGTCAGGGTGCAGACTGACACTCCCACCTGGGCTCCCTCACACTCCCACTTCGCCCCTAAACAGCAACGAACGCCCCGTCCCCTGATGGGCTCCATAATGAGAAGCGCTGTCAATCACAGCTCCATTAGCCGGGACAGACTTTCACTTCCTGAAACAATTTATTGGATTCCCAGAAGCAAACGGCCTTCTTCCTTTTCAGCTCTGTTTTTAGGGAGCTATTCAGAGGGAGTGTGTGTCCCTTCTGTTCCCGCTGGGCGGCCTTTGTTTCCTTCATTTACTCACGAAGACAGTTTCCTGAGTCTACCTACCTCCTCTGTCCTGGGTTTCCCGAGTATTTGCCAAAACTTTTCCCCCCACTGGTTCAGTGGCTACACAAAACCCACCAGCTGTTTCCAGCTACTGAACCAGGGCGGGAGCCGTGAATTTTATTTGCAGATTTTGGGAGGGGGCAGGGCAGGGCGTGGGGGAGGGGAGAGGGGAGGCACATACTTGAAGAAATTAAACTCGGGCAAAGAAATAAAGAAACGAGGCTAAAGAATGGAAGGCAGACGATGCGCCTAAGCTAGAACTCTGGGGTCCCGGCCCTCCCTCCCTCCCTCCCTTCCGACGAAGAATTCTATAAAGAATAAAGATGCCTGGGCTGAAATTGTACCTTAAGAAGATTTACAATTTTTGGACCATGTTCACGCTTACAAGATCTATGTTAGGAGTGACACAGTCTTACTGGGATAGAATTTCCAACTGTTTAAAAAACCTACATGACCTACAAGAAAAGTGCTGCCCAAAGGATTTCAAAGGTCAGTGTCTCTCCCCGTTATGAGGAGAAAGAGAGGATTCAAAATTACATACAATAATATTTTTCTTCTACTGCTCTTCTTAAAGAATAATATACACCTAGCAACTGCACTTGAGCCGGGAGGCCCTATCCTTGAAGCATAAATCACTTTCACTTTTAACCTGGGAAAATAGGCTGAAGGAAGCAGTTATGTCTTGCCTCTGAGAATTGCACGTCAATAGTAAATCGGGGGGCACGTTGAGTGCCACTGAGATCCGATCAGGGTAGAATTATGCAGCCACGTAAGAAATAATATCTATTAGGCTAATGTAATCACTGAATATTTTACAGATGAATTAGAATTTAGAATCCAATTATTTCCAACATTTGGACTGTCAGAGCCTGTTTCTAAGCAGGGGGAAGGAAAAAAAGCGGGGGGAGATGAGGGCAGGTTTTAAAGATGCAGTGACTGGGATGGACCCTCTCCTGCTCCCAGGCTGCCAGAAGAGCAGAGACATGACAACTGTGATCAGGGTTTTGGCCATCACCCCGCCCCACCGAGCCCAGTGAACCCAAGGCCAGGATTCGGGATTGTTATCCCTGACGGACAGCCATTGTCCCTGCCGGGAGCCCTCCTCCCAGGCTGGCACGCTTTCACAAAGGAAGCTGGCCGGGCCACATCCTGGGGTGGCCCATGGAGCAGGACCGCAGACCGCTCTCCAGGCCTGGAAAACCACAGGGTGCCCTCGGGGGCCACTGCAGGGGCCTGGCCACGCCCAGGCCTGCCTACCCCTCTTCCAGCAGCATCCCCCCACCCCCGGCTCTCTTTAGAGCTGGGTTTCTTTTTATGGATGGTCAGGGAATGAGGCAGAGACAAATGAGGAAAAGGAAGCAGCTCGAGTGAGCTCTGGGATCTACGTGAGCTGGTACCACCACCTGGGACAGGGTCTGTGGTTCCAGGTGTGGGGAAACAGGGGATGGGCGGAAACTGAGGCTCGGCTGTGAGGTCAGCACTAGAGCAGCTGCAATGGAAATGAGTAAACAAAATTCTTACAATTGATATCGGAGTGATGAATAGATTTGTCTCAGAGTTCAGAGTTGTTTTTTTAAATTCAGAGTTTTTAATTACTTAGATCCAAACAGAGGTTTCTCTAGAGGAAAATGACTGAAAAATAATTTTTTTTTTTCTTTTGCCTGTTACTTTTTTTTTTTTTAGGACAGAAATGTGCAGGAGCCCTTTTCATCATGGCCGTTTTGCAATGCTCAAGAATCTCCCATAGTCTCATGACAGAGCGGGAATGTTAGGGAGAAAACCCTCCACTTAGAATTCATTCCGGAATGATCCTTACAGTGTGAAATGAACGAACGGGCCGTGCATTTAAATTTTAATATGCCAGCAGGTCACGGGGCTGGCCGTCCAGACTGAATGCATGTGTGTAGGTTTATGGCAGCTGGGCAGACACCTCCTCTTCAGGAAGACACAACCAAAGCGAGTTACAGCCATTACCTGCTGGGACCTCCCAGTCGTACACCCCCGACGGGAGGGAAGTTTGGTGTTTACAGGCCACGGGCTTTTATGACGGGGGTGCTTCCTGCCCGGCTCAACAGACAGACGGGTCCCACCTACAGACTTTGTGAGTCCTGCACAGTTTCTCCCACCTGGCATACAATGCGTCCTTATTGTCCCTCGAATTACTGAGCTGGACCGCCCTGCTCCCTCTCAACTAGAACCTTTGTGTGCGCGCATGTGTGTGTGTGCACGCACACATACACACGCGCACACACACATTTCTCTCTTTGATTCATTTAATTGAGGGCAGGGCATTGGATAGGATCTCAGGCCTCAGAAGAGGCCTCCCTTGTTCTAGGACGATTTATCACAGCTCTTGAAAACACCTGTTCATCAGTTTATCCTTTTGTACAAGATCAGACAATATCCAGTTTCTTTAAAGTACTTATAAAAATCTTCCTATGTAATACATTAAGTTAAAAAAACCCCACAAAATTATAAGAAAACAAACTCTATTTCTCTGTTTAACAGTAATCGTATGAAAGCTTCCCAAATTGGGGTGATTGTATCTCTATGTATCCACGCACACACACATACACACAATTATACGGAATTCCGTTGATTTCTTAGTCATGGGTATTCTCTGCTCAGCAAAGGTTAAGCTGGTAATTGCTGAAAATAGTTTCTTCAAGGCAAAGCGTGTGTGTCTTCTTCTCTGCAAAGGAGAATCACTTGAAGCACTCATGCATCCTTTGATGGGTGCAGACCAAAAAAGTCACTTCCTTATGGCCAAACGAAAACAATCCTTTAACCTTTCCCTTAGGACAAAAGTCAGCCTCCGACGTCACATTATCAACGTGACAGGCCTGCACGGGAAACAACACTTACACGTGACAAAAACTGAGCTCCGCACACATTATGGGGAACACACAGGCTGACTGAAAACCCAAGACGGAAGGCTCCCTGTCAGTCACCGCTTCCCGTAAATTCACCGAGTTGGCCAGTCTAGAAGGTGAGACCTCCTTGCTTCTTTATTTACTTATTTGAACAATTTTTATTTTATATTGGAGTATAGTTGATTAACAATGTTGGGTTAGTTTCAGGTGTACAGCAGAGTGATTCAGTTATACGTATACGTGTATCTATTCCTTTTCAAGTTCCTTTCCCGTTTAGGTTATGACTACGGAATATTGAGCAGAGTTCCCTGGGCTCTACAGTAGGTCCCTGTTCGTTATCTATTTTAAATACAGCCGTGTGTACATGTCAATCCCAAACTCCCAATCTATCCCTCCCCCGCACCTGAACTTTACCATAAGTTCGTTCTCTGTGAGTCTGTTTCTGTTTTGTAAATAAGTTCATTTGTATCACTTATTTTAGATTCCCCAAGCGATGTCATAGGTATTTGTCTTTCTCTGTCTGACTTACTTCACGTAGTATGATTATTTCTAGGTCCACCCATTCTTGCTTCTTTAAACTTGGTTAAGTCTCCTAATCCAATCACCACTGCAGGTAAAGTTGTTTGCCCCTGATGGGCCTGGGGGGGAATCATCTTCCTTTCTGGAGGGGACGGAGCAACGCTCCTCCCAGCCCTCATCCGCCTGGGTGCTTGGGAAAAGCTCTCCCTCCCTGAGAGATCACGTGGGCAGCAGCCTCGAAGCAGGACCTGGTCTGTGAGCTACTGCAGCCGCGTGCTTAATTAATGACCCTGCTGGTCGCAGCTGGAAGAGCTGAGCTGGGGGTGATTAATTAAATTAGCTGGCAGAGGAAATTACAGTGGAAAAGCCAAAGTTTGATTGCTCCATAATTAACCGCAGTGCAAATAATATCTGCATCTATAACTTCCAGCGATGAGATCAGAAGCCAATTGAATTTGGCAGTGATTGAGGCTGGAAATATCCTGTGGTGAAAAATGATAGGTTTGTTCTAGAGGGAAAACTTACAGAAATGGACATCTAGCAAATGTGATCGGGGAAAAGGGCACCAGGGGAAACTGCAGGAAGGAAGCCTTACCTTTCAAGCTGCCTTTTTCCAACATTAAAACAACTCTTCTTTTTTCATATTTCTTTTGGATTAGTGACTAGGCGTGATAGCCTATATACCCTGTCTCTACATTTCAGATTTGACTTCCCATGCCTGGAACCTACGTTAGGGTTCCATCTCCCTTCCTCGTTCCAGGGATTAAAACGCAATTCTCAAACAATTTCATAGACTGATAAGAGGGGATCACTTTCATCTCCCCTAGAGAAGGAATCCTCTATTTAGACCATCAGCTGTGTGAGCTATTGCTGCTTTTCTGGATAATGACAGTTTTTTCTTCTTTGTAACAATTTCATGTTCAAAATATGGTTTCATTAGCGATAGGATTCTACTTAAAAGAAAAAAAAAGTATTTTATACAGATAATTGCCCTGCAAAAAACTGCAGAACTTTAAGCAGACGGAAACATTACATCTTCCACCATCCACATATTTTCACCAGCAAGTCGTTTCAAAGCAGAAGTCATGCATTTCTACAGGAAAAACTCTCGCTAATGACTTGGTGGCTTTGGACTAGGAGGTGTGGCATCTGCCTGGCAAGTGGTCAACATTTTACCCCAATCTTGACACACAGAGACGCTCTCAGTCAAATGGAGGGGACACTAGAGCTGTAAAAATGTGACATACAGCGAGTTTGGGATTAGCGGATGCAAACTATTATATATAGGATGGATAAGCAACAAGGTTGCTACTGTATAGCACAGGGAAATATATTCAATATCCTGTAATAAACCATAACGGAAAGAGTATGGAAAAGAATATATATGTGTGTGTATATATATATATCTGAATCACTTTGCTGTACACCTGAAACTAACACAACATTGTAAATCAATTCTACTCCAATAAAATAAATTTTAAAAACGTGACAGAGTGGCAACGTCTTAAACGTCGTATATGGTTCAGAAACGTATCCCTAGGAATTTCTCACTTGAGCTGCACAACAATCTAGTGGGTAGACAGGGCAAGTATTGTTACTCTCAGTTTTTTATTTAAGTGAGAAAGTTGAGGCTCTGGGTGGTCACTGTTATGGCAGAGTTTGACCCAGCCTTCCTGCCCACAGCCCTCATTCCAGCCTAGGATCCCCCCTCCACCTCCTGACTATACACGATCTTCCTGCCAAGAGAGGGCTCCATCCTCACCCCAGGTTGGGATGGGCCCACAAGCACCACACCTGGATGGAGAAAAACATGTAGGCAGGGCCACGATTCGGGTCGGGGGTCGATGATGGGGCCACAATCTCTAAAGAGAAAAGGATAATGAGGAAGACAGATAAAAGCTCCCCAGAGCTGTCCATGTTCTAATACCTGGAACCGGTGACTCTGGGACCCCACTGTGGCCGTATCACTGGGGGGCTGGAGTCAGAGAAGATGTGATGGCAGATGCAGAGGTCTGAGTGACGCAGAGCCACGAGCCAGGGGAAGAGGGCAGCTTCCAGAAGCCGGAAAAGGCAAGCAGATGGGCTCCCGTGGAGCCTCTAGAAGGAATGCAGACGTCTCCACCCACTTTGGACTTCTGACCCCCAGAACTGTAAGGTAAGGAATTTGTATGACTTGAAGCCACTGAATTTGTGGTCGTTTGTTACAGAGGTGGTAGAAATCTAACATCCACGCTGTCAGGAGGAGGACTGGGTGGAAGATGCACGAGGGAATGCTGGCTGGTGTCCCGGCTGAGCTGGCGGGGGCCTGGCAGACAGAGGGCCCATCACCCTGGGTGCCCGGCAACCTCAGCCCCTCGTGGCCACAGGGTCTCCAGGAAATCATCTCTGCCTTCACAAACTGCTCTCCTATTTCCTCCCCAGCTGCCCCTCTGAGCCCGAGTCAGGAAGGTTCTGGACTCTTCCAGAATTGAGGCTGGAGACTGGAGGGAAGGGGCCGTCTGTCCTGTCTTCCTTCCTCTTGCTGAGAAACGATTCTTCATTGGTCTCTTGCATCTGCACGGCTTTCCAGCAGAGGCTCAACTGCCTTTGTGTTCGATTATCTTTCCAGGAGTGCCTGCAGGGCGAGCAGCCTTGGACCAGAGAGGCGGCCGAGATAAAGTGCTTTCTGCCCGTCCCTGAAGTTTCGGGTTCCCTGAGCGCGGGCTCCTCCACTGTCTTGTAGCCCGCTGTGTGTGCGGATGTCACCTGGCCTCAACCGCATCGCCCTGGAAACTGAGGGCACTGCTACTGCTGCAGGTAAGAGCTTTTCTTTGTTTCTGACCCAGGAATCACATCATGAAACAGCTCCATGGAACTGTGGCGGGCTAACTTGCCCATTGGGGAAAATTTCAGACCCATCAGTTTCTCACTCCCTGCTAACTCCAGCCTCAAATGCTGGTCTTCAGCAGCAGTGAAACACATGGTAGCGTGTCGTGGTGGGTCCCTCTTCCACAGCTCTGCACAGACTGCCCCTCTCTCCATGGCATCCCTCTCCCAGGCCCGCCAACTTCCTGCGTGGAAGCCTCCCTTGGTTTCTCTGTTCCCCTCTTCTTGCTGCCGTTTGGCATGTATGACATTATCCAGCAGTTTTCAGCACTGTCTGTCTCCCCTCTAGGCAGTGAGACTCCGGAGGGCAGGCATGGTGTTCCCAGGCCAGGGTATGGGTTGGTGCTCTGTCTGGTGTCATCCCTCATGAGGACAGGACTGGAACCTCACTGCTCCAGCCCTGGGCTCACCGTATTTGGCCAGCCCTGCTGCTGGGACGGAGGCACAGTGGGTGGCGAGGAAAGGCAGGCAGTGGGTGCGGTCACTCATTTAACCACATGGGATGAGGGCCGCTCCGGGCGGAGAGAAAGGCATAAGCGAGGTCAACGACATGGTACAGGGCAGGAGCCTTTGTGGAGTGATCAGTCTGGCTCAAGCATAGGATTCCTACAGGGAGAAGGGGGCTGGAGGGTGGACTGGGTCCGGTGTGTGAAAGTACCAAGTCACAGGGGGCAGGTAGGGGACCGAAAATGTGAGGCCCGTGTGATGTCAGGAAATACCGAAGTCGTTCAAGATGCCACTTGGTAGTAATACTTATCCAGGGAGACTATCCCTTAAAAGGCAAAGGGACCCAATAAAATGCAGTCTCCTCCCCCTGCCCCCGCCTGCAAGGACAGACAGCTGGTGGCTTCTGCTGGGATGAATTCTCCTGGCAATTGGAGCCAAGGCAGGTATGATGGCCAGTATCATGTGTCCACCTGTTCAGGCTGTGAAGCCCAGTGATTTAATCCAACACGTGTCTAGGTGTTGCTGGGAATGGTTAACATCATCTACAATCCGCTGCTTTTAAGTGACGATGGCACTCCACGATGTGGGTGGACCACACCCAATCAGCTGAATGTCTTAGGAAGAGAAACCCGAGGTTTCCGGGAGGTATTCCGCCTCAAGACCGCGGTGCTGACTTCCATCTGAGTCTCCAGCCTCCGGCCTGCCCTACAGATTTCAGAGTTGCCAGCCCTCACTATCACATGAGCCAGTTCCTTACAATAAATCTTTCTCCCTGTACATGTGTCTGTGTGTGCGCACGCGCACGCGCACACGCACACACGCACACACGCACACACACACACACACACACACACACACACGCACACAGTTGGTTCTGTTTCTCGGGAGAAACCTGGCTGATAGAGCAGGTTTCTGAGGAGAAAAGTGACCTGATCGAAGCAGTGCCATAGATTCATGAGCCTGGACTCAAGGACCGGCTTCAAGGGAGTAAGGACGCCGCGGTGAAGGATGGAGAGAAAGGCAGGATGCGTGGGGGGAGGGGTGGGCAGAGGGCACCATTCTTCTGGAGAGCACTGAATTGACACAAATTAAATTCCTCAAAAAAGTCTATAACGTTTGATCTAGTTAGGCTCCTTCTGGGGACCCAGCCTTAGAAAAGCATGAGTCATAAGTCCCTCAAAGATGTACACACAAAGGTGCTCACTCCAGCCGTCTTTCACTATTTCATTATGAATGTTCCCTAAGTCCAAAGGTGAAGGACCAAATGATGGCTCAACTGTCAGATGAATTACTATGACTCCGTTAAGAATAATGCTCTAAAAGAAGTATGTAGCGATGGATACAGGATCATGATATACTGCTAGTATGGCGGGTCCTTAAAAAACTAAAAATAAAACTACCGTATGATCCAGCAAATCCCACTCCTGGGCATATATCCAGAGAAAACCATAATTTGAAAAGATACATGCACCCCGATGTTCACTGCAGCACTATTTACAATAGCCAGGACATGGAAGCAACCTAAATTTCCATCGACAAGAGGAATGAATGAAGGAATGGTATACATTTGGATATATACCAAGGTATATACGGTACAGATCTACAATGGAATATTACTCAGCCATAAAAAAGAATGAAATGCCATTTGCAGCAACATGGATGGACCTAGAGATTATCATACTAAGTGAAGTAAGTCAGACACAGAAAGACAATTATCATATGATATAGCTTATATGTGGAATCTAAAAAGATGATACAAATGAACTTATTTACAAAACAGAAATGGACGCACAGACTTTGAAAAGAAACTTACGGTTACAAAAGGGGAAAGCGGGGCGGGTAGGGATAAATTAGGAGTCTGGGATTAACATATACACACTACTATATATAAAAGAGATAACCAACAAGGACCTACTATATAACAAAGGGAACTCTACTCAATATTCCCTAATAACCTATATGAGAAAAGAATCTGAAAAAGAATGGATATATGTATATGTATAACTGAACCATTTTGCTGTACACCTGAAACTAACACAACATTGTAAATCAGCTATACCCCAATATAAAATAAAATTTAAAATAAATAAATAAATAAGCTAAAAAGAAAATAAAATATGTAACAACAGAAAGGATCATGATATGCTAGTGCTCGCCTGAAAAAGGCTTTAAAATTGTTTTTTAGAGCACTGTTTCTTTTCAAAAATTGTGTATGGGAAGACTGTATGTAACACATCAAACTCTAACTGGGGGTGAAATCACAGATGTGTATACGTAGATGCATGTATAGTGTACGTATATATACACGCATATGTACATATTTTCAGTTCTCTGTGGGAGAGCTTCCAAAAATGTGGCCCTTGACCTTTAGAAGGTATTTCTTTGGGAAGGTTCTGTTAAGTAAGCCTGGGAAGCACTGCCCTTGCTCGGATGCCCACAGCACAGAGCCTGCACCCCTTACTGGAAGAAGCCACTGTTTGTTTACTTTGGTTCTCAAACACACCTCTGTTTCCAGAAACACCTGTCACCACTTGCTGGAATTAAAACTCACAGGAGTACGCTCTGGCTTTGACACAGCATCCTGGTTCCTACGCTGAGAAGGTCTGGCTGGCTTACAGCCCATGTTTAAGATATTCAGGAAAGAGATGTTCTCAAGACTTAAAAAAAGCACACTAACAGTCTCCGGTTGCTGAAAACAATCTTCTGTTCATCTCCAGACCTTACTGAGAAGTACGTGTGAAGGAGCCCGTGACGGGGTGGGAGGGTCCCAGTGGAGATCCGAGTTGCCCCACGGCTCCCGGAGGTCCGTATGCGATGTCCTGGCACCGCCTGTGACCAACCTGCCCCTACTAGGCCTCCTTGGCCCCATGGCTGCTGCCGACCTGTTCTCACTGAGGCTTCCTCTGAATGGGTTTCTTCTCCAAATACATTTCGGATTCTGAGCCGCTTGCCCCGGCACAGGATTTCAAATCTAAAACCACTGGTGGCATCTTCATGGGCCCGGCGTCCTCACTGTCAGAGGCCCCTCTTGGAACCTGTGACATGTTGGACCGTCCTGGAGCCTCGGGAAGAGTGATGAGGTTCCTCCGGGGCCCACAGGGGGACCTCAGGCCACTTCTGGTACCTGGAAGCCCCAGCAGGTTCCCTATTTACCAGAAGGGCTTTGGAAACCAAGGACTAGAGACGGCCCAGATTCCCTGGCCCTCATCCCAGGCTGGAATACCATTCCCTCCGAAAACTGGATCAGGAGACCCTTGGTGGCTGTGTGGGCCCCCCTGATGTCGCCTCTTTTTGTCCTATGCTTTCTTTAGCTTTCTTAATAAACTGGGAGCCCCCTGGGGTGGGGGAGGGCAGTACTAAATCTTTTTTTTCCCCTAACGGCTTTATTGTGGTATAATTTACATACCATAGAATTCACCTATTTAAGCATACATTTCAACAATTTTTAGTAAACCTACAGAGCTTCGCAGCCATCGCCACAATCCGGTTTTAGAACATTTTTATCACCCGCCAAAGCTCCCTCACACCCATTTACAGTGAATCCCCAATTCCACATCCAGGCCACCACGAATCTGCTTTCTTTCTCTAGAGATCTGACTTTTCTGTCTGGCTCTTTTCACTGAGGACTCCAGTCCTTATGTCCATTCCATAGACGACTGTTAAGTACACGAAAACAGGAATTGCAAATAAAAGACACATCTGAGAGAGGGCTTTGTGTTGAAGAAGGGTCTGGTCACTGTTCAACTAATTCAATGTACGTTTCGTACCATTTCTACACGTCCATTTTGGTTTGGAAAAACCTACTGTATCTAGGTGCTGGGTTTTATGTAGACGATTAGGAAGTACAAACGGACTCTTCTGATGTTTAAGATGAAATTGCTGAGTTTAAACCCTGAAAACGAAGAACAGCCTACGCCGTGCCAGATAAAAACTGATCATGAACTTCCCAGAGTCCACGATGTGAATTCGCCCTCAGTATCTTTACATTAACCCGATGATGAAGTTGCCCATTCTGAAGAGACGGTTAGGGTGATTAAATGGAGGATGGGAGAAGTCTCTTTGTAAGACGTCTTTATCTACACTCAGTCTAACTCACACCAAAGAAACGTCGAGACCTTTTGTGTGGATCATAAGTGCGGAGGGAGAGGAGTCGCAGACGGCGCTCCCTGGCGGACCTCTGCTCATCATCTCTTTGCAGGGGACACGGATGTTAGGATAAGTGACCTGCCCTGACATGGGGCTCAAACGGGTCATGAACCTGCAGTTTCTACTACGTGGAGCTGCTGACTCTCACAGTCGGCTGGTGTGCAAACACCAGTTTGGAAAGGACTAACGTGGTACAAAGGATGTCGGGACAGACGTCTAATGAAAACTGTCATTGGACCTTTAATGAGAAGGAGAGTCGGCTACTCTGAAGGACTGTCTGAAGTCAAAAGTCAGGGGCTAGGGCTTCCCTGGTGGCGCAGTGGTTGAGAGTCCACCTGCCGATGCAGGGGACGCGGGTTCGTGCCCCGGTCCAGGAAGATCCCACATGCCGCGGAGCGGCTGGGCCCGAGAGCCATGGCCGCTGAGCCTGCGCGTCCGGAGCCTGTGCTCCGCAACGGGAGAGGCCACAACAGTGCGAGGCCCACGTGCCGCAAAAAAAAAAAAAGATATAAACAAACAACTAACTAAATAAATGTCCTCCTGAGGGGCAGAATCAGCGCCAGGTGAGAGCCTCGCTCTAGGTAAGGCCCCAGCACACAGAGCAGGGGTTCCTGACCTGCGACACACAGTGTAACACCTGGGAGGAGGGGGTGGGGCTTTATCAAATGCCAGTGTCCAGGCTCGACTGGCAGAGTCTGGTTCCGGGGGCCTGGAGAGAGGCCGCAGACCCCCAGCGGATCTCACGTGTAGTCGGGGCCATGAAAAGGCCCACAGGTGACTGTGAGGGAAAGCCACGTTTGTGGCCCAGATAAAAAAGCATGATCTGCTCCACCTGCTGATGAAGAAAGACAAGTTCCAAAAGACTAAGTGCCTTCCTTGCTGTGACGGACCCTGAAACTGAGACCGGGTTACTTAATAACCATTCCCAGGTTATTCTGTAAGACATTTATATGTGAGTATCCCTGTAAGGTCTTTGCAGGAGACTAACTTATGACACCAAGAGCGTCATAATCGGACATCCCACCCCATCGCTGTTTTACAAGTCGAGAGGGCAAACACCACCTCTGTTCTGATGAGCTGTCTAGACCCACAAGTTTGAAAATGGTGGCCACTGGCCACATAGGACCACAGGACGCCTGAATTGGGCAAGTCTGAACGAAGGTGGGCTGTGTGAAACAAGAGACCGGGTTTCAAAGTCTTAGTATCAAAGAAGAATGTCTCTATCTCATTAATACCTTTAGATATTGATTACTATGTTGAAACAACAATTTACAGATAATGGGTGAATTCATCATATCTTTAAAATTACTTCCCAGCTTCTTTTGACTCTTTAAGATGCAGCTAATGGAACTTTTTTTTTTAAACATCTTGGGAACTTTTAAATCATTTTGTTGTTTTTTGGCCGCGGCGCACAGCTTGTGCGACCTCAGTTCCCCCACCAGGGATTGAACCCGGGCCCTTGGCAGTGAAAGCATGGAGTCCTAACCACTGGATCGCCAGGGCGTTCCCTAGAAAGTCTAACATGATATACGTGGACCACATCATACTTCTGGACAGTGCTGGTGTAGACAGCGGTGAGGATGGGTGGGAAATGTGAGGAGAAAATGTAAGACTGTTCTCCAAGAGAAGAAACTGTTTTCTGAACAATGCAAAAGAGAAGGCCAGGTTAGGTGAGGTTCCTCTCTCCTGCGGGCCTGCGTTCCATTTGCTCCTGGAGGTGGGCAGGGACAGCCGTGTGAAGGAGAGTCACCGTGAGCACTGGCACCGGTGGACAGTTCTCAACCACCGGATACTTCCAAAATCCGGCTTGGCTTTTAAAGCTGAGAGAAACTCCCCCTTGGTGCGGCAGCCGTACACAGCTGGAGCACCCCAACCTGCTCCACTGAGGAGGCTGCCGAGCGTTTTGAGGGGGCTCTGGAAAAGGAGGGGCAGCGCAGAGACTCCCAGGCAAAGTTAGGAAACAACCCCTCCCCCCTGCAGTCCTTGTCACCTTTTTCTTCTTTTATTAGAACTCTCACCTTTAATTAAGCTCTTCCAGAGAAATAAGCCTCACTACGCTGTTAAAAGTCAATGAGCTTAGCATAGCACAGGGAGATCAGATCGGTGCTTTTCGACCGCCTAGAGGGGTGGGATAAGGAGGGTGGGAGGGAGACGCAAGAGGGAGGGATATGGGGCTGATTCACTTTGTTATACAGCAGAAGCTAGCACAACACCGTAAAGCAATTATACTCCAATATAGGATGCTGGTCCTAACTAGCAGCCCCACCCACTCCCCTGGCAATCCAGCCTCAGGGAAGAAAAAGAGAACCACCAGGTCCTCTTACAAAAGAGGAAACTGAGGCCCGGGGAGGGCTTTTTTAAGGCTGTGCGGCTCAAGTCCGAGTACGATGCCTCCTCCAGCTTCAGTGCTTTTAGCACAGGGCCACAGCCAGCGGGTACCAGGGCGCAGACAAGGGTGCCCTTCGGGCGGCACCCGCCAGTCTCGCTCTGTGTGAAAAGCACGGTCACGGTCACGCCATTCGCACCAAGAACGCACCCTGCTCCTTCAAAGGTTTCAATCTCATAGACATTGTATACAAAATCTAACCACAATTTTAAAAGGGTAGAAAATCAGAAAGTAAAGACAAGCAATAAATAAGTCAAAACCCTATCCCCCAGAAAATAAAAAATAACAATTAGGGGTACATTCTAATTTATAAGATGCTTTTAACTTAATATACTGTGACCCCCCTCTCTGGGTTACTACATTTTCAGCTGCACCATTTTTAGAGGCTTCAAAATATTTCACTGTATATACTATTTACTGTAATCACCTACACATTTAATATTTGTAAATAGATACATTATTTATATACTAAAGAAAATACGATTTATTTGATCATCTATTTTGGATTGATGCTTTATTTAAACATTTTTGACTATTACGAACAACAATTCAGTGAGTACTTTTGCAATGAAATCTTTTCACACAGCCTTCATTTTTTTAAGGATAAATGTTAGGAGAAGAACTGCTGGGTCAAAAAGCAGGTCCTCTCAGCTTCACATGTGAATTCTACCAAACATTCAAAGAAGATTTAATGCCTATTCTTTTCAAACTCTTCCAAAATATTGAAGAGAATGCTTCCTAAGTCATTTTAGGAGGCCAATATTACCTGATACCAAAACCAGACAAAAACCATACACAGAAAGAACGTTACAGGCCAATATCTCTGATAAGCATAGGTGTAAAATCCTCAACAGTCAGTGTGATGCAGCACATTAACAAAACGAAGGATAAAAATCATATGGTCCTCTCAATAGATGCAGAAGAAGCGTGTGACAAAACTCAACACCGTTTTATGATAAAATAAATATAGAAGGAATGTACTGCAACATCAGAAAGGCCATACGTGACAAACCCACAGCTAACATCATACTCAATGGTGAAAAACTCAAAGCTATCCCTCTAAGATCAGGAACAAGACAAGGATGTCCATTCTCACCATTCTTATTCAAGGTAATATTGGAAGTCCTAGCCAGAGCAATTAGGCAAGAAAAAGAAATAAAAGGCATTCAAAACAGAAAGGAAGAAATAAAACTGTCACTAGTTGGGGACGACATGATTTTATATATAGAAAGCCCCCCAAAAACTATGAGAAATAATAAATGAATACAGTAAGTTGCAGGGTACAAAATCAATATATAAAAAAATCTGCATTTCTATACACTAACAGTGAACTAGCAGAAGGAGAAATTTAGAAAACAATCCTATTTACAATTGTAACAAAAACAATAAAATACCTAGGAATAAATTTAACCAAGGAGGTGAAAACATGTACAATGAAAACTGTAAGACACTGTTGAAAGAAACTGAAGAAAACACAAAGAAATGGAAAGATATTCCATGCTCATGGATTGGAAGAATTAATATCGTTAAAGTGTCCATATTACTTAAAGCCGTCCCAAGACAATGCAATCTCTATCAAAATCCCAATGACATTTATCACAGAAGTAGAACAAAGAATCCTAAAACTTACATGGAACCACAAAAGACCCCAAATAGCCAAAGCAATACTGAGAAAAGAGAACAAAACTGGAGGTACCACACTCCCTGATTTCAAATTATATTACAAAGCCATAGTAATCAATAGCATGGTATTGGCAGAAAATAGACACACAGATCAATGGAAAAGAATTGAGAGCCCAGGAATAAACCTACACTTATATGGACAATTAATTTACGAAAAGGAGCAAAGAACATACAGTGGAGGAAGGATGTTCTCTTCAATAAATGGTGTTGAGAAAACTGGACAGCCGGATGCAAGAGAATTAAACTAGACCCACTATCTCACACCATATACAAAAATCAGTGCAAAATGGATTGAAGACTTGAATGTAAGACCTGAAACCATAAATTCCTGGAAGAAAACATGGGTAGTATATTCTTTGACATCAGTCTCAGCGATATCTTTCTGGATATGTCTCCCCAGGCAAGGGAAACAAAAGCAAAAATAAACAAATGGGACCACATCAAACTAAAAACCTGCTCAGGGGCTTCCGTGGTGGCGTAGTGGTCGGGAATCTGCCTGCCAATGCAGGGGACACGGGTTCGTGCCCCGGTCCGGGAAGAGCCCACATGCCGCGGAGCAACTGGGCCCGTGAGCCACAACTACTGAGCCTGTGCGTCCGGAGCTCGTGCTCCGAGGCCACGACAGTGAGAGGCCCGCACACCGTGATGAAGAGCGGCCCCCGCTCGCCGCAACTAGAGAAAGCCCTTGCACAGAAACGAAGACCCAACACAGCCATAAATAAATAAATAAAATTTAAAAAAATAAATAAATAAAAAATAAAAACCTGCTCAGCAAAGGAAACCATTAACAAAACAAGAAGACAACTTACCAAACAGGAGAAGATATCTGCAAATCATATAGCTGATAAGGGGTTAATACCCCAAACACATAAAGAAATCATACAACTCAACAACAGCAACAAAACCAAACAACCTGATTTAAAAAAAGGGCACAGGAGCTGAATAGACATTTTTCCAAAGAAGACACACCGTTGGCCAACAGGTATATGAAAAAAATGTTCAACATCACTAATTACTACGGAAATGCAAATCAAAACCATAGTAAGCTACCACCTCACACCTGTTAGAATGGCTATCATGAAACAGGCAAGAAATAACAAGTGTTGGCAGGGATGTGGAGAAAAGGGAACCCTCATACACAGCTGGTGGGAATGTAAACTGGTAGAGCCACTCTGGAAAGCAGTATGGAGGTTCCTCAAAAAGTTCAGAATAGAACTACCATGTGATTCAGCTATTCTACTGAATACTTCCGGGTGTTTACATGAAGAATACAAAAATACCAATTCGAAAAGATGTATGTACCCCTATGTTCACTGCAGCATTATTTACCATGGCCAAGGTATGGAAGCAACCTAAGTGCCCACTGATGAATAAATGGATAAAGAAGATGTTATAAATACACACACACACACACACACACACACACACACACACACACACACACACACACAATGGACTGTGACTTAGCCATAAAAAAGATGAAATCTTGCCACACCTGAAACAACATGAATGGACCTTGAGGGTACTATGCTAAGTGAAATAAATCAGATCGAGGAAGACAAATACTATGTGATTTCACTCACACGTGGAATATATAAAGGAAAAGAAGAAACCGAACCAAGCCAGACGCGTAGCTACGGAGAACAGAGTCATGGTTACCAGAGGGGAAGAAGGGGGAGGAGGTGAAACGGGTAAAGGGATTCAACTGTACGGTGATGGATGGAAACGTTCAGTGTCCAACACACTGCAGTGTACACAGAATTCAAAATATAATGTCAGATAAATTAGGAGTTTAGGATTAACAGATACATATTACTATATACAAAATAAACAAATGACCTACTGTATAGCACAGGGAACTATATTCAATATCTTGTAATAACCTACAATGGAAAAGAATCTGAAAAAGAATATATATATTAAAAAAACGGAATCACTCTGCTGTACACCTGAAACTAGCACAACACTGTAAATTAACTATATTTCAATAAAAAAATGGCTGAGAAAAATGAAATACAATGTGGTATACATGAAACTTATATAATGTTATAAGCCAATGGTACCTCAATGAAAAAAAAAAAAAGCTGTCCTTTTAAAGATGTCCTTTCTCATGCCACGTTCTTTCCAGGAAGGTTTCCCAATTTTTACTCTTACCAGCAGTGTTGGCAGGGGGAGGGAGGGGCTGAGGGCACATTTCCACGAAACCCTGGCCAACACGAAGCGTCACTATTTTCGGAAACATAACTATCTTTTTTTTCACCCATCAGATGTTGCACACTGACTGGCAGCTAATTATTTGACGCCAGTAAGAGTCACTCCATTTTATAGGAACGTACACGACATGCCCTTCTCTTTGCCAGACCAGCTAGCAGAAGACCGATGGCTGACCTTGAAAGTCCAGTGGCTGTGACTCGGAACACGGTGTAAAATACGCCAGGGATGGTCACTGCTCTTTGGCTCCTGTGACCACACATGAAAATCACTTGGGATTCCTGAGTCTCGCCTTGTATGTACAAAACATGAAGGTTGTAAAGGACGCAAAAGATGTCTAAGAGATAAGCCTGCTTGCCCAGAATCAAAGGAGAAAGATCACTTCATTCTCTTCTTCAGATATGTGCCACGCGCAGCCTTGGCCACAGAATTTAGCCCATGGTAACGTATATTATTTTACACTACATCGTAAGAAAATAATTGAATTGTCTTTCCAGAAACATCCTTCCTGTTGGTCCCAAAGGGGTTGGCACAGTACAAGTATTACTACAGATACTGATGACATTCTCTGATCACTCATTTGATTTAGGACCTTGTAGCCAATGTGATGTGTGGACGCTGTAATTTTTATACGAGCTCGTTGAACTTGACCCTAAAGTACGTGAACTTGTAGAAATGTTTCCCCTTTAAACGCTCGGTGACTTTTCCTTAGAAAAACTATAGATGACATTTATCTAGAACTCAGACCTTCATTTAGAAGATTAGGTATTCAGCACGGTGCCACACATACTGCTCATTCAATCCTCAAAATCATGCTACGAGGCAGGTACTACAATTATCCCTACTTCGCAGATGGGGTAACTGAGGTCCAACACTGAGGTCAAACAGCCCAGGATACACAGCAAGTCAGTGGCAAACTAAGATTTGACCCTGGTCAGTTGAACCTGAGCCTGACCTTGAACCTTAGCTTTGGAACCAGATCCACCTGGACACGTACGAAGCTTGGTACATGCATCTGACCTGGTACTGAGCTCTTAGGTCTTAGTGATTAAAAAATTAAAAAGAAATAAAAAACCACCATTGATGAGAAACTATATTTCAGATATGCCTTTGAAAGAGTAAAGCGTGCAAAAAAAAAAAATACCACTGATAGAACCCCAATCCTTTTCAATACATTTTTTGAGGGACAGATGTCAGCCACAAAAACAGTACATACCCCATAATGCTATTTATATAAATTTTTAGAAAAGGCAAAACTAATCTTGTCCTGATAGAGAGCAAATCCATGACCACTGCTTAACAGAGACATTAACTGGAAGGGGTACGAGGCCACTTCCTGGGGTAAGAGAAATATACCAACAGGGGTGTGGGTTACACACATGCATGTGGTTGTCAAAACTGCTGGAACTCCTGGCTCCCTCAGATGTGCAATGCACTGTATGCAGAATACACCTGGATATAAATATTTTAAAATGACCCCTCCTGCCTCGCTAAATCATCCAGTAATTGTAAGGTTTCATGCTTTATCTCAACAATCTCAGAAGGACACTTTGAATGAGTCTTTTGTCCATCCTTGGACTGAGAACAAGATATTCAAGTGACTAGTATGGGCCTTGCACATTCAGGGCGTCCTGCAGGACAAAGCATCCCGCAGTCCGTGCTTCAGTAAATGGATCTGCGAAGTGAGTGGTCTTTCCTGAGCTTGGGAAGGGTGGCCCTGTGATGACAGGGAAAGACACTGTGGACCAGGAGCCCGGCCAGGGGAGCAGGGTTTTGCAGGATGCATGGGCAAGTCACACTGGGAAGCACAGTCACCAGGGTCACGAGCGGTGACGCTGACATCACCGGACACACGCTGACGTGGGGTCATCCTGACCACGAGATAACTACTCCATCAAATCTCAGCAGAAGCACCATGGGAAAAAGCCACGGTGACCTGCAAGTTTGTCTTCAGTGACCAAAGGAGCGTCCCAGCAGATGAGGAGTTTGATGGACAGCACTAGGGCTGGGGAAGGCCACACTAAAGCCAGTGCTGGAACGTTGGTCCTCGGTCCCTCATTAAACAACCGCCCAGCTGGCCATCACAGGACTCTGGGGCTCAGCGTGTGGCAACTGTCAAAAGATCCCCCTTTTTAAAAGGACCAGGGAGATGGGCTGTTCCGGCAACAACTGGACCCCACTCCCTCGCCTTGGGAAACAGGATTTCACTGTAAATATGCACATGAAAAGCGTTGCTCCTGTTTCTACGTGCTCTGGCCCCCGTGGGGCCCAAGTGCCGGCGGGCTGGCCAAACACCATCACTGTTCTGCAGAGAGCCCGACAGAGTGTTAGCAATGTATCAGCAAAGCCCTCCAGGCTGCCTGCGAACAGATCGTTTAGGGGAGCGTCCTTTGATGACTGCTTCACAGCCAGATGAAACCCAGCGGCAGGGGGGAGCGTGTTTCAGAAATAAGGCGCGACCCGGTGGGTGCAGGGGACCGAGCAGGCGCGACAATGGGGTGAGCGACACACAGGGAACCGCAGGCCCCTAGCTCAAAGCCAGTGGCTGTGTTCCTTGCCCTTGAATAAGTCATTCAGCCTCCCCCTGCACCACAATTTCCAAACCACGTGTGCAAACATCAGGGACAGAGTCCTTTTCAAACTTGTGTTGAAACCAGGGAGATTTCAGGAAGCCATGCTAAGGTCGGATGTTCACGTCCGTCTCACCGGAGTGCAGCCACCTCCAGGAGATGAACCGCCTGATTTCTGTCTGTAGAAAATCAGACTTGAGAAGCTGCTGCAGAGGCAAGTCGCCTGCTGGGTTCCCTTTCCTCCCTCCACCTGCGCTGTGGCCAGGCGAGGATCTAAGTCCCTTGCCGCCTCCCTGGGGCCTGACTCTCCGCCCACAGTCCTTGTTTCCTGCATCACATTCTTTGCCCACTTAGAGGGAGGCGTTGGATGAACACGGCTGGCTTTATCTGGCTTAGTAGGTTTTCGGTGAGGGTACCAGCCACTGTCTGGAGGGCCGTTGGTAGGTCTGGGAAGCTGCATATCAGCATTTATAGAGGAGAGCAGGCGAGGCCCAGAGGTCACGTTCCATATATGCCAGCACAGTGGCAAGGACAGCTGTGCCGTCCGGTGGCTGCAGACCACACCCCTTAGCACCCGGTGCAGCACCACCTGCTCCAGTTCCCCAATGCCCTGGGGAAAGCATCCTGGCAGCCCCCCAGCCAGCAGCCTCCGCATCTGCATGTGCCCCTCCCACGGCTCTGCACGGCCCCAGGCTACCTCCCCGGAGAGTCTTGGGGAGAAAGGCAGGGAGTTAATCCTGGGTGACCATCAGACCTCGAGACTCATCTCTTAGCAGATGTGGCTCATTTGACAACGTGGCTGCAGGTTAAAGAGGGCTGAAAATGACTCTGGAGCGAGGCTTGGCCTTCACCTTGTCCTAGAACAACCCTCCTCTACCTGCTCCATTCGCACCTGGGCCCTTGTGCCTGCCCCGGAGCTCAGACGATGACCTGGGAGCCGCCACCCCTCCCGGTCCCGCTCTGCCCCCGTCGGGTGCTGCGGGGCAGGTGAGAGGTGCTGCTGGGCCACCGGAGGGGCCCACCTTCCCCAGGTCCCACCTCCCCATACCTCCACCCTGCCCGGGGTGTGGGGAGACAGGGTCCAAGAGTGCTCGGATAATGAGGTGGACTAGACTCACACCCGGGGAAAGCAGGACACACCTTCCACCTTTCAAGTGACCAGGTCAGAGGCTGGAGTCAGGAGCAGGGCACGCAGAGCAGCGGGGCTGGAAGGACGGAGGAAGGCGCCTGGTCGGCCCTCATCTCGGTCTCTGCCCCTGCTGCAGCAGGAAGATGAGTCGGCGCCTCTGTGGGCTTCCCGCGCATCTTCTCATCTGAACGCACAAGCATCTCAGGAAGCAGGCACCACTGCTCCCATTTTACAGATGAAAAGACTGAGGCCTGGCCATGGTCTGCTAACTTGCTGCTGGGGACCAGAACCCAGCTTGGGCCATTTCCACAGCTACTGTCTTTGTCCTCTCCTGAGAGCTGCTGTCTGAAGCTTCCACCACAGACGGACGGACGGACGGACGAGAAAAGCCATTATGCTTATCTTGGTTTATCTTTAAAATAAACTTCCGAAAGCACCTTTCCTGACCTCCAGATACTTTAGGAGACTAACCTGATTAGGAATGGGTGTTCCTTAAGTGACAGCAACAATACTGCTTGGGGCCTGGGAGTTTGCTCACCACCTTCCAGGAGCCTCTCCAGGGTCATGAACTGGCCTGCGGCTTTCTCTCTGCCTATCTCCCTGCCTCTGTCCAGCGGGCTCGCTCCCAACTTCACCTGCTCACCAGGAGATTTTTTCCAAGTAAGGAGGCTGCTGTCAGGAAGAAAACCTTCCGCGCCTGGGTTACAAGTCTACGTGAGATCAATATTTCCAGTAAGCACCACAAAATGCCTCCCTTTCCTGCTCTTTCCTCATACAAAGTGCTCAGAGGACTCTCCTCTCCCAAAACAGACATGGAGTCCAAGGCACAGGCAGGCTGCAAACTTGACAAAGCCGACCAGTGATTCCTCACCTCGAGGAGGAAGGTGGGTGTGACCAACACGCATCTGGGGAAATCAGAGCTCAGTGTATCAAGATGGAGATTAAGGAGACTGACCAGTGGTCCCTCGGTGTTTGCTGAGCCTGAACCATAAACTAAAAATGTTGGCTGTCGTGTTTCTGGCCACCATTCTCCACCATGTTCAGAGGGCATCATGGTCTCCAAGCAGCTGAAAGATGACATCGTGCCACATGGCAGGGGGTGGGCGTGGGAGAGGGTGAGGCCCTGCCCCAAGGTGACGTGGATGGGAAGCGGGGGGAGGGGACAGGCACAGACACACTGCTACCTGGTCATCCTGTGTCCTGCTGAGCCCAATGGCAGCTGTACTGTGTCTCACTGCTGTCCAGTGTCACATGCAGTTCCCTTTGGTCGCCGACCTCACAACGGCCCAGCAGCAAAGCACCGAGGCTCAGAGTGTGGGCTTTGGGGACAAACTCCCTGTCACCAAGTACCTGCTGTGTGACCTCCGTGTCCTCAGCTATAACATGGGGACAACAACTGCAGCTTTCCAAGGGGTTTCTGGAGCCTTAGATCCGGATGCTGTGTAAGACAGCGGCTGCGCTCAGGGCCGTTAGGATGCCAGGGGCTGCTATAACTCATGCGTGGGCCAGCACTGAGGGGTCGGCCGGCCCACCCCCGGTGCTGCCACAAATGGGCAGGCAGTGGACGAGCTGGCACATTTGGTCTCTGCAGCACCGAGGGGCCACATCCATCCTGGAGGTTGTGCTTTGCAGGGAGCATGGAGAACACCAGCCTTTTCCATCTGCTAAGGATGCGCTCCTGCCGCCCCGGGCCTTGGGGGCTCAGCTTGTCTCTGGCCTTGATGGCTTTAGTGTGATGGGCGTGAGAGGCCAAGGTCACCTTGCTTTGGGCCGTAAGATCTCTAGCTGGAAAGGCCTCTCAGAAGCCCCATGACCACGTAAGACGCAGCGGCCTGCGTGGATCACCACACATTCATGGTCATCACTGAACACGTGGGCCCAACTCGGGGCGTTTTAACTCTTCTGACCGCAGGACCTCACAGGTGTCACCGAGCATCCCGGGAGCTCCCCGCCTCGGACGCGTCTCTCCTCACCGCTTCTTGGCTGTTGCTGCTTTGCCATCGTGGAAGTAGGTTCCTAAACATGACGAGGATTGCATTCTAATCCCTCACCACTACCTCCCAATCACAGAGACTCTCCTCCCCTCGACACTGACTTCACGCGGAAAGGGCACCCCGCTGTGTGACGTCAGAGTCTAGGGATAAACGCGTCCTCTCCTGCTAGGGTGGAGGTCTCCTCTGTCAGGACTGCTGATGAAATTACGTGCAGGTGCCCCCCCTCGCATGGCACAGACACTGGTTCTTGATCCACTGTGGAGAACGGGGTTGATCCCAGGAGATTAAAAAAAATCTCACACACGCTTTGTCAAGAAGAAATCTGGTCGTTAGAAACCAAAACTGTCCACAGACACAACTGTAACAGAAGGACTGAGAATTTTAAAATCACAGATAATTTTCTGCTGTTCCCACTGGATTAGAGCAGCCTCGATGGGATCGGAATCCTACCTTTACCTCCTCCGTCCCAGGGACACCGCTTCTGTAAACAGTGCTAGGATGCCCTACGCCATACAGTTCTCCAGACTGTCTTCCGACTGTTAAGTGAGTCTGGGGTGCACACAGCCGTACGGAGCTGTGCG
The DNA here is from genome assembly GCF_003676395.1 of Aethalodelphis obliquidens. NCBI lineage: Eukaryota > Metazoa > Chordata > Mammalia > Artiodactyla > Delphinidae > Aethalodelphis > Aethalodelphis obliquidens. The sequence goes on from NW_020837946.1 coordinate 4,510,690, forward strand.
TCCATCCTTTAACTGTGATGCCATGTCATAATCTCTAAGTACTGAGGTCAGCCCTGTTTTGTGTGTGGAGCCGTCCACTGGATGGACACTCCAAGGAACCTTTGGCTGGCCACTTACTTTCACTTCCCTTTTATCTGCCATGCGGCATAGCCCCAACATTAGTTTCGGGAAACAAACAATTAAAAATACAAGCTCTCAAGTACTTACTGAGCCTCTATTATGGTTCCTCGGAAACTCTACGGAATAGGCCATTATTCTTATTTTCATTTAACGCGTCTGGAAAGGTAGCGTCTGACATTCTAGAATGCGAACGTATTCGTCTTCCCTGATTTGTCCATTCCACACCCCCAGGAGAAAGCTCCGGGGAAAGTGACTGGATTCTTAGAGGCCTTCGCACGCGTTCCTTAAGAGACGCTGATGATCTCAGGAGGTGAGGGCTGTTTGGGTTGTCTCTTCCTTGCTCCGTAGCAGGGGTGCTACTGGCATCCTGGGCAAAGCAATTCTCCCTTCTGTAGGACTGTCTGGGGCTTCAGGGTCTCAGGCCCCTAGGACTAAATGACAGTCATACACCCCCCGCCCCGCCCCATGGTCATTTCCAAATGCTTCCTGGGCTGAAAACCACCAGAGGGTTGAGAAAGGCTGGCACAAGGACCGTAGCCATTTGCAGACAGAATTCCATGCTCACAAGCCATGCAGTCGACTTCTCTTCGGTGCCTCCAGGTGACCCGTGTGAGCTACGTTCAGCCTGCTCCCAGGCACTGTGTGAGATTATAGGAGTCACCTGCCCTGTCTGGGGTCCTCTTCTCTGATCGCAAACACAGACATGTCCTAATTTCACTAAGATCGTGAGGACCAGTGTGAAAACACAAGGGGCAGCACGTGGAGGTCCTTGAGGAGAAAGTCACAGCTAAGTCACCATGGTTACGTGTTCATCCTCAAGGGTCGTAAGATCACACACATTAGAGATGCTTTTCATGTGAGTCCCTAAGATTGAGGGATGTGTACTCCAGGTAATGTTTATCTTCCGGACTCCAGGTTGATGAAATTTTGTATCAGTTACTAACGACATTTAATTACCTGAAGCTTTAGTGCTGCTGTCACTGCTGTTCCCACTCTCCAGGGCCTCAAGCAGTTTCTTGGAGAAATCGGGACTCTGAAGCTGGGAGAAGCTTGCTTTGTCCTGCTGGCTTGGGATGGTACGCCCTAAAGCCCAGAGACCCTGCTCCAAAGCCAGGACTGGACAGGTAAGGCTGGGCCTCGGCCACGCTTGACCACCTCCTCAAAACCACGGGGCATAAAAGGGTGCAATGTCCACCTTTATTAACACGAAATCAAACTGCCAGGATTTCACGGCTGAAATTACCTTTCATTTGTTCCGCCTGTCATTTAAAGGCCTCGCCATCCACCCAATGGCTCAAGAAAGAAAACTAAGTGTCACCCTGGATGTTTGCCCTTCCCCAGGCCCCCAGCTGGGGGGAGCCCTGATGAGGTTATGTCCCCGAGATCCCTTTGGTCCAAATGCCTCTTGAGGAAGGGCTGTGCAGCCGGCAGGACCCGGGTTGGATTCTGGTTCCTGCATTCACAGGCTGAGCTTCTCAGGCCAGTTTCCTTGTCTATTAAAAGGGGAAAGACATCGGTTTGTCCTGTGGATTCCAGGAGCCAATGGCTGTGACATGCCCGGCCTCTCAAGGCTCTGGAAGGCCCTCATATCACTGATTATCACTGATTCCAACGCACCAATTCACCTGGACGTGAGGCGCCTCTTTCTCCCTGGCCTCACCCTCCTTTGGTCTGCCCCCCCAAGTGCAGGGGGTTTTGGTAGCAGTACAAATCCTGCTCAGAGCTCTATGCTGGACGACCCCCTCCTGCAGCTCCCCCAGCCAGATGAGGGGCAGACATGCTGGCCAGGCTGACCTTCCCCCACCATCCGGGCTTCAGCCACCCTCGTGTGTTTCTGCCTCTTTGCCCAGAATGTTCCCTCTTTGTGGAATGCCCTGCCCCATCTGTGCTCCTTGGAAATTCCTTCTTTTTAAAAAAAAATTGACACAATTCATATACTTTTTCACATTTCCTACAATTCATGCTGTAAATGTGTATGCTTTGGTGGACTTTTAGTTTAGTTACAAGATTGCAGAGCCATCGCCATCATGGAAATGCAGACAATTTTCACTATCTCCCCCCCAAAAATCTTGTACCCTTTAAGCAGTCACTCCCTGGACACCACTGCCCCTCATCCCCCAGCCCCTGGCAATCACTGATCTACCTTCCATCTCTCCGGATCTGCCTACCGTGGCCACTCCACATAAGCGGAATAATACAATACGTGGTCTTCTGTGTCTGGCTCCTTTCACTTAGTATAATGTTTGCAAGGTTCATCCAAGTTGCAGCACATGTGGTGTTTTATTGTTTTTTTGTGTCTGAATAACATTGCACTGTACGGATGTACCATCTTCTGTTTACCCATTCATCACTGAAATTTTTTATTTTATTGTATTGAAGCATAGTTGGTGTATATCCGTCATTTGATGGACATTTGGTTTCTTTTCACTCTTTGGCTATTATGAATAATGCTGCTATGAACACTCATGCACGAGTGTTTGCATGGACGTGTGTTTTCATTCCTCTTAGGTAGATATGTAGAAGAGGAACTGCTCGGTCATATGGTAAGTCTATGTTTAACTTTGGGAGGAGCTGCCAGACTGCTTTCCAAAGTGGCTGTCATTTAACATTCCCACCAGCAGTACATGAGGGCTCATATTTCTGTACATTCCACCAACACCTGCCACTGACCTTCTTTTTTATTATGGCCACATCTTAGTGAGTGTGCGGTAGTATCTCAGTGTGGACTGACTTGCAGTTCCCTAATCAGTAATGATGTCTGGCATTTTTTTCATGTGCTTATTGGGTATTTGTATGTCTTCTTTAGAGAAATGTCTACTCCAACTTTTTGCACGTTTTAAAACTGAGTTACTTGTCTTCTGTTGCTGAACGGTACACATTCTTTATACATTCTGCATATTAGACTCTTATTCGATATACGGTTTTCAAATATTTTCACTCATTCTGTTTTCAATTTCTTGATATTGTCCTTTGAAGCACTAAAATTTTTAATTTTGATGAAGTCCAATTTATCTATTTTATCTCTCTATTTTCTTCTAAAAGTTTTACAGTTTTAGTTTTTACACTTAGGTCTTTGACTCATTTGGAGTTAGTTTTTGTCTACGGCAGGAGATGGGGTCTAAGCTTCATCCTTTTGTATGTGGATATCTAGTTGTCTCAGCGCCACCTGTTGAAAGACTATTCTTTCCCCAATGAATTGTTGAAAATCAATTAACCATAGAGGGACGAGCTTATTTCAAGACTTTCAATTCTATACCATCAATCTATATGTCTATTCTTATGCCAATATCACAATCTTGGATTACTGTAGCTTTGTAGTAAGTTCTGAAATCAGGATATACGAGTATTCCAACTTTGTTATTCCTTTTCAAGATTGTTTTGCCTGTCTGAAGGTCTTGTGAATGTCCATATAAACTGTAGGATCAGCTTGTCCATTTATGCAAAAAAAAAGCATCTGTAATTCTGAAAGGGATTGTGTTGAATCTACACATCATTTGGGGAGTGCTATCTTAGCAATATTAAGTCTTCTAATCCATGAACATGATGTCTTGCCAATTATTTAGGTCTTCCTTAATTTCTCTCAAAGATGCTTTGTAGTTTTCAGTATATAGGTTAACTTTATTCTTGAGTATATTAATATTGTAAATGCAATTGTCCATTTCTCACGTATAGAAGTACAACTGAATCTTGTATATTCCTGAGGTCCTTTATTAGCTCTAATAGTTTATTTTGAATTCCTTTAGATTTTCTATATATAAGATCACATCATCTGCAAATATAATTTCACCTTCTTCTTTTCTAATCTGAATGCCTTTGGTTTCTTTCTCTTGCCTAATTTTCTGGCTCAAACTTCAATGATGAAGAGAAGTGGTGAGAGTGGATGTCCTTGTCTCATTCGTGATCTTAAGTGGGGAGCTTTCAGTACTTTACCATTAAGTTTGATGATAGCTGTGGGTTTTTCATAGACACCCTTTATTAGGTTGATGAAGTTGCTTTTTATTCCTACTTTGCTGTGTGTTTGTATCATGAAGGGGTAATGAATTCTGTCAAATGTATTTTCTCCATCTCTTGAAATGAGTGTGTAGCATTTGTCCTTTATTCCATTAATGTGGTATATTACTTTGACAGATTTTTGTGTGTTGAACCAACCTGGCATTCCTGGGGAAAATGACATTTGAACACAGTATATAATCTTCTTGTAATGGCGGCAGACACAGAGATGTTCTCTGTGGGTTGTAGCACCTTTGAGATGGCATATTGGATATAGAGTACGGTAAAGAAAGAGGACAGATACCTGGGTCTTAAGAAATGAGGAATAAAGTCCAGGGACTTGGGCTAAGACAGGCAGAGGGACTCCAGGCGGGTTGTGGGCGTTCGTGGATACTGCTTGGTGTAGACCACTGCTTCTCAAACTTTAATATGCATAAGAATCACCTAGAGAGTTAACACACATCCTTGGGCCCCACCACAGGGATACACTTGGAATGGGGTCCAAGAACGTGCCTTGCTGATGCTGCAATAAACCACTCTACAAAGCAAAAACAAACCCGGACCGCATATGCCACGTCAGCAGACCCTCCCCAGCCCCCGAGAGCACACAGACCACTTGCCTCTCTCACCGCCAGCATGCAGGGACCCAGGCACAAAGCTGATTGAGTTTTCCAGATAAAGAGCCCAGGAAACTTCATAAATAGTATTTTCTTTTAGCATTAAATCTACATGATTAAGTGGGTGGGCTACTGACTAGTTTCATCTTACAAATGAGAACATTCCCTGGTTTTTAAAAATCAAAATCACAGAAGATGCTGGCTGTGAAACCAGGACTAGAAATCCTCTGGCCTGGCTCCCTATTTCATCATGCAGATAATAAATACGATTGTGAAGCTTTTGGAAATACAAGCTAAATGTTTTCAACAGACAGTGTTGGGTCAGGGACATGAACGGAGGGAGGTTCGGGCAGGAAAGGATGTGGTCACGTGAAAAGCTGGGGCTCGAACCGCGTGACCACGTTGGCTGATCTGCACATTTAGGTCTTAGCACTGTCTTCCAGAGAAGCTCTAAGGATGAGCACTGACTGCAGAAAAGTAAGACTTGAGAATCACGACTGAGTGACTTGACCAGGTTTGCTGTATGAATGCAAACTAAAATGAATGCTGCTTTATCATCTTTAAGTTACCATGAATGAGGCTATTAGATTTTATAAGTGGAAAGACATCGTAGTTATGCTATTATACATAATAAATTTACACTAATAATATATAAACACCGACACACTAATGGCTGGTAGGAGCATGAGCTGGGGTCAAGGGGAAAAGAGGGAATGTACACTGGTAAACACAGTGGTACCTCTAGATGCCACAACTGACCGTGGGACATGGCCATATGACGCTGAGCAGAAAAAGGATGCGAGCAGCAGAAGGACCAGGGCAGAGTGTCAGGAGTCAGGTCCTGCGTTCAAGTGATCTCTGCCCCTTAGTCCCGGGCGAACCTCGACAAGTGACTCCAGGAGCCTGACCTCACAACCTTCTCACATGGGAAACGGGGGTCATCCCGTGTCGCAGGACGGCTCCGTCCTAAGAAAAAGCACCCAGTACACGGTGAACCCTGGACCCAGGCTTGTCTGCTTCTGCCTCTTCTTCATTGTTAGGAAGAAGAAAGCAGGACCCTCCTCAGAAGAGAGGAGGTTTCTGGTGCAAAATGATCAAAGCACCACTGAGAGAAATGACCTTCTGGAAAATGCTCTACTTTTGGAGGAATCAAAACAGAGGCAGTTGTTTTAGTGTATTCACAGGCCCCCGTTTAGAAGGGCTCCCACGATCTAGAATTCAAGTCTAACAGTTCGCCTCCACATTACATTGCTTCATCTACGGGCGCGGGCTCGGAAGTGGTCAGGGCACCTACAAGAAACTGATGCTGGCAGGTGACTCGCATTTGCAGCTACCAATGATAATAAAAATTCTCAACCATAAAAAATTCCTTGATTGTCTCCATGGCTACATTTCAGAGAGTAAATGAGAGGGGTTTTCAACCCAGGACAGCTCTCCGGTCGCAAAGCTGGCTCCCACATTTGGTTTCCTACAGGATCAAATAAAAGACGGGCTTGTGTGTGGCAGGAGGACGTAATAAACCAACAGCACTATTTCATCCATCTTCTTCAAAGGCAACTGGAAGGAACAGTTATGCTGTAAAATGCGGAGCGCGTTTTACTTAACCTTACGGAGAATCTTGTTAGATCCGCCTTTCTTATAATTAGGGCTAGTCTGTCCTGAGAGCTTAATCGGAGAGCACTGCCGACGCACAGATTCCCTCCACGCTCCCTGCCTGCAGCGTACCAGGGGAACTGCTCTATCTCGTCAACCGTAATCTACAGGTATTATTTCTGAGGCAGTGTTAATGCGCGTCTCGTTTGTACGTTTCCCTAACTGACTTAATATTGATAGTGCAATATTTCCCATCTGGGTGCAGAGCTCAGGTAAACCCAAGCATATTTAGCAACGTGCTAATGAGGACCATCCCGTCAAGGAGGGTGGCTGAGTTACGGCTCGCGGGGTCTGATTCCATGTCCGCCTACTCTGAGAAGTCCCTAAAATATCTTAAGTCAAATCCGAGGTCCCCGAGCCGCTGTTGGGTTTGCGGAGCCGCGGACGTGTGAACTTTATTGGCAATAAACGTCGCTCCTGCACGCGGACGGCGTGCCTGCAAACCCAGGGCTCCTCGGAGCCTGCCACTGTCCCCACTCACTCAGGACACTGTCCCCGCCCGGACCCGAGGCCGAGAGGGTGGGCCCCGCTCCGGCGGCTGGGGCCAGGGCATGCCCGCTGACAGGCGCGCCACGATGACAGAAATGCACTCTGAGTTGCAATTAGTGGCACTGTCATTTTCGGGGGCTCCTGCCAATTAATTAAGCCTGTCAAACAGAAAAACCACAGCGCTCACATGATAATTTATATTGGAAGAGACGAGCCTCATGGAGCACAGCGGCTCCCTCTGCAAACAGAATTCTCCCTCCGAGCATGGAAATACATAAGAGAAAATAAATAAAATAAAACAACAACACAAAAGGGTGGATGGAGGGGAGGTGGAGATGGGGTCCTGCACGGGGAAGAAGAAAGTGAGGCTGTCCTTGTTATAACTGTTACCTCTGATCGCCAGAGTCGAAGACAGGCTGATTAAAACTCCAAACGAGCCCCCAGCTCCCTGAACCCTCTGTGTCCGTCCGGGATGATAGAATCAGGAGTTTATTCATACCATTAAGCCCCAGAGAACTTAATTGAAAGAAGAGCACAGCCCGGACCTTGACAAGCGGGAGGTCACGGTAATTGCTGCCGGACATATTTAACATTAAGATAATCAGGCCATTAATTACCCTTCGGATCATTAAATCAGCCAGTTGCAAAATGAAATTTCTGCCTCTATTACGCACTTGAGAGACCGCAGGGGTGGCCTTTAATTTATCAGTGAGCTTGAGATACAAAGGCTGGGGCTGGGGGAGGGCAGGAAGGGAGGGGGCCGAGCGGTGGCAGTGGCAGCGGCGGCAGGGCATCAATTCGCCATGCTCGGTGATCCTGGCAAATTAACTAGGTAAGATAACCTCCGCTTCCAAAGGCAGAAGCTGGGGGTATGTAAATAGATGAGGGCAGACAGGGAGATCAGAGTCTGCACACCACTTAGCAGGATAATAAAGGAAATCATCCTTGATTATCAGTGCTAATTTGGACACTGCCGGTAGCTTGTTATGCGTGTTCTGAGTAGCATTTAATTAATTCAATTGCTTGTTAATGAGGGAAGTGACATGTGGGGAGCAGATGCCACCCAACTGCAGATGGGTTCTGGTCATCACTGCAAAGTCCTTCCCCCCCCCATTTCTCCCCCTGCCCATTTTTCTTTTTTTTTAAGGAAAGAAAATAGGAAAAGGTGTCAAGCATAGAGGAACACTCAAAAGAGACAAAACACTGACCTCAGCAGGGCCAAGAACTGTTGAAAAATAATAAGATGAGACAATCCTGGGACCGCGTGGGCCCTCATGTTCCCCGAGGCCGCATTTGGATCAGTGCATCTTTATGCCAGAAATTTGAGCCTGAGATTACTATATTGTGATCTTATGATCAAACCTAACGAGACAGAGACGTGGCCAAGTGGTGCTGCTTTTAATATCTCAGAGTTAGCGGTGGGGATCCAATTATTTTCAGTTTGGATACATTTCCCCTTTATCAATATCTCCATGTGCATAAATAAGATGAAAGTGGCGTTCGGAAATGAAAAGGACACGGAACTTGGATCACTGGGCAGACTCGCTCCGCCTGGAAGTGAGCAGCCCGTCTCTCCCACGCGGATTTCTGACGTCCGGCCCCCAATCTTCCTCCTGAAGTGACATCTTTTTAGAGGTTAAACACAAGAGGGGAGTTTAGGGGCGCAGGTGAACTGACAAATAACGAAACCCAGAGAAAGGATGCTAAGAGAGGGAAGGGAACATACGCTAAATCAGCCAACTCGGTCCCCTTCCATGTGGGATCAAAGAGGTGACGCGGTGATTTCAGTTGGGCCTAGAGCTTCTCCCGAGGGCTCTTTCATGGAATTGAGAACACAGCTCTCTACTTCCAGGTTCCTTTGATTTCCTAGACCAAACCGGCAGGCCCCAAACCACCTTGTAAACAGGACACCTGCCCTGAAATGCAAATAGCAACTGGTCCCTGGTCTCTCCCGGGCCAAAGCCCTCGACTCGGAGACACAAAGGTGGAAGACGAAGGGAGAAAGCCGCACAGCCCAGCTGAGTGCGGCTTCTGCCAGGAGGAAGGCGGTTCCAGAGAGCTCCGATCGGTCCTGGTGGGAAATTATTTTCCCTGCAGTCAATCGAAAAAGCTTCTAAGTGAAAAGGGGGATGAGACTCAAGCAGGACCTGCCTTAAGTGATGCAGACCGGCCCCGAAAACACCAGTGCGTGGCCGAGCGTGAGAGGATGCACAGAGAGGTCTGTTTGAGACGGCTTCACCGTGTGCTGGGAATTTCACTCACAAACACATGGGGGAGTTCTGAGGCCCTGAGGCTGCAAAGCCCCCCCGACACATGTATTCCAAGCTGACCAGTTTCCTCTTTCTCTCCTTCACCCATTCGTTCACGCACTCCGGAAACATGCACGTGACTGTTTTAACATCTCTACCTCCGAGCTGTGTCCTGACACCGGAACCAGAGTCCTGCCTGGTGGCTCCAGGCCCCGCGTCCAACTCCACAGGACAACGTACTCTAAGATGCAACACACCAACTCACATGCTGACCGTCCTGCCGACAGCAAACTGCCCCTCCTTAAGGCCCTAACACCTAGTTCATTCTGTTACCACTTCTCCCCTACTCCAGCAGCCCCATTTACAATCAATATTTTAGGTGTGTGCTTAAATGGTATCAATAGCAATTAGAGGGGGATTCTGATTCCACCCCAGAGGTAGTTAATTGTTACAGCATCGATCTTCTCTACCTGCTCCTTTCTCCAAATTAAACCTCCATTACAGAGGGGGATGAAGGGCATCCTCTCCCCTCCTGAGACAATAAATTTCATATCGAAGGCACTGGAAAAAAAATAGCAGTTGTTGCAGAATCCATCCAAAAAGATTTTTTTTTCTTCCTGGGAGTAATTAAAAGATGCTTTTCTTGACTAATGATTCCCCGGTTTAGGAATGGGAAGTCAATACTGCTTTGCCGCCGTCAGCTTCGATTGATCTCAAAGCTGTTCAAGTTTGAACGGCAGTTCTCAGGGCAGCTGAGAATCGCTGGAACCAATTACGTGCCGTCCAAAGCTGCCCTAATCAGGGGCGAAGGCCTAGCACGCAGTAAGGCAGACGGCTGGTCAGAGGAGCCCGTCTGGGTGACACCAATGCGAGATGGCTTCAGTTGTTTCTTTGGAGAAGGGTCTGTCGTGTTCTACTTCTCCATGGTCCTGAGTCTGTGTGTGTGTGTGTGTGTGTGTGTGTGTGTGTGTGTGTGTGTGTGTGTGTGTGTGTGTGTGTGTGTGTGTGTCTGAGTCTGTGTGTGAGTCTGTGTGTGTGTCTGAGTCTGTGTCTCTGTGTGTGTGTGTGTGTCTGTGTGTGTGTCTGTGTGTGTGTGTATGTGTGTGTGTGTGTCTGAGTCTGTGTGTGTGTGTATGTGTGTGTGTCTGAGTCTGTGTGTGTCTGTGTCTGTGTGTGAGTGTGTGTGTGTCTGAGTCTGTGTGTGAGTGTGTGTCTGTGTGTGAGTGTGTGTGTGTCTGAGTCTGTGTGTGTGTGTGTGTGTGTGCGCGCGTGCACTGGGGGAGGCATGGCACATTTCTAATTATATTCCACTGTCAGAATGAATCTTCTGAACAAGACAGAATGGATGGAGCTTCTCGGGAAAACAGCTGGGCCCTTTTTCAAAGAATCAGACTGGATATATTGCACTTGGCTTTTCCTCAGACAGAGATAAAATTTTATTAAAATATTTCTTTTTAGTATTACCTGAGGGCCACATTAGAGAACTGTCCAGCTTTTTTTGTGCTAGTGATCACAGGTCCTGCAGAGAGAGCGAGGCAGGGTGGGTGGGAGGGCGTGTCTTTCCTTGTCTTGGAGAGGCAGGAACCAGACTAGATATCCATTCTCACACCGCAGACTGAATTCCATGTGGACATTCCAGCCCAAACTTTGGGATTCTGATTCTGTCTGAGGAAACTGCAGGAGGTAGTGAAGGAGCTGGGGATCTGGACTGTTTTACAATTACACTGAGTGGTCTTTGAGTGTATCTGAGGCTTTGCCCACGTTCCACCAGGACCACAGTCTTCCAACTGACCTCCTTGCCTGTCTCCATCCTTTCCTAGGATGCTGCTGGCTGCCTCTAGTGTTCCTGAGAACAGGCGGAACATATACGAACACAGAAAGAGATCCAACAACCCACCCTCTGCCCAACCGCGAGAGTCGCTGTTAAAACACTAGCCCGGCTCACCAGTCCTTTGCTCTATTATGGCCTTCCCTTCCCCACTTCTCACTGTGCTCAAGGGTCCAGCTCCCCATGGGCCCTGAGGCTTCCACGTTCCTGTTTGTGTGTAGGTCCCTCCCATCCTCCAGCACACACACTCCCCACGCCCCTAGGCCTGGAGATCACAGCACAGTTTAAAGTCAGCTCAGATGACATTTCTCCTGGACCTCCTGGAGCAACGCAAATCCCTCCAGTCTGTGAACGCCACCGAGTCCTGGCATCCTCGCCTGGCCCTGAGAACATTCACCAATCACTGCACACTTACGGTCGTCACCTAGCAATCACTTCTTTTCTATGAGGAAGCACTCAATGAATATTTGCTGAATTTAATTAAAAATAAAACTCCCTGGGAGAATTACTAAAGCACAAAGGTATATTCAATTCTCAAACATGTTTATCTTCTTAGAGATGGACAGAACTTAGAAACCCCCAAGTTACCACTGGAAATACGACGTAACCACATCACCTCACTGTAGGGATTTCACAGCAGTGACTCCACTTGTGAGAAAGACAGACTCAAATGTCTCTAAAATGTAAAGATACGATGTGTATAACACTACACAGAAGAGGAAGTTACATACTCAAGAGGTTAATTCAAATGTACAAGTTAGAAGGATAAAATACCCTTACGTACACCATCTTCACTTATGAGGATGAAATTATTATATAATATTTCCCAGTTAAAAAATTAACCTACGTCTTTGTTTGTAATCATTCTAAATGGTTTCTAATTGTGACAGATGGAAAAACAACCAAACTTTTCTAATCCATGTATTAAAAATAGTATAACTGCTCCTTTTACACACAAACAGTAAAATGTATAAAGTTAATTTTTTCCCAACTTATTTTAATGTTTTCTGCATTCACACGTTAAACTCAATCCGATTTCCAATCATTTTTCTTTTTCAGATCTAAATACCCTCCAAGGAAACTATATGTATGAAAAAATAGACATTAAAACACGAATTAGTCTTTTAAGAATGCTCCTAGTGGACAACCCTGCGGATTTCTATATTACTGTTAAATCAAAATTAAAAAACTGGAGAAGTGTCTCATTTCTTCAGTCTGTAAGACAGCTGCCTGCGTGTATGCTACACAGCATAACTTATATATAAAGAGCTCACAGCGCCAACCTGCTCGATTTTAAACAGATGTACTTCGTGCACATTTCTTGCCCACCCCCGTCCCCTCCCCACAGAGCACCTACTAGGAAGGGCAGGGTTAATGACATCAGCTTCATTCTCTCAAGTGAACCGAAGGGGGCACCACAAATTCATTTTTTAGTGTTGATGAAATGAAGCCCACAGGTTTTCCATGTTATTGGCGGTAGAAACCAACTTCTTACCCCTCGCATGTGGCCCGACCACAGATGGACACCTGGGTTTCCTTGTTGTCTGACCACCAGCAAAACAGATCCGTGCTGATGCTGGGAGACCTCTTCTCCCCCCTCACCTCTGCACACACCTGAGAAGTGAAGGCTGAGCCCATCCCGTGCCCCTGCTTCAGACGCTGGGATGCCCCCCAGCTCCCCGAACAGCCGTGGAGACAGGACGGTCCATCCTGCCTCCGTGAAGGAGGCTCTCTCAGAAAACGCGCCATTTTACCACCCTTAGGTACATTAAATATGCATGTGTACTAAGAAATGGCTTATAATTGCTGTCAATGAAAAATGAGAAACGGAATGGACTCAAAATAAATGCGTTTTTTACACTGGGTAACAATTAACATTAATGAGGGGCCACCATTAAGTTATGCCATACTTGGTTGATTAAATGTGTTAGAAACATATTTCAGAAAATAAAATCTATTTGGTTACTATAACCTCACTTAGTGGGGGTCGGGGGGGAGAGGGGAACCAATGGAGTAGATGCTTATCAAAGACATAAGAATAACAAAATTAAAGAATCCAAAATTCATAATTAGTGTTAACAGCCTAGCTTATGCCTATTAGAAGTATATTAATTAAAGTGATATATTCATAAGGTTAGAAGCTTAATACATTTCTAAGAGAGGAAGAGGAATCCCCAAAGTGTAAAAACAAGAGTAAAAAATTAAGGAGTTTGAATTACCCGTGTCTGCGGAAGAGCAATTTTTAATACAGATGTTTCTGTCCGGGGTAATCAGCTTCCCACTGGTTGCTGGGGCAGTTCCAGTGGTGGCTGTCATTAAGGTCATTTCTGGTTGTTGAACTGCCTGCAGAATGCCCCATAACCACATGCCTTCCCACGTCCCTACCTTGTGGAGTCCAGCGAGGGCTTCGTCCGCCCCTGGGTGCTCTCCTCCCAGATGCTGTTGGCCAGCTCATTCCCAATGGACGACATCACCTTGATAAGCTCAATGGGCCAGTCATCAAGGTCCAGAGATCGGACTCGAGAAAGGTGGGTGCCAAGATTCCGGTGGATCCCTGAGCACTCAATGCACATGAGGGCTCCCAAGTTCAAACTGGCCCAGTTGGGATCTGTGGGAAGAGGAAAAGGGCGCCATATGCAATCAGACCGTCATCACTCATCCCAACTGTCCTTAGGTCTCAGGAACAAAACGGCTAATCGGCCTTCCCATGCAACAGTCCCTCCCTAGAATCACATGGCTTGAAAATGCTCCCTGGCCGGTACTTGGAACTGTCTCAGGCATCTCAAAAGATCTGACATGTTGGCGGCAACTTTCAAACAACTGGCTTTAACCAAAGCCTTGGAAACAACGGAAAGCACGGGTTTGGATAGAAAGACGCACTTTTGGATACTTCCGCAGCGGCACTCCCCTTGAGCAGGTGGACACACGTGGAAACGAAATCAGGCGTGACTTGGCGCCTACTGTGGACGGCAGCTGAGAGCGGGAAAGAGAAGGTGTGCTGAGGGACAGCTGGGCCACTCCCAAAGCTACCAGGTCCCACGTGACCACCTCTGCAACCACGGGCACAGCAAAGTTTTTAGTGACATGATGCGCACATTTGCAAATTTCAAAGCTGAAAGAAAGGCACACCACGATGAAGAAGTGTGCTTTTCAGGGATCTTATTTAAGGGCAACCACCAAAGCAACTCCTGTTTCTCCATCCTTCACTGCTGGCAAGATGGCGGACATGGTCCTTTGGTTAGGTTACTACCCAGGATGATCGACCCTGATTCTCGGAATAAACGGTGATGGGCTTTGGGCTGTGACACTGCACCAGGGGCACTGAATGAGTCCAGAGCACAGCACTGGGACCCCTGAGTGGGATCAGTCCCCGTGTGAAACTGGCTGACACAGTCAGAAGACTGTGGATTTGGACCCAGGGCTGGCTTCATGCTAGAATCACCAGCTGATTTGCAAAGACGGGGCTGACCTTGACAGTCAATGGCTTTCACCACCGACAGAAGCAAATAAGGCTTACATCATCCAAGAATAATCAACATTTACCGCAGGTGCACTTGAAGAGCCAACAAAAAACCAGGTAGCTGACATCATATTTATTTGGAATCACTCTGGAAATGGCAAATGACCAGGAGTGGCCTTATGCTCATTCAGCAGAAATCAGCCAGTGATTCACTTAATATCTGATACAAAGGCAGGAAGGTGGTGATAGAGACCATGGTGGGGGGCACACGAGAAGAGGGGTCTGTGACCTCAGAGACCGTCTGGTTGGGAAGAGGAAACAGATGCCCCTAATAATAATAATAATAACACATAAAAAACAAAACACCTTTGCCAATGCGCCATCTCTCATGTCCTTGACCTCAGCCCCTCGACCTTCCCCTTGTCCTCTGAGAAAACACAGCAGGGCAGCCGAAGGCCTGATTTGAATCCTGCTACACAGCTGGCTCTTATGATGACCTGGGGTATATAACCTGACCCTTCAGACTCTTCATGTCACCCTGTAAGTGGGACACACTGTAGCAACAACTATTACAGTCACAAGAATGGAAAGACAGTGCATGGTGGGACTGGGCACAGACCTGACAGATAATGTGTTTAAGGGATGGGAGTTTAAGACCTCTTTTCTCTCCAGATTTGTCACCCTTTGTCCCTGGATTCCTACTCAGGTGGCCTCATTCTAAACAAACTGGCCCCGGAGCCTCCCCCAATCTCCCTCTTCCACCTGCCCTCCCCACCTGGGCACTCGCCCGCCCAACCCGGCTCTCAGAATGTTCTCTCGACCTCCAATTGGCCACACACGGCAAAGCTCAGGAGCCACGGAATCTTCCCGTTAAAACAATCCTGTAGATGATGGTGGAAACCACTGTAGACGTTTCTCCTAATGGAGGTTCCGATATGTCTCCGATTTTGTGCTTTTAAAGATGTTACTTTGAAACTTCCTGATAAAAACACACTTCAAATAACGACTTCTCTCTTCTAACTTCATGTCATGACACATATTGAAAGTAACATTTAAAAATTCAAACAAAAGAAGATGCTTTAAAGTCCCTCAAGAGCTTCCCTGGTGGCGTAATGGTTAAGAATCCGCCTGCCGATGCAGGGGACACAGGTTCCATCCCTGGTCTGGGAAGATCCCACATGCCGCGGAGCAACTAAGCCTCTGAGCCACAACTACTGAGCCTGCGCTCTAGAGCCCAAGAGCCACAACTACTGAAGCCCACGCGCCTAGAGCTCGTGCTCCGCAGCAAGAGAAGCCAACGTAATCAGAAGCCCGCGCACCGCAACGAAGAGTAGCCCCGGCTCGCTGCAACCAGAGAAAGCCCGTGCGCAATGAAGACCCAACACAACCAACAATAAATAAATTAAAAAAAAAACTAAAAAAAAAAAAGAAGTCCCTCAAGATACCTGAAGAGGAGACCCCTTCTTTCACCTGGAGGCCTCAGACATGGCCTTGCCGTCCTGCCCTTACCTGACCTGCCAACCAGTGGTCTCTCCCCTTTTATCTGTGACAATCCTGAGTTCTTCCTGTTAGGTCACACAAATCCTACCTGGCCAGCTTCCTACCTGAGCAGCAGCTGCTCTTTCCCTGAACAAACCAGAGCCATTCAGTTGTGCGTCCTGCTGCTTCCCTGACTCACAATGACCCCCTCCCCACCTGCTCCAGTCCCGCCCATTTCCTGCACAAGGTGTGCTCTGAGTTGCTGTGTGCCCCTAACGGCCTTGCTCCGTGGCCCCGGGCCTCGTGGCCACTGGGTCCAGGCCTCGCCCACTGGGCTTCAGGCTCGGGATGCCAGGGCCACCTTACACCCTTTTATTTTGTTTCAACTGGACTCTAACAACAGCAAAAATACATGATTGGAAAAACTTTACTGAATGGGCCCAGCACTGTGCCAGGGCTGGAAGGTGAAGAATGAGAAGTAAGTCCTTAACTTCAAGGATACGAACTACAAAAGGACTTTCTCAAAGGGAACGTGGCATTATTCCCTGGACAACGGAAAGCATGGAGGAAAACTGGGTTGCTCCAAGGCACAAAGCATAATTATGAAGTCTGTCAGTTCAATCAAATGCTTTTAGTGTGTAGCGAATTCAAGATAAAATAAAAAGAGGCCATTTGATAGCAAGATCTAGAACATATGATTTTGAAACAAAGAAAACAAAGCCCAGAAGTCTCTGGGCAGGATTTAACCAACTGTACTCTATGTTTATGGAAAAAGCAAACAAACGTATGATCGTTGATGAAGCCAAAGGTTGGTTTCTGGATGCGGCACAGAATCCGGGCAGGTGGCCTAATCCCTACAGCATCTGTGGTGTGACTGTGGCTCACGGGAATGCCTGGGGCATAAACAAGACTTGTGATGAACCAGAATGGAAAAGAACACGAAGAAGAATACACACGGGTCCAGCTGAATCACTTTTCTGTACAGCAGAAATTAACACAACATTGTAAATCAACTACACTTTAATAGAATTTAAAAAAATCAAACAAACAAAAAAGAATTACAGTGCCATCAGAGAGGCATTTGTGTGAAGGGCACTGTGTTAAAATATAAGTCCAAACAAAAGTATTTCAGTTCCTTAAAAGCCATTAAATCATGTTATAAACCTTACATGCCAGATGACAGATGTGGGTTTGCTGCAATGCACGCTGCGTCGAACCACCCCATCTCCCTCTGCCGAGGGCCAAGCCCCACCCCGTCCTGGCTCACACTTACTTTGGGTCTCGCAGTCCACGCAGTGGGAGTTCCCTCGGATGTTCCGTATCGACTGCAAGGCCATGGCCTCACTCTGGCTGGTCAGTCGGGACTGGCATACAGGGAGACATACAAACCCAAGATATGAGAACTCCAAGAAAAAGGTATATACCTGCTAATAAAGCCTGGGAAACACCAAACAGATGGCGAGCGAACATAACCCGAGGGCAACGTCAACAAGGGACTCCTCGTTAGACGTCTTTAGGATGGAGCCTAGCGGGTGGAGAACGGACCGGCACTACCTATTAGGATGCGTCAGATGAGAGACTCATGCCCTAAGACACATCTCGTGATTCCTCGTCAGGAGACCACACGTGTGTGTGGCTGGGGGTGTTCATGCCTCAACGTACACTTACTTGTCTTCTCTAAGCAAGTTAGAAAAACACAAAGAGGGGAAAAGAGGAACACAAAAATTATAAACTATCATGGTTAAGTTTTATTAACATTGTGATATCTATTCTTCTGGCCTTTTTTAAAAAAGCACATGTATACAGATAGACGTGCTTTAAAAAAAAAAGCCAGTGTGGGGTACGTTGCTTTGGAATCTGCCTTTTTAGCCTAACGACATAGTGTCACCTCTCAATGGCATCACACAGTCCCTGGCATTATTTCATTTTATTTATTTCTGATGTGATAGATATTCAGAAGTTTTGTTTTTCTATGTGTTTAAATTTGATTTTGGAAGGTAGCTATTACCTATGTTACTGATTTTCAGTCTTTCAGCACCAAGACTCCTTAGGAAAAGGGTCAGAGCAACTCTGGCATCATTTTAAATGGCTGCATAATATTCCACTTATGAAGACTTAGTTACATTGTTTTCCTTGATGGACATTTAGACTGTTTCCAACTTCTGTCTGCTATCAGCAGTGCTGTGAGTAGCTTACTGCTAACTCTTTGCACAAATTCGTGATTATTGACTAAGGATGAATTCTTCAAAACAGGAGGACCAGGTAAAAAGACGTACATGGTTTTAAGGCTTATGACGCATCCATTTAATATAATGGCTAATGCCAAATAAATCCCAGAGGGCACTTAGAATAAGCTTGATTTTCATGTAAAAATTATTCACAAGTGGAACCATCTTATGTCAAATTGTTTGCTGTGAAACAATTGCTTACTGCTTAATCGTAAACTGTAATTTATTAATTGCCACTGTCTGATTAGCATAATGCATCATTGCGGTTTTATTCCCTTTGGTTAGATGCCCAAGTATTCGAAGTGTGTTTAACAATTTCTACTGGTATCTGGAGTGTGTGTGTGCACGTACAGAGATGTGTCTTCTGTCTACCTCTATAATCTCTAGGGCATAAGTACGTATATCTACAATTGCTCCCAATTCTGAATTATCCACGGGCAGCTAGAACACCTTACAGCCCATTCTCAGCGGAGGCTGTATTTTCCCCTGCAGCTGTTCCTTGTGGCTATTATTTCCATGCTGTGCACCGTCACACCTGTTCACCAAGCGCCCAAAGTGCTCAGTGAGCCCTTCTCTCACGGGGAACGCTGGCCCCTGATGGCACACGTCTATCGAGAGAAAAGGGGAAGCCCTGTAAGGCTGGTGCTCGCATCAGGCCGAGGTGACACTGTCTGTTTTCACAGAGAGCGGGGAGGCATCTGGCAAGGGTGTGAAACAGAAAAGGCGCGTGCCGTCCCCCACCCTCCTGAATCCGATGACCCGGCATACATTCAGGGTCTGACTTGAGATACTGTGACTTTATGCAAAATTTGGAGATGCGTTTGTCTGTTCAGCCACACGTGCCCTCCCAACGCCTGTTCTGAAACCGAGTTCCTGAGCTTTGTGGGTGACAGGTGTCCTCAGTCCCCATCGACAGGAGATGCGGAAGCATCCCGAGTTTGCTTCAGAAGCCGCATCTGCAGCCGTGACTCAATAAAGCCAAGGTGCTCAGAAATGAAAGGCCCTGATTCTCCTCACTGTGGGTATAAAACATCTTTAAAAAAGAGAGGCAAATTACATTATAATAATAATGACTGTGGTCTGGTTTACCCTGGTTAAAGAGGGTAATAAAATAAGACACTCCATCTTTTTGAAAGACAGACTCCCTTCTTAATGACAAAGCGGAACATAAATCACTGGCAGAAATGTCTTTAAATGGTTACAAACGAAATTGCAGGTTGGGAGGTAATGTTCTTTCTCCTGGCTTCTGGTTGTTCACAGTTTGAAAACTCAAAATGCTCTCCGAGACTTTAAAGTGTCCCAGAGAAGGGGTTAAAAATATCCAAGCATTAAAATAATGATTTGTGAAGGAATCTCTGACGGGAAAAGGGAAATGAGAAAAATGACCTTTGTATAAGGAGTATCACTGGGCAGTAATTCAGAAAATGCAGGTTAAAGTCTGCTTTTCCTGGCTAAACAAATGCAAAAGAACTGAACTCTAACTGAATAAACCCCATACCAGGCTTTATCAACAGAATTTAGAAAATGGACATTTTCTCTTCCCTAAGCCCTTTGCATATGCTCATATATGTGCATGCGCTTTTCATCGAAGCCTGTACTAAGGGTCAGTTTTCTAACTCGACGTGAATTTGAATTTGAGACATTTATGAGAACGGAACAGTGCCTCCTCTTAAGTCTGCACTTCTTTTCCTGAGGGTATTCAGCCTAAAGCAAAAATCAGTGTGAACAAAGAAGCCACAAGGGTCCAAAAGATTCTATGATCTCCAATAAAAGGTCAATACTTTACATTTGGGATGAGTCGAGAGAGCAAAGATTTAAACTGGGATATTCTGCCATCTGAACGTGGTTAAGCTAGGCTACTAATCTATGATACAGGACACGTATCGACACAATTCTTTTTTATCTTTGCAATTATTTTGCATTCTGCTCAGAAACATTTAAGAGTCTTGCCAATTGCACGTCTCACCCGATGCTCTCCCCTCCCCCCCCCCATTTCCGTTTCAGGATCAGCGCTCTTGATTTTGGTGGTGGGGCCTTGGGGGGGGCGCGGCAGGCTGCTCCGCGTTTTACCTTATTCTTGCTGCTCTCGCACGACTGTAAGCTGGCGAGGATCTGACTCTCGATGGCCTGGACCCACGCGTCTCGCTCCTCGTAGGTGGTGGCTTCAAAGTGCCACGTCTGGCCAGTGAGGGACACAATGATAAACTCAAAGTTTTCTTCTTGTTCTGAAACACAGAGTGGTGGGGATGAAGAGTTTAGCTTTCATGAGATCACGGCCCCTCCGCCAGCCCTCGGTCATGAAAGTGCCTTTGGGTTCAATCGCGCCTGCGTGGGGCCGCGGCACACACAGGACCGGCCGCCCCGCAGCGGAGATCTGAATCTGCAGACCTCCCAACACTCCAGATTTGGTTCCTAAAGCCAGCGTGGCTTAGCTAGGTTTCAATCAATGCTCAGGGGATGAGGAAAAATGAAAATCAGCGTGTGATGTCAGTGTCTCTGTGCTGGGCACAGATGAAGCAACTTAGGGACGTAATATTCTAACTCGTGGCCGGCTGCTGAAATTGACAGGGGGATGAACATCAAGTGAACGCTGCTCATCTCAGGATACAATTTAATTTCTTCATAAGCGCCTGTGCGCCAATCCACAGATACACCCCGGCAAAGAGGGAGGCCTGAGGACGTCTGTCCTTTTAGGGCAGAAGACCAGCTACGGCGGGGAAGGTTTTAGTCTGGAGGAGCGAGTGAAATTCCAGGCGATTTGAAGGGGCCACTGTGTACCAGGAAGGGGGGTCCTTACGTTTAAATCCTGCTCCGCCACTTGGCGTGCTGGAGTCTGGACAAGTTCTCAACCCGTGCTGGGTTCATTTCCTCACCCTTAAAATGGGAGGGGAAAGCTGCCTCCTTTGCTGTGTTTTCCACTGGCTAAATGACGTGCACTAGCTCAGGCCCACGCCCAACACCCTCCGTGAGCGCTGGTGTGCGTCCCCTGTTCTGATCTAACCTCCGGCCTCTGCCACGGAATGAAAGGCAGAGCAGGGGCCACGTGCAGACAGCGTAACCAGCCACAGGTAACCATGAAGGCGTGTGGAGCTGGACTTTCAGGCACCAGCATGTCTCACGTGATCGGTAGTTTCCCATCACTTGTTGCAGAGCCAGCTGCAACACGAGCCCCTGGCGAGCAAGTGTTACTAATAATGTGAATGACCTGCTGCCCACCCAGCTGACCTCTGCGTTCGTCAATTACCTCTGTCACCCACACTCGGCTTGCTCGCATCTGCGCAAACCTCCCCCTTCCACACTCTTGGGTCCTCTAGCCTGTGTCCCCAGCTCTCCTCATGGCCCCTGACCTCTGCAAGGCTCCGTGCTGCCGGGTTGGCCCCGCCCCTTCTCAAGGCCCTGCCTCACTGGGAGACAAGGATGCTCCCTCAGTCTCCGAAGCAACTGCAGTCATCTCCAGACGCCCTCTCCTCCTCCCCTTTCGTCTCAGAAGAGAAGCAGCTCCCACTACTGTGGCTGAGAGCCCCTCCCACCTGACCCCACTGATCTGGGCAGGTGGGGACGGGATGCTTGTGTCTTTGTCGAGCACACCCAGGTCTGGGGAGCTGCTCCAACACCGACTGCCACAGACACAGGGCCATGCCACCTTTTCATGAAATCTTTATGTAGCCTGATAACAACAGTATCGTGTTCTCGGTGACATCAGCATCGCTGCTTTTTTAGAATTCAACCTGCTGGCGGGCTGGGCCTCAATCTGTGGAACCTGTTCTCAACAGCACGTGAAGGAAGGTCAGGGACTCTCCTATCAGCGCGCCCAGCCTCACGGGGGGGTAACGTTTCTCCAACAAGAGGGTCCACGGCCCCCCTCAGCTTCTCAAAGCTCTGTGACTCTCCCTGTAGCTGTTAAAAGCTCCTGGGACAGGGGTGCATCGTGGGGCTGTGGAAAAGCAGGCGTGGAGCGCAGGCCCACCCCGCGAAAGGGGCCAAGCAGGGCGTCACCTGGAGCGGACCCGGGACAGCTCAGGGAAGGGGCTGAACGAGATGGTCTCGGTCCCCGAAGGGGGAGAGGAGAAGGGCACCTGGGATGCAACCGACACACGGAGACAGGAAATCTCTCTTTCAAGGACCAGAGTGGAATAAGGATATTTTCATATAAAAAACTGAAAGAATCAAGAGCCCCTCCCTAGGGGAACTGGTAAAAGACACGCTTCAGAAGATTCTACAAAGGTTCGAACCAGATGGGTTAGGGAGCAAATGGATAAATATGGAAATACACCTAAATAAAAATTATATCAAATACTACTTTTCTTATCACGTCTAATTTGGGGAAGGTGCAAAATACTAGAGAAATGAAAGTGGACATGGGGACCCTGGAGTTAAAATGCCCTAGGACTTTGCATTGTTCCACAGGGGAGTTAAGAACTAACTTTAGACTTTGGTAAACTAGGCACACATGAGAAAATACCAGGGTTAACCTCTATGAGAAAAGAAGTAGAATGTATAACTCCCTGACAAAGAAGAAGGAAAATTTAATTAAAAATATGATTAAAATCTTTTATCAAACTAGGAATAGAAGGGAATCCTCTTTCCGTGGAAGAGTACGTATCCGAACCCACAGAACCGTTATTCTTTTTTTTTTTTTTGCGGTACGAGGGCCTCTCACTGTTGTGGCCTCTCCCGTTGCGGAGCACAGGCTCCGGACGCGCAGGCTCAGCGGCCATGGCTCACGGGCCCAGCCGCTCCGCGGCATGTGGGATCTTCCCGGACCGGGGCATGAACCCGTGTCCCCTGCATCGGCAGGCGGACCCTCAACCACTGCGCCACCAGGGAAGCCCAACCATTATTCTTAAGGATGAAATGTTAGAAGCAATCATTTCACACCAGGTCAAGGGCTCTCAAGGCCAAAATGTTCACGGTACCAGCCCCTGTTCAGCCCTGCTGGCCGGTGCAGTGAAACAAAACAGGGAAGTGACAGATCCGGAGACTGGAAAGATAAAAGACACCAAACTGTCATTCACAGATTACAAGATTGCTTACACAGGAAACCCCAAGGAATATACAAGTGTCAAGAAATAAGAGTAGCAGTTAGTAAATGGGCAAGATTTAAGACCAGTATAATGAAACGTTAATTGCATTTCTGTACATGAGGATCTAACAGAAATCACGTTTAAGATATAGGTTTATAAATTCATTTCTCTCCATCTGTGAGGTAGGGAAAGAGAGATGCAAAGAAATGTGAGTAAGCCAAACAATTCCCTAAAAGTAGCAACACAGAGGATGACGCGGAACCTGCAGTCTCTGGTAACAGGTGGTAAAGAGAAGACTCCACACTGCGTTCGACGTGACGGATTAACCCAAGCTTGGGAGTGGCCAGAGAGGTTTCATGCTTGTCTCTGGAAGACGAAACCCTGGCTGATTCACTAACAATAATGAAACACCAGGAAGGCTCAAAAGATCAAGAAGATGCAGGACATCCCGTGCCCCCAGCCTGGTGGAGAGCAGCTCATGAGCAA
Organism: Aethalodelphis obliquidens; assembly: GCF_003676395.1. NCBI lineage: Eukaryota > Metazoa > Chordata > Mammalia > Artiodactyla > Delphinidae > Aethalodelphis > Aethalodelphis obliquidens. Next base: position 4,534,313 of record NW_020837946.1, read on the forward strand.
AGGTTGGGATTGGAACGGTGAGCCCCGTGAACACAACTGGATGACCCTGGAAAGCACAGCCACGTTTCACATCCTGATTAAGAACCAATGGTGCAAGCGCTCCACACGTGCTTCATCTGAGACAGTTTCCTTTTGGAGGGGGTAGGCCAGTGGGGTGACTGTCAGTCTGGAAAGGCACACAATTATACGAATAATGAAGAGGGGAATCAGAACCTACGGTCCCAATACTTCGGTGACCAAGTCAGCTGCATCAATAAGCGGTGATGGCCGTGACCGTCTGTGTACGAGTTGTCTGCTTCTGAGGGCTTTGAAGCGTGCACATGTACTCAGGTACGTGTCAGGACTTGTGGTCAAGGCTCTTCACGCTGTAGCAGCTCACTATGCAGTGAAACACTGACCAAGCGTTCTTTTGCGAAATATTTATTGTTTTAACCGAAGGGCTTGGCCTAGCCCTGGAGAGGCAGGGGACACTCCTCTCCAGTCTTGTCCACACAGGGTCTGGCAACAGCTCTCAAACAGAAAGGCCTCTGGTGGTGCCTCTGTTCCTGGGCTGGCCTCTCCCAGGTGCGCCACACTGAGGGGCTCCTTGCTGAACTGTGGATGCGAACATCAGGGCTACCTGGAGGACGGGGGCCCAGCTCACCATGGAGAAGGCAGGGAGGAGGGGATGGAACCGCCCCCTAACACCGTTTCAGTACAGAGGCAGCCCCACAGGGGTGCTACTCCAAGCCTTCCTTTGGATTTCAGGCCCCGGTGAAGATGTCTTTATAAGAAGCCGGTTAGCTAGGATTCCCCGTTTCCTGAGTAAGGGATTAAAATCTGGGCATGGAGTTTAGTTGTAATCACTCTATACCACCAGCATCAATGAAATCCAGCTGATGCTTAAGTTTTCGTGTGTTTCCCAGGGTACTGTCTGTACGTGGCTTTTTTTTTTTCTTTTTGAGGGAGGGTAATGTGTTAACACTTACAGATACAGTTAGAGTTTCAGAACGAAATTATACCTGCCTTATGACTTTCCTCTGCCTCCTAAGATCAAAAAAAAAAAAAAAAAAAACCAAGGATTATAGAGAAGTTGCATTTTTAATCATGTTACATATGACTTCCATGAAGGACTACTTGTTTCTTTGTAATGAATCTACTGCCTGGAATAATAAATATAAAAAAGAATAATACCAAGTTCGTGTCAGGAAAAATGCTAAGGCCGTCACAGGCATCGTCTCATTCAGTCTGATTATTTTCCTCTCTCGAGGTGGCCAGCAGTGCTTTGTTTCTCAAAAATAAAACAGTAAAAAAAAAAGTTCTCCTAGGGTGTCCAGCAGGAGATGGATGGGTCTCCCCACTTCCCAGTGACCTTTTCTGTTATTTTCCCTCACTCCTGATGTCAGAAGAGCAAGCTGCCAGGGTCTTTTAAAGGTAATTTCCCCAGAAACCCCTAACCAGCTTGTTGCTAGTGTCATATTTCTTTTTAACTGGTCACGTCTGGAGAATGCTAGGGGACATGATGCCATGGATGTAGCAGTCTAAGCTGGGGACATTCCAGCTTCCATCTTCCTGCGTATCTGGCTCTGTGGCCAGTGATTGGTCTGCACGGGAAGGAAGAACAGTCCCAGCTACACCAGGACAATCAGAGCATGGGAGGCTCTTGGCCACTGATCTGTCCTAGTGGGGGGCACATCACCCAAATGTCCTACTCCAGGTTTTCTTATCTGAGCTGGGGTCGCAGAGCCTCCTTCCTCTTATCTTGGACTGAACAAGACACAGCTCACAAGTTATCCACGGGAAGGAAAGCCTCTGCTATCTAGGCCACTATCTGTGGACAGGTGAGAACACTGCTGACCAGCAGAGAGAAGCAGGTATGGGATGGACCCGATACCTGCCAGGTTCCTGGGTCCCTGCAGCCAGCCCAGCTGCCTGTCCTACAGTTGGATTGGATAAATGAATCCATTCTCCCTCCTTTTTTTTTTTTTTTTTTTTTTACCTAAATCCCTTTATATTTCTGTCACTTCCAAATCCAGTTCTAACTAATCCAGTGGAGAAAAGATCTAGCCCTGATGGGAGCCTCCAAGCTGCTGCCTGGTCATCTTCTTGAATCAACACCTGGCAGATCTCTAGATTTAATCCTGGCTTATATTTCTGTATCATGGCACTGACCATGAACACTCATTAAGTAAACAGTACATCTGGGGACCTAAATATCACCCCTTCCTCTGTGTGGACAGAACAGTCACAACATAAGCTCCTCCTCACGTTCAAACAAGAATTTCTATCAGACGATACAGCCCTATTCAAACCACCAGTGGACCAGAAGGATCCCATCACATTCTGAAGTGACACTGTGATGCTATTTTAGTATCAGCAACTAGATAAAAAAAATGATAAAAATAATAATTGGCAGTGGGGGGCCAATCAGTCAGAAAGACAGACGGAGCATTACTCTCCAATGTTACCCTGTGAAGAATGAGAGCTCAGAAGGTGAGGACGAACAGTGGCTACGTTTCAAGTGGTTTCGGTTCACTGACACAAACCGACTCTTTGTGACAATTACAGCAGCTTATATGTAATTCATTCTGTAAAAATAGAATTCAGGCTGTAGAAATTCCTGATGACATCTACGTTACAGGAGGTTTCTTAGTTTTAGATACACAGGTGATCATCAACATTCAATCCCCCAGATTCCCCCCATCATAAAAAATCAAAGCCCGCCACACCCAGAGCCCGAAAAGAAAAGAACCGCGTTGTTTCCCAGTGTGGCATTCCAGGGCTTAGTGGTTTAATGAAGTTCTGTGATTGGGCTCGTAGGGATTTAAGCAGGTTTCCGTGTTGAACGGTTAGCTGCGGAAAGGTCCACTATAATAGTATTTTAGCGCCATGAACCTGTCGAAATCAACCTGCCCAATTATTCCAAACGACATTAATAACACCGGATATTACACTAATTGCGTCCAGTTTCTATGCAGACAAGGCCCCGTGGGGCTAATTTCGCCTCCTTAGGGGCAAGCAACTCAGCCACCAGACTGATTTCACAAGGAATCCCTCCTCATTACACAAGTCCGGGCTGCCAAACTTTTTTTTTTTAAAGGTTAATGGGCCAATCAGTCATCAATTATTTTTGCGGAATCCTAGCAGGCAAAGGGTTAAAGGGCTAAACACAGCTGTAACTCATTTACATTTGAGGTTGCTTTCAACAGCAGACATCTGACAAGGATGCCTTTTGGGGGAGCGGGTGGAAGGGTAGGAAGACGGACAGACGCATACCTCTGTCTCGAGGGGCAGGAGATCTGGGACCAGAACCATTGCCCTGTACTTCTGCAAAGGCCGAGGATCCGGCCGCTTGTGCCCATTGGATGCACAACGGCTCGAAAATGCCTGCGAGATGCAGGTGTACTGTGTACGGGGAGGCTGAGATTTGTTTCTCTTCTGAATTTACAAGAACCCAAAGTGTCTGCAGAGGTCACTCATCCCACTTTCTTCATTGGCGGGATGAGGAATCTGGGTCCGCGTTCCCGGGCTCCCCTGCAAGCCTGGAACCCAGACCCGGATGCCTATTTCTGTCCACGAGGCTAAGTGTCCTTCCCGACACATTTAATGACAAACATGATGAAAACCTGTTATTTAAATGGTGCAGAGATGACAGTGTCCAGCACGGAGGGGCCATGTGCCCACTGGCAGAGGTGGCCAAAGGGTCCACCAAGCCCAGAGGCTTCTAGATGGTCACCATTTAAAAATGATCTGACCATCAAATAGCCAAGGCTCGCAGGGAAATCGCTGTCGTCTCCACCTGTGACTTCTGTTGTCGCAGAACTGGGACTTTTGTTTTAGGGTACAGCACAGCACCCTGATGATACAGCAACTCAAACCACTGGTCAAGGGGCTTTTCCTCATTAACGAGTATTTGCAATGGGTTTCTCTCCATTTCTGCCTGAATCTCCACATTCTCTTTCCTTCGTGTCCTTGGGGTCTTGGGCTCCCATTTTTGGGGTCCTCACTCCTGCTTTTGGGGCCTTTCCCACTCTGCCATCTACTAACTGGGGCTGAGCTGCCCACTTCACCCTGCTAGTCTCAGCTCTGTGGTCCAAGGAGGCGCCAGCAGGGACTGACTGGGATGACAAAGGCATATGCTGTCCCTCCCTGAAGGCCAGGGAGGACCTTCATCACTGACCCCAAAGGGCCTGAGGGAGCCTCAGAATCCTTCCTAGCCCAGTTCTCCAGGTAGCCACTATCAATTCATCAAAGTTGGAAACCGAGATGGAATGTGTTTGCTATTCTGCCCCCTCCCCAGGTCCCCCACTATCTACATACACCCTTCGAGATTACGCCAGGCTTGGTCAAACACAGCCCCAGGCTTTTATGCTAATTCTGAAGAGTCCCACAATTTGTAAAATACTTCAATATTTCTGCTTTCAAAGCATATATTAAATAAGCATGTGGTTTAGATATTTTGCCCAATTATGATGAAAACGACACATGTTTAAGATTTCAGCCCCAAACCCACCACAATACTGAAAGTCAGATTTTATCCATTTTCGATTTTTCCTCCCATTTTTGTAAGAAAAGATAAATGTGAAGGATTTGCTCCAGGACCGTGCAGAGCCGAGACCTATGGCAAAAAAGTAATAAGTTAAAAAAAATGCCCTCTTCCACTCGAGCTGTTCATTTTTAACAAAAGGAAAACATTATTTTTTGGTCTTTATAAACACACACAGGTCGTGGTTCTTGGGTAAATATTTTTGCAAGCTCTAAATATCTTTGTTTAGCCCAGAGTCCAACGGAGGTGTTGTACTGTGGTTTAATTTAGGACAAGAGTAGAATTAATTTTGTGAAGAAGCAAGACCCCAGAGGAGGTCACCGAGTTAGGACTGTTTACTGCTAAATGTTATCACAGGAAGATCCTCAGGAAACACAAAGGAAGTTCTGATTTTCCAAACACATTAGACAGAGGCGAGAGGGCAGCCGGAGAACCAGGCAGCACCAAAGCTGCTGCTTCCGGAACCATAGGGGGCCACGTGTTCCCTGAAATTAAGGGGAATGTCTAAAATAAAACTCCTGAAAAAAATAAATGATTGGATCCCAAACTGAAAACCTCTCAGGAGGCAGAAGACGGATGTGTTAACATGTTTTCTGGCACCTGCTCAGGCCCAGGCACCCCGGGAAAGCTCGAGGCCCAAGCTTTCGGTTTAGAAAGAGCAAACCTGGAGGCCCCTGTTGTAATTTACCTGGTTGCTCTACACGCTTCCATTTGTTACTCATTCTAACTTACACTCAGCACTTTTCAGAGGTCCCCTGCTCTCCTAATCACAGGGACACGGGGCCCAGGGCCCTTCCTCTGCTCAGAGCCTGGGGTGGGGATGGGGAAACTTGGACTGGCAGGCTCCAGAACCTTCCACGCTGCCTCCTCCCCCAGCTCTTCTCTCCCGGTTGCGGCTCAGCGCGTGGATGACTGTCAATCTCATCATTCTTTTAAAAGTTGAGGGCTGGAAATACCCGCAGTCTTGCATCTCTCCCCAGAAAGTCAGTCCTGGAGCTAGTGCTCAAAGGGTTTCTTTCCTAAATCTGAATTTATCTGCATGAGATCTTAACCTGTGCCATTCATGCTTGACGAGTGCTGGCTTTGGCCCCTCCTGCCCTGCCTGCACGGACACATTCCACAGGCCTAAAACCTGTGTGCTCCACGCACTGTGTTCCTGGAGATGGTTTTCCATGACGTAAGCATTTGTGAGTTTCACAGCAACCACCGCGGTCACCCTCGCCGTGTGCCCAGCTCCCTGGTTAGGGCTTCGTCTGCCTCTCTCAATTTCTTCTTCAATTGTCATTCGAGGTAGGTTTTACGGTCTCTGTTTCGGAGAAAGAAAACTAAGCAGGGGAGGAGACACCCAGCAACCCCAGTAACTCACACAGCTCGGAAGTGGCAGAGCTGGGATCGGATACAGGCATACTGGACTCAAAAACCCAATTTCTACATCTGACGGTTCTTTGGAGGATGAGAGTAAATGCAACTGGAGAAGGGTAGTGAAAAAAGTCTGGGAAAAAAGAAGTTTGATTTTTAAATCCCATCTTACATTTTCAGGGGCAACGCTTCCTGCCGAATCTCTGCCCCTCACTACGTAAATGGCGCTCAAGCACCTGAATCCTCTTTGCCATAGAGACTCCCTGGCGCTCCTGACGTAGCAGCAGCGGTAGTGGCGACCGTGGGCACCGTGTCACCTGCCTCTGGATAGATGACCTCACTGACTGTCCCCAGTTTACAGATGGGGAGACTGAGGTAGAGAGCGGGCACAGGAATGACCCCAAGGTTAGAGCTAAGAAGTGGGGACGTGAGAACCAGACCAGTACCATCTGCTCAAGAGTCTGGGCTTGAAACCACTGTGCACACCGCCGCTCACGAACCCAAGGTCGCGCGGCTTCTGATCAGGAACCAGGGTTTGACTGCAAGTATGTGAATGACTTAGGGTGAAGAAGAGCCCAGCCCGAGCGTGGAAGGTGGCCTCAGACGGTGGCCCCGCACAGGCCTGCAGGCACACGGGGCTCGGGGAAAGCTGCTGGGGTCTGGGGTGGGCACTGCATTCGGACACTGCAGAGTCCTTCAGAAGGATGACTTGTCACACCAGCTCAGGCCTTTTTCCTCCACTGCGGTGACAGGCGTCTGCTGGGCGTCACGGTCCCGACGGGGATGTGTGCTCCACGTCCATTGCTGAGCCCTCATCCGGGCTTCAGCTGCAGCTCTGACCCGAACACCTAGCCCACATGCCACGGTCTCCACGTGCCAGCGTGCCTTCCTGGGGCTCCTGACTGCCCCCTCTGTGCCTTGGTTTCTCCTTTTGTAAAAGATCAAGGACACGACCTCTCTTAGGGGTTACTGGGGAGCCACACGACAGGATGCCAGGAAGTCTGAGTACTCAGCCCTGCAGGCCGTCATGACTCCGAGACCCCTGAATCCAGCGTAGTCTCGCACTCCACTAAACCCACAGGGCACCCAGGGCCTCGCTGCAACTCCTCCCTCACCCTGCCTGACCCGCCTGGGCTGACCGTCAGCCCGTCCCCTCCATCTGCCTGGGCCCAGCATTGGGTACCCACACTGTAGCAGGAACCCAAGACCTGGGCAGGCCCGTCACCGGCTCAGGAGGGACAGTGTGATCATCATCTGTAATTTAACTGGACTGGAATGAGGTGGACGTCTCAGATCTGTGACTGTGGACACCAGGGGGTGGAGAGAGCATCACGGAGCTAGGCCGGCCATGGGAAAGGCCCGTTCTCATTTGCTCATACAGAAGGGATGGTCTTGGCCATCTGGTGGAGGAAGGGGGTGCCAGTCCTGACTTGGGCCTGAGGGACGAACGATGCCCACCACGTGTGTTCTCCAAAAGGAGACTCGTGTTTCTCCACGGTGCGGCCTGTTTGGCAACACTGTGTCCGGCACCTCTGAGTTCATCCATCTGGGCCACCACGTTGTGGCAGGGGACCCCAAACAGGCTTCACAGGCCTGTCTCTGGGGCAAGTTCCAGATCCAGGGACACGGACTTTACGAGCAGGGCTGAGTCGGGACTCTGGGCTATACTGAACCCGGCTGGTACTTGCGTGGCGCGGCCTGTTGGATGCATACAACGTGGGTGGGCCTGACACCCCAGGAAACGCCCCTCATTCCCCAATACATCTCTTCTTTACCCATTTACGCTTCATCACGTGCCGCCTTCTGCAGGAGCAAGGAGAGCTGAAACACCCCGGAAGAGTCCACTGTTGGCCCAACTCACAGTGGGTGATGGTCCGCCCTGTCCCCAGCAGCGCAGGGAAGGAGAGGCCTGAGGACACCCGCACAGAGTCTGTGTGATCCCTCCTGAGTGACACTGCTCACAGACCGCCAGCCGGCCGCCCTGCCACGTGTCCTTCTACACAACGTCCACCTTCTGCTCGGGTCTGAGAAAAATGTTTCCAATGGAGTCGAACATTCCCAAGTCCAGCCTCATCCACCCGATTTGATATACATTTTCCTCGTGGCTTAGGAGGCAGCTACGAATTGGAGAATCACAGCATAAATAAACTTTCCATCGCGGTCCGCAGGCTTCCGAGATGGAAAAGTTAAAGTTGCATTCTTGTGGAAGGAACTTAAATTTCACCAACCCTGGGAAAGAGCTGAATTGTTACAAAGTAACAAAGATTTTAAAATTAGGGCAATACAATACACACCAATGAGGTTTCCAGCTTGGTTTCAGAGATAATTAGCCCAATGGACAAAAAAAAGGGGAAGAGAAACATATTTTTGTTTGTTTTCTAATCCTGTCTATGTGCTTCCCTAATTAGTTCGGTTTAATTCGTTTTTATCACTCCTGACGTCCATCTTTGACCATTTCCATGAGCACCCAGGAGTGGGTCCTGGAGCTGAGAGATCTGGGCATATGTCCTGTCTCCAGAAGATGCCAGCTACTCGTCCTGCAGAATATCACTTGACTTGTCGAAACTCCAACTTCTCATCTGTAACAAAGTACCTACCTGCCAGTGAAGATTCAATGAGATAATGTAGCACAGAGGCCAGAACGATGAACGTAAGAATAAAAGGGCTTTGGAGAAAGACCATCAGGTTCATTTCTTGGTCCTACCTGTCTTTCACCAGCCTGAATCCTCGGGTGAGTCCCGTAACGTCTGGGCTGTTCTCTCTAGATCTGGACTGAGGGGCGTGGACGTGCTTCTAGGACAGGGCCTGGCGCACAGCGGGCACTCTCCCCTCTCCCCCCTCAAGTCCTAACTTCCTCTATAAGAAACTCTGGTGTCAACAATATTTTGTGGGTACCTCTGAACAGATTACTCAAGTGGACCAGTTTAAAAACTAGTCCATTTGGGGATGGGTGTACTTAGTGGAACACTCAAGGTCTCAGGTTACGACAAAAGTTAGAATGTTCGGGATATGAATTTTCCGAAAGGATGATTTTATAGACAGAGAAGATGTGATGACATCATATAGCAAAAGACCGGAAATCAGAAAGGCATTCTGATAATTTATGTTATATAATTATATGAATTCAGTACTATTATACTGAAAGCTGTATGAAATGAGACTGGATGCAGACAGACATTAATCTTGAAAGAAACCTAAAGTAAATGAAGAATGGTCATGTCGCCTAACTGAAGATTCATAAATGTAATCGAATGCCGAAGAGAAATGGAAGAAAATGTGAAGGAGACTAGTCATTATTTACTCCAATATCTTCAGGACTGCCTTGCGTAGCGTTGGCCATTGACGAGGGACCCTGAGTGGGTAGTGTTAACCGTATTTACAGATTTCAGACAGCAGAGAGCATCATGGTCCCTCCCCACCCAGGAGGGCTGGGCAGGGCAGTGTTGCAGGTTACCTGGTTGGTCAAGGCTGAGAAGTTCCCACTTCTGCAAACTGTCACACCTGTCGTGAGACACCTCCCTGCCAGCGTCTCCAGGAAGATCCCCAACAGCAAGTCTCGGGGGGGCTGTCTGCCTGCCTCCTCTTGCCCCCCAGCTTTGTAAATAACCACAGGTAAAACCAGACCTCACAAATATTTTTTAAAGGTCGGAAGTCAATAAACACGTTTGTTGTGATAAATACACACACATACAAAAGAAAAGCGTATCTGATACGGACACAGGGGAGAGAAATGATTATGCACTCTAAGTTGAAACACTAACATTAAAAACTAGTGAATGAGAATACTTAATACCCTTTAAAAGACAACAAGACATAATACTGCATGTGACTGTTTCTAAAATTCTGTTCTTTTCCTCTCTCATTTTGTCTCTCTTAAACGAATGCTTTGAAAGAAGATACCAGGGGGTCAAGTTCCATTGGTACCTTAACAGACGACTGTTTCCCCTTGAGGAATGAAAAAACAAATTATGATTAAAAACAGGTCTTTAACAAGCCATCGTGAAAATGTAGTTTTGTTTTCCGGATTCATTTTTTTTTTCTTCTGGCTGAGAGCAGGGCTTTCGGTGGCGAGACAGGAGTAATTGTGAAAGGAAGGAAAAAAGGATGGTGATATAAATCAGCAAAGGTTAATGATTGCGATGTGAAGAGGGGGACTTGTTTACAGAAATAGTGTGCAATTTAAAATTTACAAGAGATTTAATGCCACTGCTTGCCAATTGCTAAAACCAACAGCCCAGAAAACAGTGACATTAAGAAAAATATTACAGTTATAATCACCCCCAAATAAGTCAATTAGTGTTAGGGCACGAGCTTGCGATTACTTGACCCATTTGGCTTGCATTTAAGTGAAAAAAATGTCCCCCTATTATCCCGAGATCACTGGATTGTGACCTATTTTGCATCACACGGATTGTACGCCAGCCTCCCTTATAAGGGCCTGGGCCGATGGGGGTGGTTTTCCTTTGCTTGGCATCAAAATAATTCTGACCCTTGACATTTGTAATCATAAAAAAAAAGGGCAATTTATAATTGTGTTGTTTCAAATGAAGGCTGGGGTGGGGGGAAATTCAATCTGCTATTATACAAAAGCAATGACGGCTGTCTTCGGTGAAAAAAGCAACGCAAGTCAATTTGTGAACTTTGGCACCAGACGACCTTTAGAAACACAACAATATACTGAATTTACAAGCAATAGCAGGCCATGCAAATGACCCAGGCCTGGCTGCCTCTGTATTAGAGCTGCAGAGAGCATTATGGAGAATGTTTCCACAAAACAAATTAAGACTGTTACTTAAATGTCACGGCACACTACTGTATTTGGCTACAGATCATTACACCTGATACTAACACTTTTAAAAACTGTAATAACTTGGGAAATATTACATTGAGTGCTCACATGTATAAAGGAAAAGAAAAAAGAGAAGAAAATAGGTTTGTGAAGTAATTTAAACATCACTACGACTGCAAGGGAAAGGTCAAAATTTAAGTAAGCTGAAAGGAACATGAATGGGAAAATAAAACACACAAACAAAAAGATGGAAAGACCACGGGAATGACTGTGCAAACACAATCAGGGTGCATGCGGCTTTGGGCGAATCGCATTTCCAGTTGTGCGCTGGAGAGGCAGGGAGGCAGGAAGGCTGGGAGGACGCGGCGTGGAGGGGGAGGGGGGAGGGGCAGCGTTACCTTCGGTGTTGGTGCTGCTGTTGTGGATATTTCGCAGGCTACCAACACGGTTTAGTTTCCATGCTTTGCGTTTGGCTGCATCCCGAGAGCAGATAGGGGAGAGGGGGAACAAGAGAGAAAACAAAAAGGAAAAGAAACAGATGAAAAGGGGAGAAAAGAAATGTCCAAGTAGCACGTGACGTCACCTCCGGCCTCCCGGCCGGGCCTCACCACCCCAAAGCGCAGAGAAACTCAGGAAGGGCAGAGGAAGGCCAAAAAAGCATCCTTAGCTTTGCACAGAATCCAACAAACGCCCAGGCAAGGAAGCCCATGCACCCCTTTCGCCCTGCTGGGTTCCACACGCGGCTACTCAAGACAGTGCAAAGCTGGTCTTTTCCCTGGGGGCTGGTAGCATCTTTTGAAAGAGCTACGAGGCGGGTCGCCATAAGCCCTCTGATTTGGCAAAACGCTGGGAGCATGTCAAATCAGAAGGGACTCTAGTGATTAGCCGTTCCTGTGTATGCTACAGATGGTAGGTGTGCAACGCCCAGAGCTGTTAAAAAATGAAGTACTTTCTCCCCAGACGTATTTTGATCTGGACAGGAACCTACACTAGCAAAACTCGACTACCATCTTGCTGTGGTTGAAGGGTGGTCCATTCTCCTTCCTATGGGGAGGAGGCTGGAGGCTCTGAATGGAGGAACCCACAGAGCACGTGCCTCCTGAAGCTCTCAGCTCACTGAAGAAAGCGTCCGAGAGAAAAAGACAAATACCAAGTTACCCACAGAGCAGCCCTGGGTTCAGAAGTGAAGTGCGGGACAAGTTTAACACAGGCGTGACATGCCCACGGCTGACACGGCGTGCTGTGACTAACAGGGGTGAGATGCCCCCCTCCCACCTCCGCGGACCCTCTTCTCCACTGACATCTCCTCACCTCCTCCGCCCTCCCAACCCCCCACTCAGGAATGCAGACACCTGTGGCCAAGAGGCTGCCTCCTGCCAGCCCTTCAGAGGAGACACGTTGCAAAAAGCAAAGAGTTAAACAGGGTTTTGAGGAGCAAGTCTTCAGGCTAATGTGACTACAGATCTAAGCGCTGGACGGACAGCGTGGTCGGTGACAGCCAGTCACCCACGCTCCTGAAGAAGGGGCATAATCGGACCATCTGTCTCTTCTGACTTCCACAGCCGGGAAGAGAAACTCGTCAAACCTTGCACGCGGCTTTCATTGGATGACCACTTGTTTATGCAGGTAAGAAGCGCTCACCTGGCGAGGCAGGTGTGTGCATTTCCGCAGGTGTGTCTGAAGCTCACCGCAGAAAGCTAGGCTAACCCACTCGGTCACAGGCTGACCAAAAAGCGAGGCATGCACTGGCCAGTGGCCAGCTCTCTCACCCCAAAGCATTCCTGGCTTAGGACAGATTGGCTGTTCTTGCCTTTGGTAGCATTAAGGCCAAAAGACTCAACCTCAACTAGTACGGTGGAGGCTTCAGGTCTTCCCAGAACCCCAGACCCCCGGTCTTCACAAGGGGTTCTGCTGCTGGAGCGAATCTCAAGCACTTTGGTGCACATTGGATTGCTCTGGGGCGACAATATAAGATACACGCGAGAAACAGGAACACGGAAGGGAACCAATGCAATTCCCAAACGGTACTGTATAATCAGGAGGCAAATTTTATGTTAATGAGTACAAACTAGCTGTGAGTTAGCTGTCACCTGATTCGAAATGAGAAAAAGTGAAGCTATAACTAAACAACTAACAATGACCTTGTGGCTTGAAAACCCAAATAATTTAATAAAAAATGTCTTGGGAATTTGGGGTTAGCAGATGCAAACTATTATATATAGCACAGATAAACAACAAAGTCCTACTGTATAGCACAGGGAACTATATTCAATAACCTGTGATAAACCATAATGGAAAAGAATATGAAAAAGAATGTATATATATGTGTTAACTGAATCACTCTGCTGTACAGCAGAAATTAACGCAACATTGTAAGTCAACTATATTTCAATAAAATAAATTTAAAAAAACAAAAAAAGAAATGTCATCTCTAACCTAGTAAGGTTGGTGACTGAGACCCTTCTATAGTATATGCGTCTAAATTTAGTTTTCCATCAGTGGAGAAGTTTCCCTTATCTCTACATCCTTAAGGTATCTTATCTATAAGGTTACCTGTCCCAGGTAACACCACACATGGCAACGGGAGTCTCAGGTACACCCACTATTACAAATGTCATTCGAGACAAAGGAAACCGGTCACGGTTTTCGAGTGTTTACTTTGGAAATGTTCAGTGGATATTTACCGAGTTCCTCGTATAACTGAGACATTCACAGAATTAAGCGTGTGCTTAATTATTTCAATAGCCCGAGCTCTGGCGTCTTGGCCCATGTTTCACAAGTTCCAGAAAGTCGTGGCCACAGAGGCTGCACTCCTCAGTGGAAAAAGTTACCTCTTTCTAAAGCATTTACATATAAATAGGCAGAATCTGGGCTGGGCACCTCTGTGCAAGGGAGGGGAGCTCTGGTGCAGAAAACCTTTCCTGCCTGCTTTCCGCCTTGTATTTTTCATACCCCAGTCTCCCATTACCATATGGATATATAAGCAGGAAGTGAACTTGCAGCCTGGTTTTCTATTAACCTATTGATGAAATAATCAATTTTAATGTGTAAAATGTCATGCTTTTTTCTTCCTCTTAAACAAATGGACTTTTTCTGGCTGATACCAAGGTCCTGAGACGTGCGTTTGTCTCCTGGGGCATTGATTGCTCTAAGTCCACTTGTTTAGAAGCTTCTCAACGGGAAAATACAATCATATTATCATCAATAAAATCTCTGGTTATGTGCAATGCTGCTGCCTGGATTCACCGCTAAAGGAAACGAAGACACCGCACCACACGGAGCCAGGAATTATCCAACCTGCTGCCGCGGGCTGGATGCCGAGCTCCACTGACCAGCACACACACGGCCGTCACGCTGGCAGCACCCCGTGACCGCAGGCCTTTGGAATAGACGGTGATTCTTTTTTTTTTAAATAAACTTTATTGTTTAGAGAAGTTTTAGGTTCACAGCAAAATTGGATGAAAAATAGTGAGAGTTGCCATGTAGCTGCTGTCCACCCCCTACTCACCCCACACACAACCTCTCCCAATATCAACATCCCACACCAGAGTGGTACATTTCTTAGAATAAATGAACCCACACTGACGCATCATTATTTCCCAAAGTCCATAGTTTACATGAGGGTTCGCTGTTGGAGTTACACTTTCTATGGATCTGAACAAATGTATAGTGACGTGCATCCACCATTATAGCATCAGACAGGAGAGCTTCACTGCCCTAAAAATCTTCTTGGTCTGGCAACCACTGATCTTTTCATCAGTTTTGCCTTTTCCAGAATGTCATATGGCTGGAATCATACAATAGGCAGTCTTTTCAGATTGGTTTCCTTCGCTTAGTCATATGCATTTAACTTTCCTCCGTGTCTTTTTAATGGCTTGATTGATAGCTCATTTCTTTTTTTTTGTTCTGTTTTGTGGTATGCGGGCCTCTCACTGCTGTGGCCTCTCCTGTTGCGGAGCACAGGCTCTGGACGTGCAGGCTCAGTGGCCATGGCTCACGCGCCCAGCCGCTCTGCGGCATGTGGGATCTTCCCGGACCGGGGCACGAACCCGTGTCCTCTACATCGGCAGGCGGACTCTCCACCACTGCGCCACCAGGGAAGCCCGATAGCTCATTTCTTCTAGGTGCTGTATAATACTGCCCCAACTTGGAAGCACCCGAGACGTCCTTCAGTGAGTGAATGGATAAACAAACTGCGGTAATCTAGACGGGGATTCTTGAGGACTTCGTGTGGACTAGCTCAAATGACTAAATTTTCTGGATGATTTTTATTTTAATTAAAAAATTTTGTTTTAAAAAATATTTCAGGAATATAGTTTCTTTCTTTTAAACAAAGATGAACTTACTTTGCTTTTCTCACTCATGTTATTTCTCATGAAACTATTACTTCAATACAAGAATCTCCCCTGGTTTTGGACAAAAAGGCAGCAGACTGTGGGCATTCCATCAGTGTTTTCCATTCTGCTGTTCTGCTGACTGGATAAACAAGAGTCTCTTCTGTGAGCAAGTTGCCACGATGCCGTATATAACTATTTAAATGGCACATGTCTCAGCATCTTGTCCGGTGTTTGAGAACATGCATAACCTCTCAATGGACACAGCACCCCACAGCACGTAATCCCAGATCTAGTGCAAACCAACTGTCATCCCCAATGCAGATGGTGAGATGGGCCACTTCTCCTTGCAGCCTGCAAGTTAAATGGAACTTTCTGAACCCCAGTCTGGGTTGGCAGGAACGTCAGCAGACCCAGGAAAGGGAGCCTTCAGCAGGACAGTGTAGCATTCTCCCCATAATGGCGCCAAAACGTGAACCGTGAACTTGGGTTAAACACCAGACTACTTACTACGTGAATATCACAGCAAGAGGCGGTACACGGGACACACAGCTGATGGTTGAGAATTAAAAACAGAGGAGGAGGTGAAACTCGTCATTAGGTTGGTTGGAAGATATTTTCTGGGGATTAAAATTTTGCAGAAGGCAGGTGAAGACAGTACTCACGCCCCACATGATAAGAAAACACAAAGTTTACCGCCCTATAGTAACAGTGGTATTGTCACTTCCCCTAAAAATTAATAAAGAGCCCTCGCGTATGAACACTGAAGGTGTTAGTAAAACCGACTTTTTAAGGCGATCTTTGAATTACAAAGGGAGGAAAAAGAGAGGTGACTTTGGTACTAACGGTGACCAGTGTAGGAGCGTGCGCACTGGGGGATGTCACGTGACACTGTCCCCTCCTGAGCGCAGCCCTGAGGTCCACATTCTGCACTGATTAATTTTCTGGGGCAGTGCGCTACCAGATTGGCAGGTGGGTGGCTGTGACCCAGCTCACGCAGCTCCCAACTGCTGTCCGTCCTGAGTCGTACATCTAAAGAAGTAAAGCTGATATAAAGCTGAATTCACAGAACATTTCTCTAAGGTGTCTGGGAGTTATAAATGATGATTTTTGTGCTCGGATGACCGTATGAGGTATACCACCATACACTCAACTCCTCGAAATTACTAACAGACAGTCACCATCTTTTCAAAGGAAACAGAGAGAAAGGGAAAACGTGCAAATTACGGCTTTCTACCAAGAGTAGCTGGAATCATTTAGAGTTAACGACCCCCAATTATTACACACCGATTTATTTCTGGAAGCTACAGCTTTTCATACAAGTTCCTGTCATGATCATGAGGCATTTAAAATTTTATTTGAAAGGAAAAGTCATTCTGTTTCTCTAAAAACAGCAACAACAAAATTTTAACTACGGCGAATGAACGTCTGAGAACGAATCACACAGCAGAACTCCAACATGAGAATCCTCTGACTAGCTCTTTATAAGTGGAATAAAAATATTCTGCAGTCTGTTGGCATGCTCAAACAGGCAGGGTTTTATCCTAAACTCTTCCTGCATCCTAGTACCAGGAGGCCACAGACTTGTATTAACGCCCCCTCTGGTCTCCTTCAGACAGCGCTCTCTGTTGATTAGATAAATATTCCTCAGAGAGCTGATTAAAAAATGATGCAGCCAGGAGCTGTGTGTCCGAGCCCTGTCAGCCATGTTGGACGCTCAAGTGCGCATGAATTACATCCTGGCGTGCACCGAGCGGGGCTGGCGAAATGCACGCTGCGGCCCTCAGAATCAATTACGAGAACTAATCGGAACTTTCTACCTAGGCGGAAGAAGGGGCCGGCTTGACGAGGGTGTGCCACTCATTTCTAAGACTGTCTTGTCTCAGCACGAAACAAATAACCGTCTCCATTCCTTCCAGGGAGCGTAAACTTCTACCTCTTGGAGGAGCCACGTGATAACCTCGTTTGATAGCACTGTTCCCCGTCCACAACGGATGTGTATTTATTTATTTGCAGAGATGCCATCAGTATAAATGCCACATGTGCAGGGGGGACTGCATGGGCTCCCTGGAGCATTGCAGCCAGACCGTGGCACCAGGATGCTGGATAAAGGCAGTCCCCCAGGAACCTCTGCAGGCAGGGTCGGATTCTGCTGTGGTTTTGTGTCCCTTCCACTTTAGCGCGCCCGGTGTCCCGCGATCTTTTGTCGGTGCAATTTCATTGTGAGGTTAGAGATTGGAGATTTCTTTTGTGCCGGCCATCTGAACATTCATGTGCTCAACAAGACTGGGTAAATGTTCTGTTCTTTTATAAAAAGGCAGTGGGTTTTTTTTCTTTTTTTCCCATAAGATGCAACCCCGAAGATTCTTCCACTATGTGAACTCACTACTTTAGCTGTGAAGGGGCTTGACATAATGGTCGTTTCCTAGAGGCTACCACACAGAGAGGTAGTCATGTTGAAACGTCCATTAAAAGGGCCTTTGAGAGGATTAAACAAAACCTGAGGCCAAGCAAAATAGGACAAATGCGCAGGAAGCAAAATAACTTCATCCTTCCCCGTTTCCAGCAAGACGAGTGTTCTTTTCGTAATTTGAAGTCACGGGCCACAAGACAAAATACCAAACCAAACAGAACTCCGAAATAAGGAATCGACCCTTAATTAGACAATTTTAATTCCATTTCCAATAACTCGTAACTGCTTTCTTAACAGCCAATACAATTTCTGTATCGGGGGCTTCTTTACAGCTCTTAGGATTTGAAAACTGCCGAGGGCTTCCACATAGTGGGCTAATGTAGACGCGCGCAAAAAACACCATTAACCCCGGAAAACATGGAAAATAAAAACGAAACAAAAACTCCAGGATACGCCATAAAACCAGAAGTTCCAATTAGGTGGAGCGTTAGTTTCCCTTTCGGCCTAGAAACACACTGAGTTGCAGAGCGAGGGTTCAAGGGTACCCAAAATTAATTGGGTATTTCAGTTTGACAACTGCGAGTATAACTTTCAATAGGGACTGAAATAAAAAAGTGACTTCACGTAGAATACCCCCGTTTTAGCTTTGGCATATTCTCAGGTGGAGATGAGAAATACATCAGTACATGATGGAAACTTCTTTCCATGTCTTCAGGGAGTAGCTACTCATTTTGAGAAGGGGAGGCTTTTGCGGGGCGGGGGCGGGGGGTGGCTTGTTAGGATGTTGAAATCGGGGCTCCCTGGCCTCTCGGCGTCACTCTCTTTTGGGATGTGATAAGGGTGTGAGAACAGAGGCCACTCGTGACTGTTGGGTACCCAGCATCACGAGGAACACTGCTTTTTTTTTAGGCCTGGTTTCTTAGCGAACAGGGTAACGTATACCCTAATCCTTCCGTAGTAGAGGACTGGACACATGGCATTCAAAACAGAAACAAAAAGTAAATCAAATTCTCACGTAAGCAAGAAGAGTGAGGTTCAAATCAGTTTGTTCAAGCTGGATGATGTGTGTGAAGGTCATCTTTTGTGAGATCCGTGAGCAACTGTGCTCACCCAGGCAAGCAGGGGCAGCGTCTGGGCGAGGTGGAGGGTCTCCCGACCTGTCCCCGTCTCGTGCCCCCTCTCCGAGGGCCGGCTGCTCTGAGAAGTGGTAGGCAGGCCCAAGGCTGCCAGTGCTGGGAGGGGAAGGCCGGCACGCGGGGACCACCTTAGGCTTTCTGAGACTGAAATGAGTGATAATGGGAAACATTCGTCTTTCCTTTTTTTCCTCTTTCCTTCCTTTTTCTTTTTCTTCTTCTCAACCTCCTCCAATAGAATACATGGCAGGCCTTTTTCCGATTTTTTTTTTTTTTAAAACACAACATCTTTCTCAGCAATTCTAGAAAAAAGTTTTTTAATAAAACTTCAAATTGCGCTATCACATTTCAAAGGCAATGAGCAGTGAGAGCACCTAATCAAAGGCAAAATGATTTAATGACTGTGGCTTGTGCTCCCTGGAACGGCTATAATTGAGGGGCTGTGATCACTGGACCACCAGCTTCAACAATGGCAGACATTGCATTTGATCTGCCATCTTTGTAGCTGACTTCCTACAACCACCAAGTGAAATGATACCCTTTGGGGTTATTCAGTCCATCATATTCCCCCTGTGGCCATCTGAACCTGAGAAGACTGGTGAAAATATCTTCTAGAAAATGTTTTTAACATTTTGCATTTAAAGAAGGACTTCACCGGAAATTCTCAATAGCATTCTGATTTGTGGCTTGAGAAATCCTGGAAGCCATAAGATCCTTGGTACTTACTGAGTCAATCAAGTACAAAGATCAGAGTAGGAAAACAAAAGAAGAATTCGAAACTTTTGATTCTTCTTGCTATTATGGAAATACATTCCTTTAAGCGCTAACAGATTTCTTCCCCCTAAAACTGCTTGACTATAACTTCACAACTTCTCAGCATGCTCCTTGGTTATTGTGAATGATGAAACAATGTCGTTATTATCCAAGGAGGGCCTGGAAAAGTACTGCAGTGCTGACACAACAAAAGAACAAATGTCTCATTTCTTTCATTTAAAAATAATTTAAATACATTAACTTTATTCAGCTTCCAGCAAGAACACGTTAGATTACTTGAATATTATTGCAGAAGCAAAATTAATTTCATAGCAGTATATAATATTAAGAATAAACCAGGACTAATCTAACTACCCCTTCCATTTTCCTTTTAAAGTTCTTATCCATATACGTAAGTAATTATCACACTTATAAGTATAGCTCTGACAGATGTGTACTACTTTTGTATGTAAGGTGTTACAGTTACCAGAGTTTTCAAAACTACCCCTTTTAACAGTTGCATTGTGGAGTTAAAATATATCATTGTTGTAGCCATTCCTTACTGTTAAACATTTAGTGATTTCCAGTTTTATGCTATTAAAGATACTATAATCTCTTTCACTTAATATAGGTACAGATAATTACATATAGAAATATTTATATATATGTGTATATACATGCTAGAATACACACATGTACTTCTTCTCTTTGCTAAGTCTGCTGAGAAGACCAAGAAGAAATGACATCCCAGTAGCAACAAGCATACCTAGACCCCAGATCTTGGTTTCTTATACCATTCTCCAATAAACAGAACCAGGGGTCCTTTGGAGAAATGGCTAATTCTAGGACTGAGACAGGAAAAATGCAACATGCGCCTGAAGCATCTTGTAGTTCTAGAGAGTAAAGAAGTGCTAAGACAAACAGGTAAACAAAACCCACCTTGATGGGGGTAAGGACAAAAGGGCGCGGGAGCTAAGTGAAAGAGCCCCCGATGGCCGAAGCTGGAACAATTTGAGCATGAAGAAAAACAAAGTAGTACTGGATGATAACCTCAAGTATAAAAGAAATATCCAAGAGTCCATGCTGATATAAATGACTGAATAAATTAATAAATGGGGAGAAGAGGCCAAGCTTCCATGCAGAAAGAATTTCAAAGAGCTTACACAGGTGTCCCACCTAAGGCAGGCGGTGCATAACTCTCCACTGCTTAACTGAGGGCTGTGCAGAGAGACTCCCCGCCAAGCGGAGAGTGTGGAAGCGGGGATGCGGAAGGGAGAAACCCACAGTGGAGGAAACTGACAAACATGGCGTCAAGCTAGGTGATCACGGTCAACACTGAGAGTCACGCCACGTTGATAGTGTGTACCCTCAATATGACGTGATGAAAAGGGCACTTTATCTCTGTGGTCTTCCTTCACCAAACCTATAACTCCAGACTGACCCTGAGAAAAATATCAGACAGATCCCAACAGAGAGGCTACAACATGCCTGACCAGTGCTCCTCAAAACCGTCAAAGTCATCAAAGACAAGGGAAGCCTGAGAAAACGTCCCAGCCAAGGGCAGCCTAAGGAGATGTGAGGATTACACGTCACGAGGCATCCAGGATGGGACAGAGAGAGGCATTAGGTAAAAACTAAGGAAATCTGAATAAAGTACAGACTTTAGTTAACATTTATATATCACTATTGGTTCATTAATTATACGAAATATCCCATACTAATAAAAGATGTAAATAGGGAAAATTGTACGTGTGTGTGTGTGTGGCATATCTGTACTATCTCCTCAAATTTTCTGTACCTCTTACATTTTTCTAGAAAATAAAGTCTATTAAAAATACTACAATCAGCATCTTTGGGCAGGAATATGTTTTTGCCTCCCAATTATTTTAATTGTTTCCTTGGAATAAAATGGCAGGAGTAATATTACCAAATGAAGGGAATATTCTGTAACGTGGAATATATACGGAGAGAACCATCTCATCACAATATATCATTTATTCTACTCACTAAACCCACTTTTACAAGCTAAAGACAATTTGAAATCTTAGTGTGGCATCAATATTACCTGTCACATGTGCCACTGAAGTTCTTAATAACTTGAACGCCTACCCCAACTGGCAGTTGTGTGAAAAGATGTGCTATTTATGATTGTGAAGGTAGGCTTCAGAGAGTATGCTTGCTAACTAATATTCTTTAGAAGCAATAATATACCAATGCTGGTTCTTTGGGTTACTGTGCTGTCTGCTTGTATTTCACTTAGAATTGTTGACCTTTAAATTTTTTTCCCCTTTAGTGGATTACAATGTATATTTAATAAAAATGTACCATGTTTGAACAAGTTTCCAGCTAACTTCCAGGATTAGCTTTTAACAATTAAAAAATGAGCTTTGATCCACTGAGAAAAAAGTGTTTGTGCTCATGTTGAATTTAGATCTCAGCTTCTAATCAGCACATAAAATCGTCTTTTAAATAAATGTGACAGGGTTTAATAAAATTAAAGAGGAGAGTCATGCTAAGCTGGCTTCCTGAGATTCATCTGTGGTGACTTATCTATTCCGAGAAGGTCTGAACTTAAGAACGGCCTTAAGACTTTTGTCAGGGGACAAAATTAGCATCTTTTAAATGGGGATGAACAGTGATAGTTATATACGAAAAACAAGTTTCTAATCACTAGTGCATCCAGAAAATACGGTCCAAAATACGTATGTTTTACTAGGACACACGATATGAGGTGCTATTCTCACCAATGCCCATTTCGTATATAAAAACCCCAAATAAATTGCAAGAAAAAGAAATACTGGGCTTCCCTGGTGGCGCAGTGGTTGAGAATCTGCCTGCCGATGTGGGGGACACGGGTTCGTGCCCCGGTCCGGGAAGATCCCACATGCCGCGGAGCGGCTGGGCCCATGAGCCATGTTCGCTGAGCCTGTGCTCCGCAGCGGGAGAGGCCACAACAGTGAGAGGCCCGTGTACCGCAAAAAAAAAAAAAAAAAGAAAAAGAAATACTAAACTGACTATGTCACAGAAGTACTGAGTTCAAGGCCTGATGGTTTTAAGGTTTTCAACCATCACTTTCATGAATGGATAGGGAACATATAAATCTGTACCATATATGCATTATTTAGGTTAAAAAAACCCCGTATTGTTTAAACTTCTCTAAGTCTTTGGGGGAGACAGTGATGTTTTACAGAGTGGGCAGGGCAGGTAAGCGGCCAAGAAGAAAGCATGAGGACGACAATGCACCGCTCCCTTCAGGGAAGAGAACTGGCTGCAGGGCGTGCGTCTGGTCTCAGCGGGTTAATGACTGAATTTGACCAGTGTGGCGTCTACACTGCTTGCTCCCAGAAGTGCCAGGTGTGAGGTACGATGAAGAACAGCTGGGCAGTGGGGTAGGAAAAGCTGGCGCTCAGGACTCTCGCCGCCCTAGCCGGCAGCAGCGCAGGGTGGCCGTGGGGGGACTGGGGCTCTGTGACAGGTGCCCTTGGCATCAGCTCCATCCCAGAGCTGCCACGAGGAGTAAATCAGACAACACACCAGGAAGGGCAGGAAGTCTGTGGGCTCAGGACCACTCTACGTACACAGACGCAGGGACAGAAAGTCTCAGACAGCATGAAGGACACGAGTGAAGGCAACTCCAGTTGAACCCGTAATTTGAATGATTTTCTAATGAACTTCTGCATTAGTTCTGTGGACACTCCCAACTCTCCTTCTTTTTTCAGTGAGCAAAGTAAAAGAAGTGCTGGAAATAGAGCAGATGTCTTGAGGGTGTGCTTCAAATCCAGCCACTCTGCCCCTCCTACTCATACAGATTTCGTTCTTAGGAAGCACAGTCATTAAAAAAACAATCTGAGGGGGCTTCCCTGGTGGCGCAGTTGGTGAGAGTCCGCCTGCCGATGCAGGGGACATGGGTTCATGCCGCGGTCCGGGAAGATCCCACACGCCGCGGAGCGGCTAGGCCCGTGAGCCATGGCCGCTGAGCCTGAGTGTCCGGAGCCTGTGCTCCGCAACGGGAGAGGCCACAACAGTGAGAGACCCGCGTACCGCAAAAAAAAAAAAAAAAACAATCTGAGGACATGCTGAACTCAAGGCAAGAAATAGTATAAATGGAATGAAATAGCTTTCCTAACTTTTGGTAAAGTTCAATAATTTTATGACGTCATGGCTCCTATGGTATCTCCCTCCTTTTAATGTTTACATGCCCCATCCAAGAGGTACAGAAGGATGCAATGAGCTCCATCCTCAAAGGCCAAGAACCTCCAACGAAGAGAAACAGATGAAAGGCTTTCTTACCAAAAAAACTCTGTAACAACAGCTGATGACCCCGCCATAGGGGGTGGTGGTGACGCTATTTGTGAACATATTCCTTTCACATCTCTTTTGCCATAAAACTAGAATTTGAAGCAGTTTATGAAACATACAGTAGCTCTCTCACACACACAGGAGGGTTGGAGAGAGGGATTTCAACAGAAGACACTACTAGAATTAAAAGACCAGAACCTTTCATTTGAATGGACTTAGAATTTTTCAGATATCAAGAAGACAGGTTTTTTTATTACGTATCCTGGAGATGGCACTGGAGTAGCTGGAGCGGCTTAGAAGGTCGCAAAATGACATCTTCTTAAACAATAAACCAAACATTTTAGCAGGGATCAATATATAATCAACCACTAACCATATAGTACCTGGACACAGGTGCTATGGGAATTGAAGGTGCAAGATATAGCCACAGCTCTCAAAAAAATGTACGACAGAGAAGAAAAAATACAGATGATGAATCTTAAGATAGTACGGAGATATTTCTGAAAGTTGTAGAAATACAGTTCAGAATGATTTCTGGAATTATAATATTTTATAAGTCCTTCATTAACGGCACTATGCGTGTTGCTATGTATACACACACACACACACACACACATTCTCCACTGCTGGCCACGTAACGCTCTACTGGAATCATCAAATAAGGCCCCCGTGATATATATATTCAGTGAGGTTTCTCTTCTGCTTTTAACTAGTGGTAGAACTATATTTTCTGATAAACTCAACTTGGGTGAAAAGGTAACAACAAATTGGCAGACATCAATCTCTCCCAGCGGTCCCCAAGTTTTTAAAAATATGCACTCCCTTCTGGACGACAATGATTCGGCAACATTCTAAAATGACTTTGCTTCCTGTCAATCACAACGTCAGTACACATACACTTCTGTCTATACAGAGGACACCTGGACTCAAGACCCTTGGCATCTCCAGAGGTCCTTCATCCGCAGGCTGGGAGCTATGGCTCCATCCTCTTTCCTCCCTCCAGATAAACTGGGTTTGATGACCAACAGAAAGTCCCAAAGGGGCAGCCTGAGAGTCGGCAGGCTTGGCTCTCCAGCTCATGCTTCCACCCCTGACTCAGGGGCACGCAGAAGCAACATCACCTCTCTAATCAAGACAGGTGGCATTTAAAGGGCAAAAAAATTTAAATAAAAGGCAGGGTGGGAGGTCAAAGAAAAATGCCCACCCAATGACTAGAAACCATGTCAAAGCGTTAACTTTAAAAATTAGAAGACATACACCAGACACTTTCCTTCTCTCCCTTCGTCGAGCTGCCATGACTGGCGAGTCTGGCAACCCTCCCGGGGAGAGCTGGGCATCAGAGGTGTCCTCACCTCCCGTGCAGATGCCGGGTGCCCGCTCAGCCAGCAGAAGCTCTGAGTGGTTAAATGCGGATGAGTGAATGACAATGGCTGCTACTAATCGGTTACTGAGTAATGAAACTGACACAACTGATAAAAGGGTTCAATCTTGAGAAAAATGATTTATCGTTTTTCAGTTTACTGGCACTGCCATTTGTGTGACAAACGGTTGCAAAGCCCCCAGTTAATCTCCGCACACCTCCAGCCTGAAAAGGCAGCTCCAGCCTGCGCATTCAGGTAAATCAGGAACAGCTAATACCCCGGCTGCGCCGAGGCAGCCAGGGCTAAATACTGGTGTTTTATCAAGGCTGATCTCCGCATCAATTTGCACAATGGATTTTTTTTTTTTTTGGCGATGGGTGAGGGAGAGAAGAGACAGAGAAAAGAAAGAGGTACAACAAGAAAGAAAGATAAGGCACAGCTAGAGAGAGCACGGTCCTAACACGGAGAAATGGAATTGTCAGTAGGATCAAAGCATGAATGACTTCGGATCGTCTCTGGATGGCAGATAGATTTTCTCCATGGCAAAGTCTGATCTGCGGGATCAAAGCGCCCTATCGAGGTTGTTTGTCACCTGAGAGTGCAGGGCTGCTGTGCACAGAATGCTCCTTCCACCCATGAGGAACAGAGGATGTTTATTCTTTAGGTATATTTTTTTCTGTTTTCCTATGGGTGGGTTGCAGGTGGGGGGCAGTGTGGCTTTAAGGACATTAAAGATTTTATTTATGTACAACCCTCAAAAAAACACACTTATTTCTATGGCGTTACACGTTGAGTCTTATTCTAATTTTGGTAAGAATCAAATCAATTCAACAGGCTCTTCCCCCAAGAAACTGACATAACAGGAAAACCAGAACAGCTTGGCGTTTTGAGCCCTCTGCTGCTGCTTGGTGCCTGTGTCATCAGATAGGGGGTAAGTAATTAAATAAGAGAATGCACAGTGTAATTAGTGTAGAGTTGGCAGAGGATAAGCAGTAAATGTTAGCTATGATGGTGATGATGATGATCTACTTCTCAACTTTCAAACCAGAAAGGAACAAGCCTCTACTATACTATTGTCATATCAATCGGTAAATTTAAGATGTACATAAGCGCAAGCACGACGGGATTTCAGTTACAGGAACAGAAATGAATGTGAGGTCCATCTTATAAATTACATCATCTCTATCGGCTAGTCTACAGCGTGAAGAAGTTGGGAAAGACTTCTAAATGTAACCAGGAATTTCAGGAATGCACAGAAACACAGGCAGGGAAAAAATGCTAAATGCAGTGGATTTCAAAGATAGGCATTCTCTATGATAACCGTGTTTGCTGAGATGAGAAAATGAAACGACACGGTTATTAATTAGGACACATATGGAAAGTGTGTTATCGAACTTCAGGTGATAGATGAAGCGTACTTTAACCCAAGCACCGAGGCCTGGAGGAATCAGAGGCTGCGGATCGACGTCTAGATGGAGGCGCTGGGGAAGGTGTCTGTCCTAGAAGCACCGCCTCGAGGGAGCCATCGTAACCTTCCTTCGGAGGCTGAATAAGCTAAAGGAGGGGCGGTTCCTTTCCTTTCTTTAAATGGAGGGCTTCTCAGAGCCCTCAAGTTGCTAACGTGCATCTGAAACTCCAAGCCGGAGCCAGACTAAACAACACTCTGCAAACTTCTGTCTTTCAGAGCATCTCGTTGGATTCATGTTCGATAACACAAACTTTTGGAAAACACTGGTTTATATCACATAAAACCATCCTCATCCAAAAGAAACACTTTGGAAGCCAATCAGTACCTCGAAGCGGGCCCTTCGAGGCACTCTTGTTTTTCTACCTGGTGGACCAGCATCCACGAGGTACACACCATGGGCGGGCAAGGTGCTGGGCTTTTCGGGGACACGAGCACACAGGAGGGTGTGTCTCCCGCCTTCTCGGGCTTTCCAGTCTAGTGGAACGGGTAAGACTAGCCCATGTGAAATGTTTCAAACCAAACATGTCACGGACACAATACAAGGCTGCCCTGTGGCGAAAGTAATTGTCAACCGAACTGCGTAGAGCGACGTGAGTTGAGGAAAAGATCATTGTGCCCCCTGCTCTCTCCCCTCCCCCTACCCCACCAAGGGTCAGCCTTTTTAGCTGTACGACCGTGAACGGTGGGCATTTTATACATCTTGCTGTCAGTGCCGAGGGAAAAAAACTCCACGTAGGAACTAGAGTGTCTAAGATGCAGAGTCTTTGGTAGAGTTTCATTTTCAGGCCATACACATGAAAATCCATGTCTTAAAATTAGGAAGTTTTTCTTCACCTTCAACGGTAACTTTTGCCACTACTTTACCAGGGACCTTCCGTGACCTTGTCATGATGGTGGTCATGACAGTGCAGACATTTCTAGGTTTGCCTCTGTGGCCGGACAGGCTCCCCAGCCCTGGACGAACTAGAGGCAGATGGAGCATGGTTCACCCTGGAGATCTACCAGAAGGAGCTGGAAGAGCCCAATGAGCGGGACCCACTTCTGCGTGGCAACAGCTCTTACCCACCCCAGTGCGCACTGGGAGTGTGCACTCTCCCTGGTGCCCACCTGTGCTCACGGACCCACAGGTGGGTAGGACATTAGCGGGCGGGGTACTCTGGGTGAGTAGAATGATCAGCTTAAAAATTTCATCCATATGCTACTTAATGCAATAACCTCTAGTGGTTACTGTCTACAACCTTTGAAAGAAAGACAAGCATCGTATGCTATCACCTATATGTGGAATCCAAAAAAATGGTGCAAACGAACCTATTTACAAAACAGAAATAGAGTCACAGATGTAGAAAACAAACTTATGGTACCAAGGGGGAAAGGGGAGGATAAACTGGGAGATTGGGATTAACATATACACACTACCACATATAAAATAGACAATCCACAAGGACCTACTGTATAGCACAGGGAACTGTACTCAGTGCTCTGTAATGACCTATATGGGAAAAGGATCTAACAAAGAGCAGATATATGTATATGTATAACTGATTCACTTTGCTGTACAGCAGAAACTAACACAACAATGTAAATCAACTAGACCCCAATAAAAATTAATTAAAAAGAAAACCATCACTGTGCTGTACACCTGAAACTAACACATTGTGAATTAACTATACTCCAATAAAATTAAAAAAATAGAAAATAAAAAAATGAAACTTTGATTTATATGCTTAAAGACAAAAACAAACAAACAAAAAAAGAAGAAAAGCACAATTTAACAAGTGATCCCTTAAGTCAGAACCCAGTGTCCCTGGGCCTTTGTGAGGTGGGCCAGTATGATCTCCAAATTTACTGCGAGTAACTGGGTTCCCAAGAGTAATATTTTAATATGTATGAACTGGGTCCCAAGACAGGAACTCGGGGCAGGCTCTGTCCTACACATGCGCTCACGGAGCCCTGACAACAGTCCTAGGTGGCTCACTGTCCCAGCTTTTAGGGCTGAGAGCTCCGGGGCAGGAAAGCACGGGGAACCAGCCCAGGCCATCGCCCCAGTAAGAGGTGGAGCTGGAATTCAACCCAAGATGGACTGAGTTCCTGACCATCCCCCCAGCTGCCGGGCATCCTTACCTTCACCAGCACAACCCCTTTTGGTGCTTGGCCGCCTGCCTGGATTGGCCATACACTGTGGGAAGAAACATGCCAGGAGAGCGGAGTCTCACTGATAATTGAGGAAGCATAGGCATCTGGGCACTTGCAATGCCGGCTGTTTCGCTTTCATGGACAGCGAGATTCTAAGCATGTTTTACAAGTTTGAATCTGTAGAGAATCTTTATACTTCTTTTCCCCGTGACTCACAACTCAAGAAGATATTAGAGGAGACCATCAGAGGTAAAAGGAACATTTTCCGAAGTCGGAGCAATGAGTAGAAATAAAACCCTTGCAAGAAATATTTCAGCAAAAGAGAAATTTCTTCTTCTTCATTAGAGTAAGGAATTGCAGAGTGAAATGCCTTAATCACCCATGAAGCAAGATAGCCTTATGTGATTGCCTTCGCTTTGAAAGCACTAGAAAGAATACCCAGTGTTAGATGCTTGTGTCTTTTTCCAACTGTTGGAAAACTCCCAATGCCATTCGCCAACCTCTGAAAGTAATCCTATGCAGAATAAAACTATTTAAAAACTTTAAAATATTTAATCTACTTTATCTTAAACTGTTAAAGTGACGTACGTAGAAAGGGACCCATTTTTCTTGGGCATCCCTCTGTATGTGGTGGTTCTCTGGACCACTTTTAAAAACAGCACGATTTTCTGATTCATAGTGCTGCTTGCAAAGAATAAATCCTGTAAATATGGGAATATAATTGTATGTGGGGAACAAGCTAGCAGATATTGAAATTAAAGACTGGAGAAATAAGGAATGTATAACAATTCTTTTTTTTTTTTTTTTTTGGCCATGCTGTGTGGCTTGTGGGATCTTAATTCCCCTACGAGGGATTGAACCAGGGCCCTGGCGGTTGAAACAGCCGAGTCCCAACCACTGGACCGCCAGGGAACTCCCAACAATTCTTAAAAGAAATAAAATATTTCCCCAGTTATTTTACCAGCAATTCCAACGCTGAGATTGAAGTGAAAGTCAGCTTGTTTATAATGATACGGTAGCACGTAAACATGCATATAGATCACTGTATTGACTAGAGACAAGTGCTGAGTTTAATGAGGCCCCCATAACTAGAGCGAGATCATGATTCCTTCGCCGGGAACACGCGGACCCCAGAGGGCCACCTGCCGCCAGCCTCGCCTCTGCGGGCTCTCTGCTCCGAGTCTCCTCGGGAGCCTTCCGGGCCCCTGTCCCCGAGAAAATAACCTGGTGCACCTGACTCTTCTTCCTCTGGCTCATCTCATTCCACTGCTTGATCACAACCGGACGTATCATATATTTATTTACTACCTGGGACACATTTTCCACAACGGCAACAGCAGTATGGGGGTTCACAGGCTTTTCTAGAATCTTGCCACATTCCGGCAGGAGTGTGCCTGGAACCAGGACTTCGTGTTTCCTAGAGATGGACAGCGTGCGCCCTCCGAGGCGAGGACACAGGAGGAAACGTGGCTCCCGCGATGCTGGCCCACCGTGCTGGGAGGAGGCCTGGCCACGTGGAGGGGTCCCGTGTAGGTGTCTCGGCCGACGGCCAAGGTCCCAAGAGGCAGCACCAACAGTCAGACACGTGGTGACCGGCCCCCCAGACGTTTCCAGCCCCTGGATTTAGAGTCTTCTAGGGGAGGTCCCAGACACCGCAGAGCAGAGACAAGCCTTCCCGGCTGTTTCTCTCCTAATTCCTGAGCCACAGACAGCAGGGAAGCTTCTTAGGGGGTGCTCTGCTCCAGAGGGTGGACATTCCACCTGTCTGTCTATGTGGCCGGCTACAGCAGTAGGCCACGTAGAGAGGGAGGGGCAGGTGCTTTTCAAGGGGCAGGACTTGCCTTGAAAACAGCAGCTCAGATACTAATTCTGGTATGTTGTTTAAGAAAACAGATAATGATACTTGAGCTTGTATATGTTTGAAATTTGGTTTAAACCAATGAAATTAGGAAAAATATAAAACCAATATAACAGATGAGGGATTCTAATGGTAGAGCACCTGGGGCAGGATAATGATGTCAAGTCGTAAGAACGTCTTCTGGGGGCTGCCAGGTCCTGGCGTGTGACCTGCACTCTGCTGGGTCTGAACCTTGTGCGTGTTCATCCGTGACACAGTCCTAGTTGACCTTCACCTGGACCTCCGGTTCTCACTCCTGGCTCAGTTGCAATCACCTGGCGCCCAGGCTCCCCGCAGGCCAGCTGAACCCAAATCTTGGTTTCCAATCGGTGAGGTAAACATTGTCCAGGGAGCTGGCTGGCCGGCCGGCCTCTCCCCGCGCTTTCCTCCTCCCTTGGACCACAGCGATCCCACGGCTCCGCCACCCCGGGTGTTGCCTCCGGAGGCTTTCACTCCTGCAGGCCTTTCCCGCAGGGGTTACCTGGCCTGCCAGCATCTTCATTCCTTCTCCCCACGACAGGGTCCTCCAGTGCCCCTGTCCTCTTGGTCTCCTGCACTCCCTCCTTTCTCCAGCTGTGACCCTCAGGCAGGCACACCCCTAACTGTCCTGCTTCAGTTCCTGACCCCCACAGCCTGCAGCTTCGGCACAGTCCACGCGGGGACTCCTCGCCCATGCACCGCCGTGCACAGGACCCTTTTCCAGGCCTTCTTCCCTGAACAACGCTCCCCCAGCCGAGCACATCCTCCCTCGACAGCCCACCTCTCTGTTACATGTGTCACTGCCGAGCTACCGGTGACCCTCCTGCTGTCATCACCGCCTCTTCTCGTCTTCCCCCTCCCGCCACAGCAGCTGGGATGTCGCTTCAGAAATCGGGGCCTTAGAAAGTCCCCGGGGGGCCAAGGAGCTGGGGACGCTGGCCTCGGGGAGGACCGCATACACATCATTCCCCCTCCTTCTGGACCACAAGCTCTCAGTCGGCAGGGCTGCCCCTAGCTGGTCTCTGGGTCTCAGAAGCAGCATGTAACAGTGTCCTCTGGGTAGCAAATGGCCAGTAAGTGTCTGTTATTAATCTGATTTAAAGATCCTTAAATTCCAAGATCAAAGGAGGCTACTAGAGGTAACACATTATGAAGATCTGGTATTGCCTAAGTCTTGAGGCCAGTTTTTACTATTAAATATAATGATGATAATCTCACAACTTTATCTGATGGATAAAGGAGAGGAGGCCTGAGGGGATTAAATTCTGAAGGACAGAAAAACCAAAAAACTACAACCGTCGAGGGAAACACGAAAACACGGCATTTGAAGTGATCTGATGCTTTCCTTAACAGACCGAAACCAAAGTTTGTAACAACATAAAATCAAAAAGGCACAAGAACTAGAGAATCATCACCACTCAGCCCGAAGTGGTCTTAAGAAAACTGAGATTAGTACCAGGTATCTGAAATCGTCTGCTGGAAAATGCCCTGAATGGTGAGCATCACAGTGGTGACAGTGACACCCGATCTAGGAAATAAACACGCAATGACCACAGAGAAATGAGGGGCGACCGAAGGGAAGTGAATGCTAAGTCACTAATTCTGCAGCGAAACAGAGAAGCTAATCACGGCCCAAGGGAGGTTGGCGGAAAAAGAAACAATAGTCTCTGGTCTTTAAGATTCCATTTGCCCACTGGGCCGCTCATTACTGGCAAGTTATAGAAAAAATGCAAGTGTCCCAGAGATGATGGAAAAGCTGACCTCTGCAGGCAAACTGAAACGGGAGAGATGCCCGTGTGCCTTGACTACGTAACTACTGCTGCTCGGTAGAGAAGCCGGGCTGTCCAGAGAACACTGACCCTCGAGATTAGAGACCGGGCTCCCAGTGGGGAAGAGCACGGGATGATGGGAAATTCCAGAGTACCTTAGGGAGTCTGCGACTGATCCACGGGGGCAGGGAAGGGGACCAACGTCACTCACGTGCCAATGAAAGGAAGTCTTAACTCAGGGTACTTAGGATTTTTCAAAAAGAAAAACAGGAATGATTTAAAAATACATTAAAGTCATAGACTTCTGTAATTAAGAGGGAGCCAAAAAGTGGATTCACTCAATTGTAGGAGATTCTTCCGTTTCGTATTTTAGAGGGGGGAAAAAGGGAAGTCAGACAGCAGCGTAAGAAAAGAGGAAACTTGGCAGTTCTTCAAAAAGCTACGCATACTCCTAGGTATAGGTAGAAAAAAACCTGAAAAGAGACTCAGATATTTGCATGCCCGTGTTCACTGCAGCATCACACAACAGCTGAAAGGGGTCCATCAGTACCTGAAGGGACACACAAAATGTGGTCTATCCACACACTGGAGTACTACTTGGCAGCACAAAGGAATGATGGGCTGGCACAGGCTACAACATGGATGAACCTTGAAACCGTGACGCTAAGTGAAAGAAACGAGATGCAAAAGGACAAATATCATATGATTCCATTTATATGAAAAAATGTCCAGAACAGGCAAGTCCACAGAGACAGAAAGCAGACGAGTGGCTATCAGGGGCTGCGGGAGGAGACGGGGAGTTATTGCTTAATGGTTGTGGGGTTTCTATGTGGGGTGATGACAAGATTTTGGAAATAGCTAGTGGCAATGGTTGCAGAGTACTGTGAATGTAATCAATGTCAATGCCCTGTATGCTCAGAAATGGCAAGTTTTATATCATATTTCCCCCCCACAAAAAAGTTCCAAAATAAAGAAAAGTAAGGAAAGAGAATAAGAAAGTAAGGGAGGAAAAAGACGACAACGGCGTGGATGGGAAAAGAGGAAATAAGAGAACGGAGAAAAAAGCGAGAAAACTCTTGGATGGAGGAAGGAGAAAGAAAGAGAAAGAGTGAACTGAGGAAAGAGAAGCAAGAATAAGGGAAATGAGAGGGGAGGGCAGCCCTAGAGGAAGGGCTGGAAGCAGAGGATGGGTCCCAGGGAAAGGTCCTGGAGCAGCCCTGCCCGACGGCCCCTCCTGATACCAGTCCAGGGTCCCCTGCAGTAGCCTCGGTCCTTCCTCGACACCTGAGCCTCTGCTCAGCTCCCACCTGCCTGTCCCCTGGGGTCACACCCGGCCCCGGCGTCCCAGGAGACCCGAGCCTCTCCCGGGGCGGCCTTCCCTTCCCAGCTTCCTCCGTGCAGACCACCTGATGGCCCTGCAGTGGCCAGCACGTCCACACGGACTCCAGCACTATGGGATGTGCTCTCACATGTCACAGTGGGCTTGTCCACCTTTATTGTGTGGAGCAGTAATTCGAAAGACTTTAGGGGTTAGAAAAAAAGTGACACCAAGATCTAGACTTGGCCCATAAATTAATGGCTTTCAGATCCTACCTTAGAATTCTTCAAGCAAAGAAACGTGGAAAAACATAGCTCTCCTGGGCGAACTAAGCTGATTTGTTGTGATCAGAAATAGAAGGTAGCAAGTTACTGATGGTAACAACATATTCATCTCCAAAAGAAAACCAAAGACCCTCCACGGACATTCGGGAACCACTCCTGGTTTGGAGGACATGGTGGCCCCGGCAGGGGTGGCTCTGTTCTCCTCCATGAGGGCCCGTGATGGGGGTGTTTCTATGCCGTTCAAAGACAAACGGGGCCAAACCGTGTCTGCATCCCTTCCCGGCGAGTAGAACAGGAGGGAGGCTGCGAACACCTGTCTCCGTGCTCGTGGAGAGACAACGATGATACAGGCTCCATTCACCGTTTACAAGCTGCTCAAGGAAAGGTCCCAGGCCACCCGCCGCCATGGTGGCTCTTAACGCAGGCACATCAACAGGTGACCACGGGCAGGTGAGTTCTCTCCCTCCATCAGGTCACGGCGGGCAGGTGAGCTCCCTCCCCGCTTCTCACTCCTGCTGCAGGAGTCTGATCCCACAGTGAGGCAAAAACTAACATTTGGGGAAGCGGTGGAGGGATTCAAGAAAGTAGCTGACTTAAATTGTTTACATTCTTTAATTAATCGGCCTTTTCAGGGTAATTACACGGTAATGACAGCACGTATCCTGCACTCGTGATGAAACTGTATTTTCGAGGTGCTGACTCTCTCTCTTTAAACGTGAGCACTGGACTCATCGGCTCAGGTGAAAACACCAGGCTGTAATCAGGTCGTCATAGTGGATGCCAGCTTTCTAAAGTTCCTACCTTAAAACTTGAACCATTTGCTAACTGTGAATTTGATATTTTCCAACTGCCATAAAAATACATTTTGTCAATCTACTGAAACACTGCCAGGGGTAAAACGACAGAAATTTTTAATGGCTTGAATATTAACTTATTATAATTAAGAAATATCCTTTTGACAGCCTATTGTACAATTCTTTGTTTTATATAAATTTAATCCTTAGGGAAAGTCCTAGATAAGCCAAGATTTGGAGTGAGGGAGACCACTGAAAAGACACACGTGAACTTTCAAAGGGAGGGGTGGTCGCTGTGGAGACTCAAGCACGAGTTTCCTGTGAGGGTCACGAGACGACACACAGGGAGCGTTTCATCGCAGTGCTGATGTGTAGCAAGGGGTCAATAACTGGGCGCAATGATTGTTGCTAATAGATGGTCAACCGTGGTTTTCTGTTTTGTGATTTTCTCTTTTAAAGAAACATCACGAAATCTAAATTTTGATAGAAGATATTTTATTTTCATGACATCGAGAACAAAGAAATCCTCTGTGTGTGCGTGTGTGCATGTGTACATGTGCAGAACATGAAGTTAAGGATTCTGGTAGGTTCTCCTAGGGCTGTTTAGTAACCATGCCTACAGTACACGTCGATTTTGCAGAAAGTCAAGTGACGTGGAAAATCATTCCCTCCTGCAGAAAGCAAGGGCAATCCACATGGAAACCAAGTCAAAGAACAAAGCTACCTACTTATTCAATTCAGAAGAGTCAAATCAGGCTATCGAGGTGCCCAGTGTGCAATGCGAGGGCTCCATCCTCTACGTCCCCCCAGTGACTGAGGCCACAGGGAGCACCAAACCCTTGGTGGATTCAAGATAGATTTCTGAAAACATCCCACACTGATCGCTTGCTTGGGCGTGGCCAGTTCCTCACCTCGTACACAAAACAGTAGAAGGAACGTTCACATTTTCCTAGCTGATGACTCTCAGACAATCTACACACCAAGAATCTGAATTGAGAGTATGACATATGAGGAAGAAAAATCTTGGTTTCCAACAGTTTTCTGCATATTATCATGTGCCTGACTGAGTTAGCTTCATAATGGGCAACGTCAGCGATCATGCTGGCAGGAAAAAATCCCACCCTTTCAAATATCACTCGTCTTCGAGACCAATAAGGGGAGGTACACAGCCGGGGAAACGACGTGGTGACAACCCTTTGGGCAGAGACAGCAGAGTTCACAAAACCCAGCCATGTCGACGTGCACTCCCCACAATTACTGAAGACAAGCCAGTCGCCTGAGGGAAGAATTCATTACCTCCTTTTTTTTTTTTTTTTGCGGTACGCGGGCCTCTCACTGTTGTGGCCTCTCCCGCTGCGGAGCACAGGCTCCGGACACGCAGGCTCAGCGGCCATGGCTCACGGGCCCAGCTGCTCCGCGGCATGTGGGATCTTCCTGGACCGGGGCACGAACTCGTGTCCCCTGCATCGGCAGGCGGACTCCCAACCACTGCGCCACCAGGGAAGCCCTCATTACCTCTTTTAACGCTTTTTGCCGAGAAGGAAGCTAACCGACAGAGATCTTATCTCCCCAAAGCGCGAAGCCTCCCTGGATGAATCCGGGAACCTGAACACAGTGGTCCCGTAACTGAATCTGTCCTCCATGCTCAACACGTGTGCTCGGCGGCCAATGCCATGAAATACCTTCAGTATTCTCAAACATGCTATCATTAAACAGAAATTAGACGGAAACAAGGGAAGCCTAAAAACTGACTAGGAGTTCGGATGCTCTAAATGGCTAATACGTCCATTTTTCGCCCGAAACCCTCTCCAAATGCAGTTTTGCTACTAGGCAAAACCCAAAGAAAGGTGATCAATTCCCACTAAAAAGCACTTATCCTGGGAGGATGGTGTGCACGGCGCTTCAAATCCCTGGCTGCCTGCCAAAATCCAGACAACAGCCATCTATGTTTCTGACTAGGCGAAGAGCACAGGGGCCATGCATAATTGACTAGAGGATGGGCTAGAACTGTGGCCAATCAGTGTGTGATCAAAAACGCGTGGAATATTCAGCACCACTTGATTACATGGAGGCTCGTCCTCTCACTCTCCTCATGAAATCTCTTCAAGGTCCAGAGTACTGTAATAAGATCATTACTGTCAAGCGGTACGAATCGCAGGCAATGAGTCTTGGGATAGGAAGTCATACTTCACAAGCTCCCCTGGTCTCTCTCTCTCTCTTTTTTTTTTTTTTTGTATTTTACTGCACGCAGAGGCAGCAAGGCAACGAGGCGGCGGATAATGATCACATCGCTGTGTGGCAACTAGAAAGGCACTTTTAAGAAAAAGCAGAGAGACATCAGCTTAAGAGAAACTAAAACATTTTCCCTTTGCTTTTCTTCCCCCTTAAAAAAATTAAATAGAATTAAACTGTGTGCGGTAGTCGCTTTCATGCACTCTGAGATAATGTCATTGAATTTAACCATTTGAGAGATTTTCATATGGCAGCAAAGCCCATTACCCCACAGACAAATGGCCAATTTTCTCCATGTCCCAAGTACAAAAGAAGCCTTGTTAGGTTGTGTGTGTATCTCAGTGGCGATGCCTGAAGTTTGCACCGTACCTGCTTCTTTCGTTGGTGATGACACCCTGGGTTTAATACCTGGGGCCTGTTATATGTCTGAGACGAGAAAGGGGTGGAGTTGAAACAGGGGCGCATTATCAAAGATTCCTAAATAAACGCACCAAGTTGATCTCCAGCCACACCCACTCTAGAGCGTCAATCATCCGTCGCAATAAAATGAGAGCGCGGTGATCACACCCGGCAACAAGGTGCGGCAGACATCTGATCATACTTAAATCAGCAAAGCAGGATTCCAGTGAATGATGGGGAGAGCTTAATCAAGAGCTCCCCTTCTCCCTCCAACTGTCCTGAAAAATGCTCACTCCCCTTGTCCAAAAACCCACAAAGGATATCATCCTCACAACGAACTTAAAAGCTGGGCTCACTGCATCTGAGTTAAACATCCCTAAGTTCAAAAAAGTTACGTGATGTTCCCTGCCTGTTCTCTAATCCTGCATGTTCTAATTGTCTGCAGAGTAGCTGAAGCAGCGATCTGCATCCTTCGTGGAATGTACAACACACACACGCACACAGACATAATGAGAAAAGCAATACTGCTTATAAAGAAGCCATGTCACAACAAGCGTCCTGAGAAAAGAGGCTGAGATCAAAATTAGTAAAGGAGTCACTGCTTCCAAGTTCTTAAGAGCAATGGTGGGGGGTGATGGGCACGCAGCCCCCGACCAGCTGTGATAGGGAAAAGCAGTGCCAGGAGACACAGGGCTGAACCACGACCTGCAGAAAAGGCTCCTCTTCACACCCAAGCCGCTGAAGGCCTTTCCAGGTGGACAGCACAGGTACAAGGCAAGCCACACTGACTTCCAAGTCCTAGAGGCCTGATGTAGACCCCAAGTTCGCACTCACCTGCCCATCTCTGGCAAATTACTTAACGTCACCGAACCTTTGTCCTCATTGTGAAAACAGAGATAACACCACCTCCCTGCCGGACACTATGGGCTGTATGAAGGATGCAATGAGGTAACACCTGTCTAAGAGCAGGCACTGAATCTTGGCTTCCTTCTTTGATGCTTAAAGACCTATTCTAACAACGGAGGCAACACCCCGGGGAGGGAGGGAGCAGTGAACAGAACAGGCGTGATCTGCAGTGACCGCGTCCATGAAGCCCACAGATAGGAACAGAAAGTTACAAGGCTTTGTGGACCGAATGTTTGTGTCCTCCCAAAGTTCATCTGTTGAAGCCCTAATCCCCATGTGATGACACCTGGAGATGAGGACTGTGGGAGATAATTAGGGTTGGAAGAAGTCGTGAGGGTGGGGCCCATGGGATGTGGTTAGTGGCCTTATAAGACAGAGAGAGAGAGAGAGAGAGAGAGGGCTCTCTGTGCACTGAGGCCCCTCTTGGACCTTGGTCTGAGTAGATCACATCACACCCTGGGTCTCAGTTTCATAGCTGAATGAAGTGACATCCAAAGACTCTGATAGCTCCACCATTTTGAGAACATCAAGAAAATGACTTTGAGAGATTATCTTGGAATTCCCTAAAAGTCGGCTGACTCGGGCTCTCCCCCGCGCCGGCAGAATTCCAACCCCAGGATGCCTGGGGAGAAATGCCTGTCCTGAGTCCTCCTGATGGACATTGGAGGCTGTGGGTCGTTCATGCAGAAAAAGCAGCTCTAAGTTTAGGGCCAATAAACGGAACCGGGGTCGGCCGCAGATCTGTACTTGTAGACAGCAAGCTTGAGAGCAGTTTGCATCTTTCAAAGGCGAGTCCACTCTTATGTACGGCAGGAGGCTGAGTATGTCTTGTTGCATCAGGAGTGTCTGCAGGGCCCTGGAGCTCCAAGCCACCTTATACCAAGATTTATCATGTGTTCACTTTTCATATTTTTTCCCTTTCTTGGAATAGCAGATATTTCATTCTGGAGTCTCCAACACCCACGGTGCTGGGTCGAGGTCCCTTGGGCTCCCTGCACAGGCTGCTCAGGCGGCCACGGCTTATTTAGAGATCTGCTTTCTCCACCAGACAGTGGGCATGCTGAAGGCAGGGGCCCTCAGTCACTTTTCCATCCAGTCCCAGGCATAGCTCTTGGCCTGCAGTAGGTGATTAATGCACTTTCATGGAACTGAATCTAACTCTTTAGTTTGCGTGTACTTAAAAAAAAAAAGGACCAAAAAATCCTTCTCTTGTTGTCAGCTCATCATGATGGGAATCCTCTGTTCTGGCTTCTCCTACTGTGATCAACTCATCTTTGTTTATTTCCGACCCACAGACTTCCACAAAGGATCTGTGAGCACTGACAGCTTGTGTGTGTTTGTGTCAGAAGGACTGTACCCTGCAGGATGGCTTTTGAGTCAACTGTGCCCCGTCTAGGATGTCAATGTCTAGAGTAAACCCAGGTCTACTCAATTTTAGCAAGTTCATTCTTGTGGAAGCTGGAGTTACAACCTGAGAACTCTCTTTGGAAAAGTGATCTGGTTTGTGGGAAGTAGGCAAGTCCATCAGAATATCCAGTGTCTCCTATCACTTCCGCCTCAAGGGCGAAGAAACCCAGCCAACCTGGCTCCCTCATCAAAGTTGCTGCATTTTAGGAATATCATCCAGGAAGATGGTCCAGTTCTTGGTTTTTCCCATTTGCTCTAATTAACTGCTCAGCTTACTGATTTAGAGGCACGTACCAACTAGTTTACTAACAAGGAAGTTCAATTAAGAAGTCCTTCCTGTTAGAAGGAATTACTGTTGATTATGGAATTTTGATGGAATGGATGATGGAGACTTCTGATTTTCTTTCCTTTCACTGAAGGGAGCTGCCAAACTTGTAACAAGGGGTAGATGAGGAGTGCTGCTGAAATGGTCACAAATAGGAGAGCCAAGAGTGACCCACAAGAGTCACACTGGACAGCTTTCATAATCTCCCCTAGCTTTCCCCTCTAGACACCTCCAAATAATACAAAATCACACGAATCACACGAGAAAGCCCCTGTGGACAAGAAGCAAGCCATGGTGGTAGCTCCTTGGCCATCATGGGTTTCTTGCCAGTCGTGTGTGCACCATCGCATCTAACATGGAGTAACCAGCATGTTAACTGTGCCCAAGGAGAGAGGAAGGGTGAGAACATCCTGGTGATAAGACATTTAAACCACAAAACTGCTCTCCTAATCGTGCTGTGCAAAATCCCCAAATTACCACTGATGCCCCAAACTGCCCAACCCTCCACATGACCCAATGGTCACAATGAACCCGAGCTGTGATACACCTGTGGACTGCCTTCTTGTAAAAATGAGTACGCAGGGTGCTTCCCTGGTGGCACAGTGGTTGAGAATCCACCTGCCAATGCAGGGGACACGGGTTCGAGCCCTGGTCCGGGAAGATCCCACATGCCGTGGAGCAACTAAGCCCGTGCGCCACAACTACTGAGCCTGTGCTCCAGAGCCCACGAGCCACAACTACTGAGCCCGCATGCTGCAACTACTGAAGCCCGCGCGCCTAGAGCCCGTGCTCTGCAACAAGAGAAGCCACCACAATGAGAAGCTCGCGAACCACAAGGAAGAGTAGCCCCCACTCGCTGCAATCAGAGAAAGCCGACGTGCAGCAACGAAGACCCAACACAGCCAAAAATAAATAAATTTATGTATATAAAAAAAATGAGTACGCAGGGAAAATGTTGTACAATGCTCCTGCGTAATCATTCTTCATTTCCTCTCCAAAGTCTTCCAAAAATCAACTAATTAATAAAAATTTTTTCAGAAGATAAAAGGTAACTGATCAATTACAGCAACATCTGTTTTCTTAGCATCTAAGTGAAAACAAAACTTTGTTTTGTGACTAATTCAATCACTACCACTGGTGTTTCAGGTTGCTGTAAATAGAAGACATTTAATGAAAGAGTGATGCTTTTTGTGGCATTTTATTAAATAAGATAACCATTACGTATTAAACCTGCAGAATCTACAATGAAGTTCTACAACATGTTAGCTTCCCCTAACCTTTACAACTCAATGCTGTGCTGTCTTTCTTCTGGACCACCCATGCCTCTCTTAAATATTCTGCCTGAAATCCTAGGTACAGTCTCTGGTGCAAGTCTTCTTCCCATATTAAGGCTATGAATGCTTTGGGGTGAGACAGAAACTGAGTTTTAATTCTCTCGTCTCCCATGGAGCCAAACACACAGTGCTTCCTCTGTGCTTGTTGCTTAATATTTGATGAAAGAATAAAATGATTCACAATGTCAGGTTCTTCTCTGAAAGAATGAAGGAAAACTAAGTCCTGTCTGGCCTCTGCAACTTGAAGTTAATGTAATTTGTAAACATGTTGGAGACCTCGCCTCTGATGGCTTAGTGGGTACAGCTGTGATGGGCAATTTTTCTACTGTAATGGACAGAGGCCAGTTGTGACTTTTTCTCTACAGGATAGTATTTCAATATCTATCCAGGATCAACCATACAATGAGTCTATAAAGACCCAGAATGAACAACCAGGGCGTGGAGATGAGAAGGATAAAATAAATTTCCTTCTGACCTTTAGTAAAAAGCACCATGAACCCAAGGGGACCAAAAAACCCAAAAAACAAAAAAACAAAAAACCTCACAAAAAAGAAACAAAAAAACCCCACCACCACCAACAACAGGATTTCTGCATACCCTCCTGTATAATCAGACTGGGTAAATCCAGACTGGCCCTGCATTTTTAAAGAAAGATCTTTGCTACACAACTTCTAGATGTGATGATCCGTATAAAAGTCAGTGTCTTTACATGGAATCTGAGAAATATCAAGGAAGCCACTCTGCCTGCCCCACTCCTAGATTCAAAAGCCGCTCCACACACCTCAAAGACTTGCTTTTTGCCTGGTGGAAAGAGTTTGAGGCAGAGAATCAAGAGACAGTTCTGTCACCTACCAGCAACCTGACCCTGGACAAGAAAGCCACTTAACCTCTCTCTACTTCTGCCTTTTCACTGGGGAAACAGGAAAATTAACACTGGATGCAAACTTGCATGAATGTTATAAAACTAACGAGAACCACCAGATTGGGGAACCACAGAACTGGGACCGCAGAGACCACGGGTACATTTCAGCCGCAATAACCTCACTCCTGAACCCTGGATAAGAAGGTACCCAGAAAGGAGGGTGATTCAAAGGCAATGCCAAAAGACAGCAAGTCATTAGAGATCTGCAAAATCCCCACTACCCAAGAGCTTTCCAGGCACACACCCTTCAACTTGGTTCTGGCCATGAACCCAGGGCCCCTGGGGCTAGCATCCTTCTAGAACCCGGATTCCGCTACAGTGGCCCAACCAGTGCTGGACTTGCTACAGGAGACCAGGAACCTTGCCTCTCAGGACAGCCCCGGCTCTTACAAAGTTTTCCTTTTAGTATCTGAACCAAAATCCACCTCCTTGAAACTTCCACCCATTGGTCCCAATGAAACCCATCAGGGCCACCCAGGATGATTTGGGACTCTCTTTCCATGGTTTGAACACAGTTAGGACGCCCCCATGCCTCTTGTGCTGTGTCACCATCTTGCTTACCGACACGCGGACTGACTTCCGTTGATCTACGATCATCACTGAGATCAGCACCCACATCTGAACATACCCATTTTCTTAAATATAACTAATAATCCTGAGCAAATCAAATCCAATTTAAAATCAAGACTGTCACTGATATTTTAATATCTGTTGTTCCCAATGGTCTATTAAATAAGAATACAAGTAGTATTCGGGATTCAGAAGTTTTGTTGAAAAAGGTTAATGATACCACCTTCACATTTTTAATGGTAAGGCTGGAGGATGCTGGTTTCCAAGAAGCTTACCTCAAAGTTAAACTCAACGGTGAAGTCCCTATTTCTGACGTTCTTAACGAACAGTCGTTTTCCCAGATAAAAACATCACAAAGGTGCATATCATTACAAACAGGGCCACAGAATTTGAAAAACTCTCACATATTTTTAGAGACTGTATGTATGGAAAGAACAGATCTAAACCTGGGGGAGCCTCCAAGTAGGTAGATAGGGGGCCAGATGCCCGGTGATGCAGAATGTGCTGGAGAAGTACAGAGGATCCTCCAGCAGTTAGCATGGCAGCCCTTCACCTGCCCAAAGACACACCTCAGGTCTCAGTCCTGGGAACACCTAGGCACACACCCACCTGTCTGACGCACTTCTGCTTTAAATGACATACGTCACCCACACTAGCTTGTACCTCTCCATTCTTCCACACTTACCTAAGGAAGG
Source organism: Aethalodelphis obliquidens (assembly GCF_003676395.1). Taxonomy (NCBI): domain Eukaryota; kingdom Metazoa; phylum Chordata; class Mammalia; order Artiodactyla; family Delphinidae; genus Aethalodelphis; species Aethalodelphis obliquidens. The sequence goes on from NW_020837946.1 coordinate 4,577,711, forward strand.
GGCTGGAATACTTTACAATACTGACTCTTTTAATGAAAGTAATAATTATACGTGAGCCCAGTGACCATGTTGGAACTCAAAATACTCATAAAGGAATTCTTCAGTCATAGATTCTACTCCTATAATTCACCAGACTCATTCCATTCATTTTATTTAAATTCTTAAATTTTAATTTTATTTTTTTATATAACAGGTTCTTATTAGTCATCCATTTTATACCCATCAGTGTATACATGTCAATCCCAATCTCCCAATTCATCCCACCACCACCACACCGCCCCCCCCCACCCCCGCCCTGTGGCTTTCCCCCCTTGGTGTCCATACGTTTGTTCTCTACATCTGTGTCTCAGTTTCTGCCCTGCAAACCGGTTCATTTGTACCATTTTTCTAGGTTCCACATATATACGTTAATATAGCATATTTGTTTTTCTCTTTCTGACTTACTTCACTCTGTATGACAGTCTCTAGATCCATCCATGTCTCAACAAATGACCCAATTTCATTCCCTTTTATGGCTGAGTAATATTCCATTGTATATATGTACCACATCTTTTTTATCCATTCATCTGTCGATGGGCATTTAGGTTGCTTCCATGACCTGGCTATTGTAAATAGTGCTGCAATGAACACTGGGGTGCATGTGTCTTTTTGAATTATGGTTTTCTCTGGGTATATGCCCAGTAGTGGGATTGCTGGGTCATATAGTAATTCTATTTTTAGATTTTTAAGGAACCTCCATACTGTTCTCCATAGTGGCTGTATCAATTTACATTCCCACCAACAGTGCAAGAGGGTTCCCTTTTCTCCACACCCTCTCCAGCATTCGTCGTTTGTAGATTTTCTGATGATGCCCATTCTGACTGGTGTGAGGTGATACCTCATTGCAGTTTTGATTTGCATTTCTCTAATAATTAGTGATGTTGAGCGGCTTTTCATGTGCTTCTTGGCCATCTGTATGTCTTCTATGGAGAAATGTCTATTTAGGTCTTCTGCCCATTTTTGGATTGGGTTGTTTGTTTTTTTAATATTGAGCTGCATGAGCTGTTTATATATTTTGGAGATCAATCCTTTGTCCGTTGATTCGTTTGCAAATAGTTTCTCCCATTCTGAGGGTTGTCTTTTCGTCTTGTTTATAGTTTCCTTTGCTGTGCAAAAGCTTTGAAGTTTCATTAGGTCCCATTTGTTTATTTTTGTTTTTATTTCCATTACTCTAGGAGGTGGATCAAAAAAGATCTTGCTGTGATTTATGTCAAAGAGTGTTCTTCCTATGTTTTCCCCTAAGAGTTTTATAGTGTCCGGTCCTACATTTAGGTCTCTAATCCATTTTGAGTTTATTTTTGTGTATGGTGTTAGGGAGTGTTCTAATTTCATGCTTTTACATGTAGCTGTCCAGTTTTCCCAGCACCACTTACTGAAGAGACTGTCTTTTCTCCATTGTATATCCTTGCCTCCTCTGTCATAGATTAGTTGACCATAAGTGTGTGGGTTTATCTCTGGGCTTTCTACCTTGTTCCATTGATCTATGTTTCTGTGCCAGTACCATATTGTCTTGATTACTGTAACTTTGTAGTATAGTCTGAAGACAGGGAGTCTGATTCCTCCAGCTCTGTTTTTTTCCCTCAAGACTGCTTTGGCTGTTTGGGGTCTTTTGTGTCTCCATACAAATTTTAAGATTTTTCGTTCTAGTTCCATAAAAAATGCCATTGGTAATTTGATAGGGATTGCATTGAATCTGTAGATTGCTTTGGGTGGTATAGTCATTTTCACAATATTGATTCTTCCAATCCAAGAACATGGTATATCTCTCCATGTATTTGTATCATATTTAATTTCTTTCATCAGTGTCATAGTTTTCTGCATACAGGTCTTTTGTCCATTCATTTTAAATTGTAAGTATAAGAAAATGATTGTTCTTAATTTAGGTGATAGCATTTTCTTTTTTAAAAAATTTATTTTATTTATTTTTTCATTTATTTTTGGCTGCATTGGGTCTTTGTTGCTGCACGCGGGCTTTCTCTAGTTGTGGAGGCTACTCCTTGTTGTGCACGGGCTTCTCATTGTGGTGGCTTCTCTTGTGGTGGAGCACGGGCTCTAGGCGCGCGGGCTTCAGTAGTTGTGGCTCGCAGGCTCTATAGCACTGGCTCGGTAGTTGTAGCATACAGGCTTAGTTGCTCCACCGCATGTGGGATCTTCCCGGACCAGGGATCGACCTGTGTCCCTTGCACTGGCAGGTGGATTCTTAACCTCTGCGCCACCAGGGAAGTCCCAAGGTGACAGCATTTTCTCCCATTCTGTGTAGAACTACTGTTCTTCTGCAGAAAAGAACTACTAAAATCAAGTCCGATGAGGGCCAGGGCAGCGAAAAATTCATGGAAGGAAGATCCTTATTTCCATCAGGAGCACCAAGGATCCCCAGGTAGACAGAGAGTTTCTGGCTTTTCAGGCAGCATAAATACTGATGATACACTTTAGCCTTTACTTTCTGAACAAAGACGCCACAAAGGTAAGGAATATCCAGCGCTAGAACCTCTGTGCTCAGCTAAGAGACTGGGAAGGGCGTGGGGGCTCCCTTTCGGACTTGGCTGGGCGACGGCTCAGAAGTGCATCTGGGGAGCTCTGACCCCTCCCTCGGTGGGGTTCAGGCCAGGCCCTCGGGGGCCACGGTGGACAGAGGCTTCTGGTCTACCGTGCTGATGAAAGATCAGCGGACAGACGTGCCCAGGGGCTTGTAAGAGGCACTGTGAAAGGTGTGGGCAGCACACGGCTTCCGCTGGCTCACCTCCACCTGCCCTCCAACGCCCTCAGAGGCAGGCCTGGGTGGCGGCAGCAGTAGTTCTCACACCCTTTGGCTTCTGGTTGGGTCTGGTCAAGGAGGTGGTGGCATGAGACCAGAGGCAGGGAGGAGAGTGAGGTTAGGCGCCTCCCCTGTGCCCCCTCATCCTTTGGGTCACTGGGGTGGCACATGTCCCTCTGTTGAAGGACACAGCTCCTGATGGAGACCTCCCCCAGACACCGCCCTCTCTGGGTCCTCATAACCGGCCCCTCCTTTCCCCATCACCCCACTGGGAGTCTGCACCATCCCTATAGCTCTTCCCACACCCTGCCCACACCTCTGTAGATAGTCCCTGTGGAAAATTCCTATCAACGACCCAGTTGAGGGTGCCATGTTTTTCCCGGGACCCTGACTGAAATAGCTGAATTTTATTTTTCTTATACTCTAAAGAGATCTGAGTCTAGTCATCTGTTCCAATGGGGTATGTCAAAAACTACACAATTCACCTACTTTATGGACACCATCTAGAGAACATTTTGCATCTGCAATTGCGACTTTCCAGCACGAGGTCAAACAAAAGAGAATATACTGGTAATAACAAGTCATAGTGCTTTGCAGGAAAGAGAAATCTTTTTTTACAATTAAAATGAAACAGCCCTCTAAAAATATACAACTAGCTTTCATTTCAAGAAGAGAAGGCTTAGTTTTGATGGTTCCCACAATACACTTTGATTAATAAGAGTTGCTAAGAGTACTAAAAAATATTGTATATCATTGAATCGAAAATGATCTCAATTGAACGATGCCTTCTGACTTCAGGGATGCGAAAATGTGAAGAAAAGAAAAACAGTGTGTCTTGGATACAATCAATACAGCCTGTCTCCGAAAAACGACTCATTTATAGGTCGGCAGGTAACCTTTCCTCGGGAAAAATGATCCGTTCTCTTTTTACCGAGAACTTGTCTTATTTTCTGTTGGAAAGACGTCACACTGTGGCATCACAGAGACAGTCTTCTGAACTACAAAGTGAGGCCCGGCTTCCTCTCTAATCATTAGTGTTGAACTTCTGAACACACACAACCACCACTCATCGTTCATGCCTGAGATGCTGTTGTGGTTTCTAAATTGGGTGTTTCTTTGGTGGCCGGGAGTCTGTCTTTCTGTCTGCATCACTGCCTCAGCAGTAAGGCCCTTTAATGAAAGGGTCTGTGGTTGGTTTGGGGTTGAGGATATGACTCAGCCTCGTCACAGGCTATTGCTTGGAGCACACAGTACAACCTCAGTAACTCAGGCGGTGGAAGATGGAAACATCTCAGGCGTCCGACAAGCTTACAGTCACTTGGCAAGTTTTCTGCAAACTCACTGGATGACCGGGATGCTTTGAACCCGCAGCCCGATTAAACACGCAACCGCTACTGATTTACTTTCAGTTTGTATCTTATTCACACAGCTTTCACTATGTCAGTAGGTGGGTGGGATGATTAGAATGTGTAAAATGTGTGTAATGTAGTGAAGGGTGGACTTGATCCCCAGTTTCTACCAAGTGGCAGACACTTTTGAAAAACGTCATTGGTTGGAAACACATGACAGACACGGTACGATATTTATCCGTGAAATGGGCATGAGGCCTTTCCATAGAGCAAAGCTTACTCTTCCCCTGGGTATGTGGGGCACAGGTTCCCCACCCTGCTGAGAGGCCATGCATCTTCCTGGCTTTACCTCAGTCCTTTTGTTGGTGGGGTGTGGCCATCTGTGCATGGCTGGGGGCTTTTTGCTGAAGTTGTTGGAAGGTGTCTCATCAATGCTCGGCATCTGTGGCCGATTTCTTTTCCAAAGGGGAAGGTCAGTGGTGTCTGGGTGGGTGCTTTGATCCATAATCATTATTTTTCACCACTGCTGATATAATAGAATCATCCTCATTTATCATAACAGGAGAGAATTGGTTTTTATTGGCTAAACTTGTTAGCAGGGAGCTATGGGAAGCAAAATGGTAAGAAATGTGGTGAAGAAGGGCTTTCAGACTCCTCCCTGCCACCGTGGGAGCCCCAGCAAGCTCCCTGACACTCTGAACCCCAGTCTCCTCATTATAAATGAAAACGCCACCAACCAACTCACAGGATTACGGTAAATGACACAGAGCGTGTACTGTAAACTCCGTTCCTTCCCCGCTAACATATACGTTGTGGGTCTACGGGCTCATCTTTGGATATGAGGAGGGAACAGGCACTTTCTTTAACACTGAAACTTACAGTTTGAACAAAAGAGTATTCAGAAAAAGTGTGGCAGAAATAGAGAAAAAGGATATCAGTTATGAGGGTATTTCCAGCGTATATGGAATCCTTGTTGAAACCAGATTCTTTTACTACTATTGGTCTCACCAATGATTATTCATGTTATACAACCATGTTTGGGAATTTTAATTTTCCTTTGAAGTATCTGTTTAACTTGTTTATTGAAACTACATTAATTTCACCTCCCACAATGTGTGTGTACGTGTGCATGCGTGTGTATCTCCACTTGCATCCATGGAATAAAAGAACACAAGTCCATCAGAAGGGGCCGCTTCTGAAAGATCACATCGGGCCATCGCTGAGAATAAAACCCGACTTCAACAAGTCAAAGGAGAAGCAAGACAAACTGTGTCAGCGGGAATACTAATGCAGCTCACAAAACAAAAAGAGTGACGGACGCTAACAGAAGGGGCGTTTATCATCACACGTCGCTGAAAGTCAGCATCGGAGTGGCTGTCGTACTAGAGTTAAGTCTACCGGTGTCAGGGAAGATTCCTAAGTTAGGAGGCGCCGATCTTTTTTGGAGGAAGACAACATGGCACAGCTCGGCTGGAGCAGACACCTCGACCCCAGGTTGCCGGGGTCGGGGAAGACCAAACAACTTGACCAGATGTTACGAAGGGGACACCAGCAGCACCATTGACCAGGCCACAACCGCCAGGAGGTAAGACAGCTGCTGTGGTTGCACAGCCTCGAGAATCAGTGAGTGAAGACAGGGTCCCCTAGCACCGCCTCGTTAGCAAAAAGCACACGCACTGACCTGCGTTATTGTGCATGTGTGGTTCTGAGGATCAATGATTCCACAAATGAGAAAAAGTAAAAATCAATTTTCAGGAACGCGGACTCTGGCCCTGAGGTCCCGGGAGGCCTTACCGTCAGCAGTGCCTGAGAGGCCATCGGCTTTGAAGTTGCTGGTACTTTTCTTCCTCCGATGCTTCTTTCTGTTGGCGTGAGGGGAGGGGGGCGGGTCGAGCTTGGGGCTGGTGGTGCTGGAGATGCTTGGGCTGGAGCACACGGAGTCACCGAGCCCCGTGTCTGCCACCGGACCGGAAAAGGCAAAAGAACGCAAAGGTCAACACTTACAAAGTAGACTTCGCACAAGTACTACAGCAACGTTCCTCCAGTGCCACATCATGCTCCGCAAATAACCCCTGGGCCGGAGGCCCAGAGCATCCCGTGTTAGAGGTCACAGCGCCCCTGCAGTTCAAAGGCAGGCTCTCCTCTTGGCGTCATCCTTATGCTCTGGAGAATTTAAAGTTCTCTCTCTCTTTCTTTTTTATTTTTTAGGCCTGTGCTTCTCCAACTTTTTTTTTTTTTTAATTTTTATTGGAGTCTAGTTGATTTAAAATGTTGTTAGTTTCCGCTGCACAGCAAAGTGAGTCAGTTATACATACACATATATACACTCTTTTTTAGATTCTTTTCCCATACAGGTCATTACAGAGTACTGAGTAGAGTTCCCTGTGCTCTACAGTAGGTCCTTATTAGTTATCTATTTTATATATAGTAGTGTGTATATGTCAATCTCAATCTCCCAATTTATCCCTCCTCCCTTCCCCCCCGATAACCACAGTTTGTTTTCTACATCTGTGACCCTATTTCTGTTTCGTAAATAAGCTCATTCGTACCATTTTTTTTTTGATTCCACATATAAGCAGTATCCTATGATACTTCTTTCTCTGTCTTACTTATAAAGTTCTCTATTTTGCATAATTGGAGTTCTGGAAGAGGAAAGCGGGAGGTGGGAAGCTTTTTCCTTATTTTTCTCTTCCCATAATTACTGTGATATATTAGGAATGAAGTAAAGACGCTTAGGAATACACGTGAGTGTCATCTTAAATGGGGTTGATTCCGTGTGTGTACACACAAGATAAAGGCATTCCTGATTCTCTGTCCTCTACCCCCAACATTATGTATGGCTGTACGTTAATTTATTAGTAGTGAAAATCGGCATGCCACCTCCCTCTCTCACTGATGTCCAGCAATAGGGTTGGAAGTCCATAGTAGACCTGCCAATTTTTGATTCACAGAAGCTACTTACAAAATTTTAAAACCAGTGCACAAATGTGATCATTCACTGGAAGTGAAACTCTCAATTTATTATGTCTGTTTTTACTTTATCAGAGAGAAGAACAGAATGCCATGAAAACACCTGAAATGAACATGAAATTCAACAGAACGGAAAAGTACCCAGAGAAAGTGATGGGGGAACACCATCTAAACACCTCCAAAGTTCTAAGAATTCTGTATTTCATGATTCAGCATCTTTGTAACTCAAAAGACAGAACTTTCTGTGCGATATATTTCATTCATTCAACAAATATTTTTTGAGGCCTACTGTGGGCCACCACTTTTCCAGATGTTTGGGATCCATCACTGAGAAAGACAGATAAAGGTTCCCGTCTGAGTGGCACTGACACAGTAGTGGGGCCACAACCCACAGCTCATTACGAGGTGGTGAGAGCTGGAGAGGGAAAAGGAGGGTGCGAAGGGTGGACACTGGGGAGGCGGCAGCACGGTGAGAGGGAGTTGCCATTTTAAATGACAGGGTGGGTCTCACTGAGAAAGTGACGCGTGAGGCAATAGTTGAAGATGGTAAAGGCATGAGAAGGTGAATGTGCACCTCGGGGAGGAGGAAGTTGTCAGAACCTGGCCCGAAGACCAGGTGTGCGCGCCTGGTGTGTTCCAGAAGCAGAGGGGGGTGCCAGTGGCCGGGGCCAGTTGAGGATGGGAGACTCACAGCAAATGGCACTGGAGAGAGGAAGGGGCTTGGCCACTATCTAGAGCCCTGGCTTTTACTCTGGGGGAAATGAGGAGCCTGGCAGGATTTTGAACAGAAGGATGACATGATTTCAAATATAAAGATACTCGAAATCAAAATGAATTTAAAATCTTTTCATTTTCTGATGTTCTAGGACATTTTATCATGTACTGAGAACTGTCAAAGAACACAGTATCTTTTTAGCTACAAATATGGTTCCAGGAATGCCCTAGGATGCAAATTCCTGATATCCTAAGACCAGTGATCCCATCCCATCTCTGCACGGTCAGAAGGATCAACCTTCTTTCCATATCCCCGTCACCTGTGGAGCAAAGGCCTCTGGGAGCCTGTCCTGGGAGGGGTGTGAAGAGTCAACCCACGGCTCCTGCAGGAGAACCTGCCTCACGGAGTCTGGGGCTCCAGGTTGCATCTTTATCCACAAAGTGGCCATTTATTCTGCATTCTCTTTCCAACTTCCCACCTGCTCTCCACTGAAGCCACACTCACCCTGGGTCCGATCCTTACCCCCCAGGCCTGGACGGTACAGCTAACTGCAGGAGGGCTCTCTCCTGCTGGCTTGCCACCTTTTAAGTTGTCCCAGTCTTCCGCAATACGAATCTTCTAAAAGTGGCAATTCTTACATACATTTTTTTAAAAAATGCTAGATCCTACTGAATATCAGATGAAAGCTGTAGGCATCCCAGAAAAAGAAAAAAAAAAAGGCTAGTCTAGTTAATACTTGTGCGCAATTTCAGAGGGTTCAGAAGCTGCCTGATGTTGCTAAGAGGTCCAGGGACCCCAAGACCACTGGCTGATCGTAAAGCAACCCTTTCACATGTTAGTCAATGCTCAAACCTTACAATGAATATTTTTGTACATTTCAAGTATTTGCTGCCCAGGTTTCAAAAGTCTTCACCCTCTGACTGCATCCTCTCTGACTCTGAAGTGTTAAGAACCCATCCTGTGCCGGGTGTGGTGACAGGCCATGGGGAAACAATGGTCCCAATGACCCTCCAATCGCGGAGGCAGATGAGGGGCGCAGGCAGAGACAGCTGCCCTCTGCTGCAGCACGGCTGGCGTTTCATTATTTCACTCTGTCCCTCAGGTGTCCCCTCAATTCAATGCACAATGTTCATTCCCAACTACGCCTCTTAATCCTTATGTCACAATCTCTCCCAAGCTAACATTTCTCATCTCTGAACCCCTACTGATCCTAGAGCTGGTGCTTCCTGCCCTTGGCCGTCTGTCCGTCTGTCCGTTATCTGGATGTAGCTGGCATGGTTGTTTCCCAGGGCAGCTGAAGGTGCGCACCCCCGTCCTGAGCCGCCCGATGCTGGGCACGCGGTGGATGCAGCATTATAATAGGGACACCTGGGTCCCTTCCATCATCCAGCAGTTCTTTAGGTGGGTACCAATATCTCTTTTTAAGATGCTCAGAATATATACATAAGCTATACGGTCATATAACAGGCTTCCATATATGTGAGGTGGCTCTATTTCTGGGTTCTCTATTCTTCTCCAATAATCTTTTCACCTATCTGTGTTCTATTAGCACACGGTCCTGAACGCTACGGCACTTCAGTCACCTCGGTAGCTCATAAGGTAGGCAAGTCCCCACACTTCGTTATTCTTCCCAATTGTCTTAGGTCTTGTTGGCTGTTCTGAGCACACAACTTTGTGTATTCATCCCAATCGATGGAAAAGATATTCAACAAGGTGAGGTCAAGACAGAGCCTTGAATCTTCACTCACCAATCCACAACCAGAAGCTCTGTTGAGTGATCACTGAGTAGGACCTGGGGACATCATACTGTCTGGGCATCCAGCTCAGACACCTGTGAACTTGCCTAGAAAGAAACTATGGTACAGCCTCGTCAAACACTCTGTTGAAAGCTAGACGGGTACCCAACTTACAGATATGTCTGCCAATGTAAAAACAAGAAAGGGAAATCCAGTTAATACTTCTTCTCCTTAATGAACTACCTCTGTTCAATTAAATCACTGTTTCCTTTTCTATACGCACACGAAGCACAGAGTATCACCAATCTAACTCAGAATCCGACCTGGGCTGGATTTTAAACTCACTGGTTTAGGGCTCAGAATTCAGCATTTTGGAAACCAAAATGACAGGCACCTGTTTCTAGGCATCTCCCCTCACCCCTTCCGACTGCAGGAAACTTTCCGCAAAGTAACTGACAGGGACACGACAATCTCATTTCCAAGGTTTCTGAGTATCTTACAATACGTGTAATTGAGGGGGAGATTCCTGACTCGCTCGAAGAAAGTAGCTAAGTGCCAATCTCGAGAAGGAACTACTTGCAAGTGGTGACACCCACCTTCCCCTAAGGGACCATCAGAGCCAAGCTCATCTGCATCCTTTACAGCCTTCCTTTCTGGGAGCCCATCCTCAACACCAGTGGCTCTATCCCCACGTGGCTCCATGTTTCCAGTAACCCGCTGGCTCACCACTGGGAACCCTCACCCAGCGACATCTGGAAACGTCTGGAGACATTCTTGGTTATCAGACCGAGCAGGGTCGGGGTGCCACAGGCATCAAGTGGGCACAAGCCTGAGACGCTGAACAACACCCTGCAACACATAGCACAGCCCTGCCGCAGAAAACCGTCCTGCCCGAAACGTCAGTAGTGAGAAACCTGTGGACTCGGAAGGGCTCTTCTATTCTTCTTCAACCTCTCAGACTCCTCCTCCAGAATCCTGTTCTGTGAGGGCTGGGGGCAATGTTCCTCACACCAGAGACCCTCCCGAAGGCTCCCTTTCCCTGGAGCTACCCTGGCTCTCCCCCAGGACACGTCTCCCCCTGCACCACAAAGCACGCAGGTGGGCGGGGCGTCCTCCCAGCCCCGCGCTGCTGCTTGCAGACCACTCTTTCTCCCCCCAAGTCCTGGCCCCTCTGAAGCCTGTGCCCTGGGATCGCACTCGCTCCCCAAGACCCCAGGTCCCACCCCTTCACTGCCCGTTTCAGGAGCAGATCACCCACCCTGACCTGTGATCACGTCCGGCGCCTCCTGGGCACTCCCTCCAGCATCCTGGCCTCCGGGCCCCTCCCAGGTGACCTCGTGAAGCTCTTTCCTCCCCTCTGCCACCGCACCCGCTGCTCTCCTGGTCCGGACCCGGGCCCGCCTGCTGCAGGAACCGGCCCCTCTGGGTTCTATTCCCCGCACCCCCCCCATGCCCAGTCTGCCCAGCTCACCTACACCGGGGCCTCAGGTCCCATCTACCGGCCCCATCGGTCTTCACCGACTAACATCCACCTCACGTTCCATTTCTCTCCCTACCCCGCGGGACGACATCACAGGCACTGCTCCTACAGATTTCAGCCTCCATGCCCCCTGCCTCCACCTCTCCTGACCACAGCCCCCAGCCTGACTGATGATTTCCACCCCTACCTGTGCCGCACCAGGACTCAGGCCCGGGATGGAAGAGAACAGCACCGTGTCAACTGCTTCCTCTACTGTGTGGCCCCTTTATGGTGCTGGGGTGGGACAGGGGCCCAACCTCTGGCCTGTGCTTCGATCCACTGCATTCTGGAAGTACATCCACCCCTCCCCCTCCAAGAGGCTCTATCACTGCTTCTCCACTCCCCTCAGACACCCTGCCCTGCAGCCCACCCCCCTCGAGGACCCCCATTTTCATTTCACTGCAGACACAAAAAGAAACAATGAAAGCAGCAACCAGAAGAGGGCACCCCCCTTCCCGTCCCGGGTCCCCACGGACTCGGGGCCTCCTCGCCCCGCCCTGTTGCCAAAGCGGCCCCTCCCCCGTGAACTGGCTTCCACCCGGCAGTTCGCACCCGCTCCTGCCTGCATTAAACGTGCTGCATCGCTGTATCACCTCCGCTCCTGACGAAACCCTGCCGTGACTCCAGGCCCTCACCCAGCCACCACCTGGCTTCTGCTCCTCCTTAAAGCAAAGCCCCTCAGAGCTGTCCTCCTCCTGGCTGCCTGTGCCAGGTGTCACCTGCCCGCGTCTGACCCGCCAGCCCGACACGCCCCTGCTGAGGCCCGGGAATCCCCACAGCCTCGTCCGTGGGCAGGTCCCAGCGGGATGGCGCCCGTCTCAGCAGCGCCCCACGTGGTTCCTGGCTCCCTCCCTGGCTGGGAAGACGCGGCGAGGCCTTACACTAGTTGGGTGGGAGGAAAATTAGGAAGCTGTGGGTCCTGCGATCCAAAGGGTGATGGCCGGGAGAGGGCCCCATTCTGGCCCTCGCCCTCGGTCACCTCCTGTCCAGCTCTCCTTGCCTCCCTGGTGAGGCCGCCCTCACCACACGGTACACCCCATCAGCCGTGCCTTTGTCTCTTCGTTAACTGGACACCTTCTGAAGGCAGGAACGTCCTTCAAACCTCTTCACCAAGACAGAGACTGAAACGTCCTGGGGATGAATGATCGGGGTTCCAGGCATGTCTGTGGAACTGAGTTTTATAAAGAGTTGATTCTCTCTTGCAGAGGCTTTAACACAGGCGGATGGCACTGCTTTGGGTGTGTAACAGAGAATCACCTTTGCAACTTAGTTTTAAAGGTAACCACAAGCGGGCTTCCCTGGTGGTGCAGTTGTTAAGACTCCGCCTGCCAATGCAGGGGACACGGGTTCAAGCCCTGGTCTGGGAAGATCCCACATGCCGCGGAGCAACTAAGCCTGTGCGCCACAACTACTGAGCCTGTGCTCTAGAGCCCGCGATCCACAGCTACTGAAGCCCGCACGCCTAGAGCCCGTGCTCTGCAGCAAGAGAAGCCACCGCAATGAGTAGCCCCCACTCGCCGCAACTACAGAAAGCCCAGGAGCAGCAACGAAGATCCAATACAGCCGAAAGTAAAAATAGATAAAAAATAAATAAATTTATATATATATATAAAAAGTAACCACAAGCATGCTTCTGTGTCAAACTGCAGTCAGTCGGGTAAGTTTCCAGCACTCTGGAACCTATTTTTAGGTGAGCAACTAAGACGGTAGATAAAGTCTATTTACGTTGCCAAAGTATCTCCCTTAATAGACCCCTCCATCGACCACGCCCACCTCGTGGGTCCTCTGTGCTCTGGGGGCCAGCTCTGCCTAGGCACCTGGGTCATGTCAGAGACTAGAGGGTGAAAATCCCTGTCCTCGAGTTGATTCCGATGACTGAGAGGATGCCTACCTGATCAGAGGACGAAAAGGGGAATCAGATATACGGCGAGCACACCAGCTGCCTGGATTTAAACATACGTACACAGAAGCGCCACCTGCGCGCAGAGAGAAGTGAGGTGAGGAACCGTCCTCACGTCCACTGTCACCAAGGCGAGCACAGGCAAGCCGGCCCCATGGCCTCCCTTGAGAAACAGGAATATGACCCTGGGACGGCTGCTCGGGCCACTAGGACTCAGAGTGAGAGTGACAGAGAGCCAAGGTCAGGGGAAGGCCCAGGAGCGGGGCGGGGGAGGGAGAAGGGGAGGGAGAACAGAAGAACATGAGTCCTGCCCTGGCGCCTGGAGGAAGGGAGGGAGGAGGGAGGTGAGCTTTCAGGATGACACGGGTTGCCATCTCGTAATAAGAGCAATAATGATAATGATGAAACCAGGAAGCAGGACCAGCCCTGGTAAGCCCCACAAGTTCTTCCGCAGGCAAGGAGGAGCATGAATAAAGTAAGGGATATGCACCAGTCCCCTGGAGACCAAGAAGCATTTCCCATCCATGGCCTGGTTTGCTGCTCACAGGATCAAGGTACCGCCAAGAAAACCATCACTGCCCTGATGCAGAGACTTTCCAGGCCCTCCTGCAGGTGAGGCTGGAGCCCCGAGCGCCTCCCTGCCTGTGTCAGTACTCCACCACTGTGGTCCAGGCCCTGGACACGTGCTCCTAACATTTTTGCTGGAGGTAGCCACTATGAGGTCAGGCGTCCCGGTGGCCGGGCTAAGGGGGTGGGAAAAACCAGATGCTCTGGGGTGGGGACAGTGGGAACAGGCACAGTTCAGGGCTGGTCAGCTGGGCGAGGAAAGGCAGCTGCCCACGAACCAGGAGCGCCCACTATGTGAGGGGACCTGCACCAGGGCACAGAGGAGGAGGTCGGAGTGTGAGTCATGACAGAGGCCAGGGAGGGGCGGGGCCACGCGTGGTCAGGGAGGCCTGGAGGAGAGAGGGGCCCTGGCAGCCCTGACCGTTCTCGAGGATGGGGGTCACGTTGAGGAAGCTCTGGTTTCTAGCTAACTGGGTCCCGAGTCCCAGTGCCGGTATATGAATGCCCGGCTTCTAGATTTGGAGAACTCCCTTCCAAGAGGAGTCATTTAAAATTCCCCTGGTTTAGGGCTTCCCTGGTGGCGCAGTGGTTGGGAGTCCGCCTGCCGATGCAGGGGACGCAGGTTCGTGACCCGGTCTGGGAAGATCCCACGTGCCGTGGAGCGGCTGGGCCCGTGAGCTATGGCCGCCGAGCCTGCGTGTCCAGAGTCTGTGCTCCGCAACGGGAGAGGCCACAACAGTGAGAGGCCCGCGTGCCGGAAAAAAAAAAAAAAAAAAAAAAAAAAAAATTCCCCTGGTTTAAAATACGAGCAATCAAAACGCACCAGGCGTCTGTGCTGTGCTTTTCCATTTCCAACAGACTCCGCCTGCCTGACAAGGTATCCTTCAAACTGAAGAGGCCCCGAAAGCCCAGCCCCAGACACTGAAAACGAGCCCACAGAACGCAGTACAAATAACGCAACTTATTCTGTATCAACTACTGGGCGTCGGGACAGACAGTACCGTCGACAGCCTTAAATACGGGAGGGCAAGTGCAGAGAGCAGGGGAGCGGGGTGGGGGGGGGACGCCGAAAGGAGAAAGCCATGCCAAATTGAAAGAGGCAAGCGCCTCATTACGCCACCTCTAAACCGGCTCTGATGGAGGGACCGGAGCCCCTGAGACGAGGCGCCGAGCCGGGACAGGCCGGTCCACCGCCGTCCCGAGCGCTCAATGCCGGCCATTAGTTCTTCCCAATCGGGCGTCAATGTTCAACGCACACCCCAAAAAATATATAATACGAGCAATAACGATAACTATCTGCAGTGTCTCCGAGCTTCAGTACGTGACGTATGAGTCAAAGAAGCAGTTTCACTTTTCACTCGGAGAGCTGACAAGCATGACTGGAGGGGGAATAAAATAACATTCCGTTCGCATAAATATCAAGTAGCCTGCTTGCGACTGCTGGGCCAGGAACGTATTCTCAGCCGTCATTCCGGCAGACAGGCCCAAGGACACTCATAACTTATTTTACAATCATTTAGTTTCAGCTCAAGTGGAAAACGTGACAACTTATCTCTGCTGACAAGATGCCATATCAAACCTTACAATTAACTCTCGCCCGATTATCTGCCCAGCCGATCGTTAGCGGGGCCATCTTTGATGAACTGCTGCAGAGAGCATGCCTCGGTGATGGCCGTCAGCGCCAGGTGTGCGGATGCGTTTTCTGCTATCCCGGCTGATATTCAAATAGACCGGCCTCCACGCCCGTGATACCCATGGCCCTGCTTCTCCCAAGGGTCTCCAAAAGTGTATGCCGGGGGGGGGGGGGTGTCCTCCTGCACCTCGCTGGGAAGGAGCGGGGCATCCCTGCGGCTGTCATGACCGCAACAACTACTGGCGTTCCTACCGCCATTGCATGTCCAACGCCCTTCCCCGATCCCCACTCTGGAGTTCATTTCAGGGAGCTGTGGACCCTCTGGAGGGACGTCTCCCTCCACGCTTCCGTATCGGGCTTGATTTGGAGAGTGGACACCCAGAATGTGCTGCAGGGAGCCCGCCACGCTATCTGGGGGAGCTGCCAGGAGCTCTGAGGGCAGGCTGATTGTTATTTCCTGTGCTGACGAAACATAGGAATTGCTTTAAAATGCATGTTCACAAGAAGCCTGAATCTCTATTAAAAAAAAAAAAAAAGGAGAAAAGGAAAAGGACCGACCGTGAATGCATATTAGCTCTCCTCTCTCTCACTTTCACATAGTCCCTAACTTACTCATCTGGCAGGATCAGGAACAATATATTACTAAAAATCTTTGTTTTTTGGTATTACAAGAATTCAAAATGATCAAAGACAGGGCTATTTGTCGGTGCCGGGTTGGGGTGGAGGGAATCAGCTGAGGGTTAAAACCTTCCAAAAACTCAAGATGGAGTCACTGTAGGAGCTAGTTAATTAAAACCTATTCCCTTCAAGACAAAGCCGGCAACCTAAAGCTAATTTGGATCTTCACTAAGGGCTCTGTTCTTTCTGAAGCTCAGAGAGATGTGTGGGCTGGTAAATAAAGAACAGGCCACCTCTGCCATCCAAGGAAATCACAACATCCCGGCTGCTGTTAAAAGGTGAGTGTGAAGTGAAGTTCAAAACCTCACCCCTTCTCACAGTCCTTTTGACGGGAGCTTTCAACAGGAGGACGTTTACTTGAATCCCAATCTCTGAAGATGTTTCAGAGCCCGGCATATTGTCCGGTTCCCTTTGCAGCTAGCGGCGCTCACACAGAGGTACACGGTGTCAGAAGAAGGGGCAGCGGGGACACTGCGGGGGGCCCAGGAAGATGACAGGTGTTGGGGAAAAGGGAGAGACAACACAGTGTTAGACTGAGTTACAAAAGTGGGAGGAAAGGAATACAATAGGAGGGGCTAGAATGGAGAGGAAACAGAGGGAGAAGTATTTCCTACCTGGGCTGTGTTCAGTTATACCCAGAGGTCTCTGTAAACGAAGCTGAATACGTTGGAATTGGTCTTCATTTACATGAAGCGCTTACTTACTGAAACATGTTTCTATGACAGCCTTAAAAAAAAAAAAAAAAAACCCACAAACTCTGATCGCTAATTAGGGTTCGGAGTTTCATTTTGAGGCAATGAAAAATGTTCTATGACTGACTGTGGCGAAGGTTGCACATTTCTGTGAATATACTAAAAGTACTGAATTGTAGACTTTAAATGGATGAAGTTTATGTGCTGTGAGTTTTAGCTCACTAAAGCTATTTTAAAACAAAAGAAAAGGGCGGGGGTCCATTGTGTTAAATGCTACAACGCAACCGAACAGGGAAGACAAAAGAAGGTAATGGGAGGGACCAGCAAATGCAGGTTCGGTGTCAGAGCAGGGGGTCCGGGTGGAGGGGTCGGACGACACTCAGAAACTTAAGCTAAGGCCGTTCACAAGACTTAGGTCACAAAGTTGAGTGTGGGGACTGGATGTGGCTCCCTGGGCCTCCAGACAGCCCCCAGGACCTGGTTCCGGGTCTCAGAGAAAAGGTGGACCCTGGGATGTTCTGTCCTTCTCTGAGGGAGCCGTCCCGGCCTCCCGCGTGTCCTGTGCAGCGAGCACATGTCCAAGGGCGGAGCAGCCTCACTCCTCTCGTTTCCTCACATCCTCCCCCCTTCCCTGAGCTACATCCGCCTCCCCTCTGGCCTCCTGGTGCATGCCGTTTCCTTGCACCCAGAATCACCTTGTCCCCTGTCCCTTCTTGCTCGCTACAGCAGGCTCTGCAAGTGCATCCTTGAGCCTCATGCTGGATGGTCAGCCTGTACTCATACCATCACCCGATCTGGGGAATGCAGGTCAGGATTGTATATTTCAGGGTCAAAAATTCAATTGTTCTCTGGCGGAATTTTAGCTGAATCAAGCGCACAAAGTTTAAATTAATCCAGTGTACTCCGAAAACGTGTAAAGGCACTCTGAGCAGTACCGTTCGGTGGAAATGAAATCACTTCAAGAGATGCCTGCACCTCGTTTTACATAATCAGCCACAACCATTTCTCAAGTGGGGCGCTTACGGCTGCTCAATGACAAAGAGATTCTCTTTCACGTGGGAGGCTCCACTGGCTGAGCAGGTTGGGGAACGGCTGAGATGTCTAGAAGAAAACTCAATTAGATAGAGAAGTTAATTAAATGCATGCTCCCTCTTCGATAACGTAAATTTCCCATCTTTAGAAACTTAGCTGTTTCTATTAAAAGTCACTTGGAATCAAATTCCCAACTCCTGCACACGAAATGGTCCTGTCTGAGGCAGGAAAGGCCAGCTTCAGTTCTGCAAGTCCCCAGCGGGCTCTGTCCAGGGTCCTGAATATGTTCAGTTGGTTCCTTCTTCTCAAGGTATAGAAATGCATCAAAACAAGGCTGTTTCTTCATGACCCATCCCTGCTCTTACTCTACTGATATCACGTGGTTTGAAAAAGTAGAGCGATGGTGTCCCCAGCTTTAAGAAAACCTGATATACAGAAGCCCAGACTGAAACAGGAGGTCATTTGGTTGTGATACACCATCCATCGCTCCAGGGTCAAATGTCAAAAAGGTCAATAATCTAAAGAGTAGAGTGTGCTTCAGTGTGCTTAACTGTCTCCCTAATGCTTAGATGGACTGAAAAATTCTGACCATAAATCAATACTTTTCATATATTTTCCATATTCGGAATTATTGCATGAGGGCAGTTTTCAAGGGATGTGGGCCCAAGAAAATGAGTATTTGTGGGGCTCGGGATACCTGATGCTAAACTGCTCCCAGAAGCTTTGTGCTCCCCCCACGGCAGTGTGCGAAGGCATCCAAACCATCACGTCCCTGAAGCCCAGGAGCTGATGCACATTCCAGCTCCTACCCTGACCATTTCCCGATGAAGAAGTCCATGGTCCTCAAGATGGACAACATCAAGGGGTGCAAGAGGGATGCAGATGGGGGGCAGGAAGAGAACCACAGGACGAGTTCCTCAGAAGGAACTAGCACAGCTGTGGAATCAGAAAAGCAGTTCAGAATCCCACCTGGCTATGTGACTGGGTAGTTCATCTCTTTTGGCCTCAGTATCTCCACATGTAAAATGGGCAGGACAGCACCCCTGAACACCTGCCCTCGGCCTGCCGCAGCCCGGCCTCTCCTTCTCCATCCTGCCCAACACCGACTCCACCCTCCAGGTGTGCAGGCCAACAGCCCCGGGCCATCCTGACTCTTCTCCTCCTCTCACGTCCCACACCAGTCCAAGAAGACACACCACCACACAGGGCTGGGACCCTGTGCTCAGTGTGGTACTGACCAACTGCCAGACAAATGGGTGGACAGACAGACCCACTCACCCCGTCAGGCTCTCTTCTAGAGCTGTAACAACGGAAGTAAATAAAACAAATCTCCTGTCCTAGAGAGCTGATGTCCTGGTGAGGGGATATCATCAATAAACACACACTAGACACAGACTCACACATTAGAGGGACGATGATAGATGCTGAGTGGACGGGTAATCTAGGTGGTCCTGGAGGGTCACTGACATGCTCTTAGCCTCCTTTAATCCTGAAGACCATGTAAACATGGCCACAAAAGGCAATCAAGTTTTTTAAAACAACAGTCATCCACAAATAACAACTGCTGGTGAGGGTGTGGAGAAAAGGGAACCCTTCTGCACTGTTGGTGGGCATGTAAATTGGTGCAGCCACTGTGGAGGTTTCTCAAGAAACTAAAAATAGAACTACCATAGGAACCAGCAATTCTAATCCTGGGTAGAATTTATTAAAAAAAATAAACAAACAAAAACCACGAATTCAAAAAGATACGTGCATCCCAATGTTTACAGCAGCATTATTTACAACTGCCAAGATATGGAAGCAACCTAAGTGTCCGTCGACAGATGAATGGATAAAGAAGGTGTGAGAAATCTATCTACCTCTATCTATACATCTAGATACCCACACAGTGGAATACTACTCAGCCATAAAAAAGAATGAAAATTTGCCATCTGCAACAACATGGATGGCTTTGGAGGATATTAGTGAAGTAAGTCAGACAGAGAAAAACAAATACTGGTATCACTTATATGTGGAGTCTAAAAAAACTAACTACTGAAGATAGTAAAAGAAACAGACTCGCAGGTATAGAGAACAAACTAGTGGTTACCAGTGGGGAGAGGCAAGGGGGAGGGCAAGACGGGTAGGGGATTAAGAGGAACAAATTACTATGTATAAAATAAACTACAAGGGTAGATTGTACAGCACAGGGAACGCTGCCAATAGTTTGTAATAATTATAAATGAAATATAACCGTTAAAAATTGTGAATCACTATGTTGTATACCTGAACCTTACCTAATACTGGACATCAACTATGCCTCAATTAAAAAAAAAGAAAAAAGAATAATCATCCAAGAAGTTGAAACTAAGGAATCTGAACACAGAACTGCAACACAAAAAACAGACATTACTGGTACCAAAAGAAGACTATAAATTTAGGGGGAAAGTTCTGATAACTATTAGAGAGGATCTGGGACGTTCACTCTTAGACATCCCGAGATTAAAGCTGGACGAAGTACAGTGCCGACAGCAGACAGCTCACGGATTCCTGCCGGGGTGGGAGCCCAGGGCCAGACGACCCTCATCGTGAAGTCCTCCTGGCCCCTCTTCCCAGCTCCCACACAACACTGCACCCTTTCATCGCCTTCTGAGTGCTGTGACTTGGCTCTGGGGATGCTTCCCTTATTTGGTGGTGTCCCTCTGAGTTTTAACTTCTTTACGTACGCTTAGCAGCCAGTAGGCACCAAACACCCAAAATAGATGCTCAGTAAAAAGTCTTCCAAAAAAAAAGAAACGCCAAAACACAAACTGCAGCGCGTGCGCGCACACACACACACAAACAAAAAAATCCACAACAGACAAACAAACAAAAACCCCACATTTAAGGAAAGTCTTTGAATGCTGGAAGAAACAAAAATCCGTATATCTATCATTGTATATCTGTGACCTAGAGGTTTTAGATATTATTTAAATGCCAGCTGAAAAAATCTGCATTAAATACCCTCACAGTTTTGAGCCCTTTGTAGAATAAATGATTACCCTATGAAGATGATAAATTGTATCTTCTTTTAAAAAAGATCTAGATTTCCCTTGGGCATCATCACATGTCACGTTATGTTATGTTTCAACTCAACAGATGGCTTTTTTATTTTGGATGAAATCAAATGGTAATTTGCAAAGTCATAGAAATAATATCTTCTCAACATTTAAAATGATACTTGAAAAACTTCTTGTTCTATGTCATCTCACTACTGTCTCCTAAACCGTGGGACAGGAGGTTTGATTGTGGTTCCCAAGCCTTTGTTGATGCTGGGTGGCACGCCAGTGAGAGATGGTATCAGGTGCCTCAAACGTCGGGCTGCTTGAAAGAGAGGCCCCACAAGTCTCAGAAACTCTATTCCTTTCCGTCACACCTGGGCCCTAACAATCGCCCCAGTCAGTGGATTGGAGGCTCCTGCGCGGGACTCCCTCCCAC
Source organism: Aethalodelphis obliquidens (assembly GCF_003676395.1). Taxonomy (NCBI): domain Eukaryota; kingdom Metazoa; phylum Chordata; class Mammalia; order Artiodactyla; family Delphinidae; genus Aethalodelphis; species Aethalodelphis obliquidens. The sequence goes on from NW_020837946.1 coordinate 4,598,752, forward strand.
CTTGAGCCACTAAGCCCACGGCGGAGCTTTGAAGGGTTGGGTTCCATTGGTAATCCCCCCTCAGCAGTCTTGCACAGAAAGCCCTGGAGCTGGAGCAGGGCAACTGGCAACCACTGGGGACCAAAGGTGACAAAGCTCCCCACTTGGACGAGCATGACCTTGACGACATATTCAGAGAGCGTTTGCACGTGCGCACACAGACACCAGCCCACAAATAACTACCCGGCGCCCGCTTTGTGGGAAGCACTGTTTTAGGTCCTGGGAAAATAGCCGGAAGATACTATGTGTTTAAAAAAACAGATCCAATTAACACTGCAAAAACCAAACACATCCAACTGTAATTCTATACTGCATGTGTGGATGCAAGAGACACTCAGAATACATTTACCTAAATTTGCATCGTGAGCTGCCTTGGTCACCTGTTTCATACCTATACACCCTTCTAACAGAATAAACATTTTTCATAAAAATATGGGACAACAACTCCATAGGTAAATGAGAGGATTTGTCCTATGAAAATCTTTTTTGGAAAAGTGTGAGATGATTTCTTTAACTGCCACCGAAAAGAGAATATTTCTCTTTCCTGCTGTTTTAGAATTTTGCCAACGTGCTGCTGATGACTAATGACTGTGCTACACATTAGATTCCAAGGCTGGGGTTAACCTCTAACTTCCTCTGCCTGAACACTAGATGTATTCAACTCACTCATGTCTCCAACTAGTGGCAGTTGAGGGCTGGGGCTGAATTCATTTGAATAAAGAACTTGAGACATTCAGGTCGTCTGTACTTTGAATTCTGGAATCAGTCTCGTGTGGTATTAAGAAGATGAGGCCAATGACCTTTCACTTCTGATTACACTGTTAAAACAACTGTATTTAAAATACTCACCAGGTCACAAATACATATTACGTAGGATGATAAAAGGTTCCCCAAGCCAGAGGGCAACTGAGTAGATCAGAGTGGGCTGTTTTGTTTCCACGCCAAACCTGTAGTTAAGATTTCTCCTTCTTTCGAAGGAGCCTGAGTGAGAGCTTCCTACATTTGGCAAGTTCTACATTCTGATGGTGCCAAAACTGCCCAGTCCACGCAGGGAGTGGCAGGCTGGCACGGTGCCATGCAGCTGAAGCCCAAGATTCTGATCACCTAGGTTACAAGGATACTGCTGACTCTGTACTGGAAGAAAATGAGTAACTCTCATGGACAGTACCCATGAGGAACAAAGGCTGCACACATGGTACTCAGATGAGCCACCTTGACTAGGGTGACAGTCACCCTGCTTTGCCTGGTACAATCCCTGGTTAATGCCTGTTTCCCAGCATAATTAGTGACATATGGTCACCACAACCTTAATCCCACTCTGCCATCATTTCTGAAAATGACAAAAAGAACAAAGTTCAAAGGAAATCTGATAATTATGGTTATTAAGCTTTGGGCAAGTAAGGTTTCCTGAAAGTCGAAAAGTCCCTCTAAAATCCTACCCTAGGACTTCCCTGGTGGCGCAGTGGTTGAGAGTCCGCCTGCCGATGCAGGGGACGCGGGTTCGTGCCCCGGTCCGGGAAGATCCCACATGCCGCGGAGCAGCTGGGCCCGTGAGCCATGGCCGCTGAGCCTGCGCATCCGGAGCCTGTGCTCCGCAACGGGAGAGGCCACAACAGTGAGAGGCCCGCGTACAGCAAACAAAACAAAACAAAACAAAAACCTACCCTACATTTTTGTGTTCTTTGCTATTGAATCTCATGATGATTTCATGTCAATCTCAAAAAACCAAAACAACAAACAAACAAAAAACACGCCTGGGACTTGTAAATGCTGGAGAAGTTTGTTATGTGACAGATAATCATCTTAACTCGCCAGAAAATCTGTCGAATATTATACTTGGGATAGTTGTCCCTACCAATAACCCCATGGATGAAGATACCATGAATAATATCTCCATTCAAAACCACAGACCAAAAATCATTTCATTTCTGAAGTGGTGTTTAAAGTACAGCCTTTTTCAGCAGTTTAATAATACTGGCCCTTTTTCAATGGTTTAATAATATTGTGGCCAAATGAGTGACTCTTATTTTGTCTTTTCCACAAAAATGAGAAATCGGAGTGTAACCTCTAAAATTAACGACGGTGTTTGAAAACTAAGATTAAATTACTTCTGACAAAAAGCGATGAATAATTTAGCCTTCACTCCAGAACATTCTTTTTAAAAAAGAAGTGACTTCATTTGTACTCCTCTAATTCTGTCCTTTTAACTTCTAGCACTGTCTCGGAATTTGGGCTTTGTCCTGGCAAAAGTGAAATAAAACGCAGTAAAATACAATAAAAAAGAAAGTGTCTGGAGATCCCGCGTTGGATCTGTTTTGATTTCAAAGCATTTTCCTTATCGTGGCTAAAAATTTTGTCAATATAGTTCAATCAGATACTGGGGTGGATCTTTGGGGAAATTGCTGTAAAGTAAAATGAGAGATAAGATTGTGCTCCCAAACATAATAACTGACATTTTCCTCTTCTTCCTTAAGCAGAAGCCCAGCCCCCCTGTGGCCGGCACCAGGGTCGGGGAAGGATGCGGCGCCCCGGCCGAGGAGTGGAACCTGCCGCCTGCTATCCATCCAAGGACCGCTCATTCCCATTCTTCCCACTGCTGCCTCTTGTCCCCTGGGGTGAGGTTAGAGGCAGCGACGCCCCACCAGCCTCCCCAACCAGGACGAGGCCTCCTTGCTGCCTCCACGGTGCCCCTGCCCCCGTTCCTCAGGAATACATGTCTTTGCCTCTTCTCCCCTCCGCCCCTGCAGAAGGTTTCCGTCCGTCCATAATTTTCTCTCGAGCGCACTCTCGCCAACTGTCCCCGCCCACACAGCCGGTGATGCGCTACAGCACAGCCGAGGCTGGGACCGGGCGGCTGCTCCAGCTCTTCACTGGGATTCCGTCACTTGCGAGGGTGGAGGAAACTCCGGGAATCCGAGGAGGGAGGGATTTTAGGGTCCCCTGAGCACAAGACTGGAAAGGCCATCTAGGTCCACTGGGGCTATAACCCCCCGGTCACCCCGTTTCCCGCAGCCTCGGACTGCAGCGCAGATGCGTCCCGACCCTGAGCGGCTTTAACTAGCCATCACCTCACCCTCCATATCCCAGCAGCGAAGGAGCAGTTTTGTGGCTGTTTTTAGTATCTTCTCTGATTTCCTGGCTCTGGCTCAGAAAAGGAAAAAATAGGCGTTACGTATTTTCTTCCATGAAATTCAAGTTCGTTTTCTAATCCTGGATCTCAGGACACTTTTTCACAGGTGAAGGCATCTCTTCTGTCTTTTCCAGAGGAACCGAGTCTGACCTTTAGAACTACAGTTGTCCGAGTTCCCAGAACATCCCGCGGGCCGCGGGGTGCATCTAGGGGGTGGGGTGCAGCATGGCTGGGCTCGCTCGGTTCTGCCAGCGTGTTTAGGTAGCTAGGACTGCTCAACGTGTTCCTGCCCTTCCTTCATGAGGGTCAGTGGAAAATGGAGAGAAGATGTTGACATTCGTGAAAAGAGCTCGGCACTTATAAGCTTTATGTGCAAGATGGGCACAAGAATGGATTCAGGAGGCACACTCCAAGTGGCAAATCTATATAGCCTTGGATACTCAGGGGGTTTGAGCAGATCTGTTCTATTGTGAAGAAAGAGAACACATGATGACATGGAGACACGGTGCAGAAAACTAGGCTGGGATGAGGCATGATTAGGAATTGCACAGTATCTTCTAGCTCTTTCGAAAAGCACAGCCCTGCCACCACTCTCTTCCGAAGTGTTACAGCCATTGTTCTTACAAATTCAACTTTGTTTTGGCCATGCCGTGGCGGCTCGCCGGATCTTAGTTCCCTGACCGGCGATCGAACCCATGCCCCCTGCCAACGGAAGTGCGGAGTCCTAACCACTGGACTACCAGGGAATTCCCACAAATTCAACTTTAATACATGAAAGAAAATCAGTAACAAAATTACATACTTAAGTATGACTGTATCTGACTTCACATCTGGAAAGTCTCAGGAAGAAGCCTATTTGTTCAAGCCGTGCTTGTGTGGGCAGGAGACGGGGCCGGGCAGGACCGGGATTCAGAGCCTTGTTCTAGGTCCACGCAGATGAGAACATTCACTGACTATTAAACATTGCAATTTGCTCAATGCAACGAAATGAAATGCAATGAAACTGTGATTCATCCTCTACCATGGACGCTTCACGCATGTGAATAATTCCACTTACTGCCGGTACAACGTCTGCTTTCCAGGACACAGGACAGGCCCCACGCAGCTTCCCCATGACTCTACCCAGTTGCTCTGAATTGAATTGGGTCTCCTGGTATCTCTGTAACTGTCTCCCCTGTGTGGCAAGTGGCAGAATGGGGGCAGGGACTCAGGCATCCTGACTTTAGTCTCTGTTTGCCCCACCAAGTCCCAGCTCCCCTTCTGCTCCCTGCCCCCAAAGCCTCAAATGTCCCCCCGCCACCTGCTCTCCTCTTCATGGCCTTGCCAATGCCAGTCAAGGACCACGCTTTTCTGATCAATTAAAGTTGCAAACTGAATTAAGTTTGCTACTAACGAAGTGCAAGTGGAAATTCGCAAATGTTCATGGCTTCATTTGTGTTTTTTCTAACTACAGAATTCATATTTGAAATAACTTTAAAAAATTTTTACATAAATAATAGGTATTCATTTCTGAAAGCTCAAAAGAGAACAAGGGAAAAACAGTTAAGATCTCGTATAACTCCCTCACCCCGCACTCTTTCCACCCAGGAGCCCTTTACACACACCCTGCCCAGCCCATCGACGCATAAAACACGTGATCCTGCCAGCTGTGTGACCTGGGGCCAGTTATTCAGACTCTCTAAGACTCAGTTTTCTCATTTAAAATGAGGATAAGGGCACTGCCACACAGAACTGTAACAGGTTTAATGAGCAATGATCCAGGGCTACTGCAGGGCGGAGAGCATCAGTACATTACATAAGCCCGAGGGAAAGCTCACTGGGCACCCCGTTCTCAGCCCCAGGAACAGAGAGGTGAACTAGATGGAGTCCTCGCCCTTAAGAAGCGTACATTCTAGTGGGGAAGATGACAGATGATAAAATCAACGCGTGAATTACAAAGGTGGAAGGGGAGAGTGGTATGGCGGCAGTAAAGCGGGGAAGAGGGCTGTGGGCAATTTTAAGCTGGGAGACACAGAGGCCTCACGGACAAGGTGGTATCTGATGGGACATGAGGGCAGGGAGGCCATGTGCGCCTGGGGAGAGGTTCCCCAGCTCGGCACGGGACCAGGTCCCAGAGTGGGTGGGACCACACGAGGGTGACACTGAAGCCGGTTCACAGCACGGTGACACCTATTGTTTACATGAACATCCTTCCAAGTTATTAAACGGAAGGCAACATTTTCAGGGCTACGTGGCATCCCTTTGTGGGGCTTTACTGTAATTCATTTAACCAGTCCTCTGCTGCTCGTCACAGAGATGGTTTCCTATGCCCGAACTATTTTCAGATAGAGTAGAGAAACTTAACACATCTATAATTAAAGCCAGTTACGATGTAATCCAACTTTTGGAAATAAGTAAGAACACAGACATATGCACTGGAAGGGGACATATCCCCCAAACTAAAAGCTTAGGGTAGGAGTTTTTTTGTTTTAACAGCAAAAAGCTTCTCTGCTTTTTAAATTTTTCTAAAATGTAACGTTTTATAATTAGGGAAAATGCAAAGTTATTATTGCAAAAAATGAAAGAAGGGATAAGGTAGTTAACCCACTTGCTAGAAGGAGGAAGAAAGGCTTCCTAGAGTAGGCTGAAGTATGCATAACTGACACCAGTGGGATCCTCTGTGTTTTAGCCCCATGACGGACGGATGTCACATTCATTGACTGGTGAAACTTTTTACATAAGTACGTCTATCATCCAGGCTTCTAGAAATCAAAGAATTTTAAAAGTGAAAAACAGAGCATAATGAACACAGTGCTAAGGGGAAAAAATGAATATTGTTTGAAAGGACAAATAATTTCTTAAAAAAAAAATTAACTGTCCAGGAACTTGTATTCACGTGATTTGATGGCTAACACTTTGGTTTACAGTTTTGCCAGCGCCCTGGGAAGACAGACGTGAATAAAAACCGGGTGCTGGGGCTTCCCTGGTGGCGCAGTGGTTGAGAGTCCGCCTGCCGATGCAGGGGACACGGGTTCGTGCCCCGGTCCGGGAAGATCCCACACGCCGCGGAGCGGCTGGGCCCGTGAGCCATGGCCGCTGGGCCTGTGCGTCTGGAGCCTGTGCTCCGCAATGGGAGAGGCCGCAGCAGTGAGAGGCCCGCGTACTCTGGGGGCCTGAACTGCATGTCTTGCTGGCGCTACCCCTGCCTTCTGATTGATGGGGGCCTTACGGGCCCCCAGACTTCAATTTCCCTCTGCGCCCTCACCATAAAGGCGTCTTCGAAGGGAGACGGTGAGGTGGTGCTTCTGGGACATTTTGACATAGAAGGAAAACAGCCCTCAGACAGAGGATCTCTGAGGGCTGTTTCGGGGAGTGGACATGCTTATTTCACTTTCTGCATCAGTGCAAAGCTTGCTATGAAATGAACCAAGAGCCAACAGCTGGTTGCAAGGCGAGTTTCCCAATCTTGTAAAATTAAGCTTAAAATCCCACAGTACATTTTTCTGTTTTCTAATTACATGATACACAGAAAACATTTCCAAAGTAGCAATGCTTTATAATTTCAGAGTTCAGCTAGGGACTATATGCTTATAAACACTCTGAAATATAGAATGCCCGTGTGGAAAGGTAACTGGTATATGGTTGCAATCTTGGCTAAATGCTGCAGAGAGCAACTCGCACGTCAGAGCTGAGATCCTGAACTGCAACCGAGATGGAGAGATCAGGTGTGGGAACTACGTAATGTATTTATCAATAATATCAAGCTCCCCAATACTATATTTTAAATTCAATTATAATTATTTCCTTGTAAATAAGTACACATTTTAAGAGATTCTGACGCAGACAAACATTTCCCTGCAAATGTAGTAAGATTTTAGAAATCCCACTGCAGAAATAATGTAGCAATTAAAATAGCATTTATAACAAAATATGTTTAAAATGTTTCTTCCTATAAAAGAGTAAAATTTTAAGTCATTTAAAATAACCATCTGTTTCCTCATGACATAAAATTTTTAGTATCATGTAATTAATATTAATATCACTTTCTGTTAATAACCTTATCTGTCAGATAATAAAGCAAAGATGTAAGGAAAGATATACTCATTGAAAGAAGTTTAAGAATGCAAAACCGAAGTAATGTACAAGTACTAAAGGAGTAAATACACAGAGGGTTTGATGATGACCCTGATCTGTACAAAGCTACCTGTCAGCCGTATCTATCAATCATCTCTCACCCTACCTACCTACCTACTTACCTATCTTATCCATCCATCCATCCAGCCACCCACCCCCCCACCCCCCCATCTATCTCCCTATTTTTATCTCTATCTATCTATCTATCATCTATTACCCTATCTACCTACCTAATCTTATCTGTCCATTGGTCCATCCATCCATCCATCCACCCACAATCTCTCTCTATCCCTATCTATCTTTATCTATCTATGTCTATTAACCATCTATCTATCTATCATCTATCCACCTACCTATCTCCTTCTAACCATATTACAACCAATTGTATTTTTATAACCACTCCTCTGCTACATTTACTTCCACTCCTTTCTTCCTTATCAGTATCTAAAAAATTTTAAGCCCTTTAGGTCTTTCCCTCTTTGTATGCATGTGTAAATAACAGGAAGCAAGGGAAGGATGGCAAGAGATCTGACCAAACTTTATTCTAATAACTGAAAAAGTCACCAGGGAGACAGCATCACTGAAGTTTCTTAAGCTATCTGATTCCTAGGTTGAGGACTTGAGCAAAGCAGAGGAATAAAAAATGAATATTTTCCTGGCCCCAAAGTGGTATAAAATCATGAGAAAAAGTCCTATATTGCTTAAACATATACAGTGTTATAAAATCAGATGGTTTAATGTTGCAAATACAAAAGCTCAGAAAGTTTTCTTTCCAGTTGGAAAATGGCATTATATACATTTGACAAATCTTTTTATGCTACTCCACCTCGAAGTCATTGGATGCGGGGCAGTAAATGACTCTTTCTATCTGTTAAAAAAATTACCCTAAAATTTAAAGTTTGCAACTAAAACTGCTGGGACCAAAAAACCACCAAACAAAAAAACTAAGTAACTGTAAAATTTTAGACTTCTATATTTTAGGAAGCTTTAACAATTTACGTTAATAACACGTCGTTGCACTGAGACCAATGAGAAATGATGTTACTAAAAATACCAGTGGGATGGGAAATGCAAGTTTCAGCGACAACTCTACTGGAGACTTCTAGACTTCGGGGAGAATCAGGGGTTGCTGGGCTTGGATTACCTCCTTCTCTCCTAACCCACCTCTGCCTCGTCTTTCTACACCAGATGATAACCCATGCTGACTCAGGAGTTGGCTTGTAAAAGTCACAATCACTGCTCCCTGAAAGTCATGAGGGGCGCACTTGACTGCCCAGACTCAAGTCCAGACCTTTTGTGGATCCTTTTTCTAATCACCCTTCCTACCTTCATGCCTTGTCTCCAGCTAAGTTCCTTCATTACCCACGCCACAAAGCTCCCCAGACACATGCCCTTCCCAGCCTTCACACACACTCTTCCCTTCTCTGTCATCAGAGAAGCCAAGAGAAGAGAGAGTTTCCAGCACGATGGAGCGGTCACTGGGCTCCCCATCGCTAAGAAGCAGATGGCGACGGGAACCATGCTGTACCTGGGGTGGACAGCGTGGGGGGCCAGGCACTGGATGAGAGCAGTGTCCGGGCAGTGCAGGGAGGGAGGACAGATCGGGACGGATCAAAGAGAAGGCACCTGGTGAGTAGCTGGAGACACTGAGTGTAGACAGGAGTCCCAGGAGGGTGTATGGAGAAGAAGGCTGAGAAGGGGCTGGAAGGGCAGAGGGCCACGGAGCCAGGATGGGAGATCCTGGAGCAGGCCTGTCTGCTGAACAGAGGGACCCAACGTCAGGGAGAATCTGACGGTACAGGAAGCAGACAGGGTAACTGCAGAGGCAGAGTCCTTTGGAAGTGAGAGGTGATGGGTCCAGAGGTGGAAGGAGCAACACTTCACAAGGGCAGGGACCGTGCCCCCCAGTCCCCTGGCCAGCAGGAAGCAGCACAGAGGCTGCAGCTCCAGGTGCAGCTGGGGCGTGGGGTTGGGAAGATGAGTATGCGCCTTCCCCTATTTCACTGGTGAGACTTAAAGAGGGTCATCAGGTGAGGGAGAAAGAGAAAGATTCAAGAGGAAAATTTTTGAAAGAGTCATTTTGAAAAATTATGCTCTATCATATTACTTTACGCTACCTTGTGTCAAAACTGTCCCAATTCCTGTGCTATACGGTAGGTCCTTATTAGTTATCCATTTTATATATAGTAGTGTGTATACTACCCAATACTCTGTAATGACCTACATGGGAAAACAATCTAAAAAAGAGTGGATATACGTATATGTAGAACTGATTCACTTTGCTGCACAGCAGAAAGTAACACAACATTGCACATCAACTAGACTTCAGTAAAGGTTAAAAAAAAAATTGTCGGGCTTCCCTGGTGGCGCAGTGGTTGAGAGTCCGCCTGCCGATGCAGGGGACACGGGTTCGTGCCCCGGTCCGGGAAGATCCCACATGCCGCGGAGCGGCTGGGCCCGTGAGCCATGGCCGCTGAGCCTGCGCATCCGGAGCCTGTGCTCCACAACGGGAGAGGCCACAGCAGTGAGAGGCCCGCGTACCGCAAAAAAAAAAAAAAAAAAAAAATTGTCACAATTCTTTCCTGTAACTTTGACCCACTGTTCCGAGTTCAATTCCCTGGACGTACACAGGGTAAGGCTCCTATCTGTTACCTTGACCGCCATTCACACGCAGTGTTCAACCCCGACCCCAGCTCCAGAAGAGTGGATCTCAATCCCAGCTGCACCTTACAAGCCCCTGGGAACATCTGGTGCGCAGGCTCCACCCCAGGGCCAAAAAAGCCCAACTCCAGCTCTTGGCCCCAGGAGCTAGTACTTTTGAAAAGCACCCTCCAGAGCAGGACCAGGGACGCCCCTGCCCCAGAGGCCCCTCCCACCTCCCGATTCCTCCGTCCCTATCTCTGACGTGGGTTCCAGAGCCTTCTCTACAGCCCCATCCACTGCTGTGAACAATCCCCATTTGCCAGTGTCCTTCTGGAAATGTGGTCCCACAAAAGAGACGTCTCCTTCTCTCAGGGCAGAGGAAGTCTCGACGGCATTTCGGCAGATGAGCTACACGAGGTCAGCCTCGTCGAGGTAGGGGTCCCCATTCTACGTGTGCACAGTTGGCTGGCTGAATCTGAATGCAGGATGTTTATCTTAGTTTCACTTTGTTAGCCCCGACCCATTCTGTGGTCTCTGAATAGGGAGGATGCTGAGATGACGCCCGCCCGTGTGTCGTCCGCGCGTCCTCAACACGGGCCGACGGTCAAGGCCACCCCGGGTCTCCCTCAGGCAGGCAGAGTTCTTGGGGCAGCTGAGCGTGGGTGGTGGTTCAAAGTACAGCACAGTGGAGGCTGAGACACAGCCTGAGACGGAATCCAGCCTTGGCCACCGGCCTGCTGCTACCTCTGTTTCCTCATCTCAAATGGGGATGGCACTAGCCCGCCTCTTCCGGGTCCTCGTGCCTGACAGGCAGGGAGTGCTGGATGGATGTCAGGTGACATCATCACTGGTAGTAGCAGCAGAACTGCCATGGGGCTGGTACAACCCCCGCCTTCTGCCTTGGGGGACGGTCTGGGAAGCTGAGTTGAAAGTCTCGCTGCGGGCAAGGCACTGCTTGGGTTGGCTGTAGTCATTCTCTCAAGAAAGGAAACAGCCTCCCTTTTCTTTGCGAAGGATTATCATTTAATTCACGGTGGAGCACAGTGACGGTGGCTGCTAGGGTCCATAAAGCCCAAGTCTTCATCGTTCAGACCAGGGTTTCTGGACCTCGGCGCTACTGACTTTGGACCAGATGGTCCTCTGTCGTGCGGAGCTGCCCTGTGCACTGCAGGGCGTTCACAAGCTTCTCTGGCTTCACCCACTCGATTCCAGTAGGAAACCCCTCCAACCCCCTCAACTGTGACAACCTAAACTATCTCCAGACACTGCCATATGTCCCCAGGGGAGGGACACACAAAATCACCCCTGGTTGAGAACCACTGGTCTAGATGAAGATACCGAGGGCCAGAGAGACCAAAAGATATGGTCCAGGTACCGTAGCAACTGGCAACGGTATCCGGCTCTAACATCTGTTTAAAATGATTTCTAGACATTTGCCAGGCAGCAAGAGAATTGCTGGCCTGCAGGTATGCAATCTACTGCTCCCGGTCTGATATGGGGGCAGCGTTTCCCCTAGTCAGCACCTGCTGCTAGAAATAGCTGTTAGGAAGGAACTGAGGAGGCAAAGTACAAAGTAACAACGTTCTGATTGGGAGGAAAAAAATACACCTTTTACCCCCTGCGGCCAGATACCCTAGGAAGCTTCTGCTTTCTCCTCGGTCCCATGCAGAGAAAGGGAAGCAGGTTCTGCCTGCAGAAGGGAACTGGGGTCATCCCTTTAATTAGGCCGACGAGCCTGGTGGGGGGAACAGACCGCAGCGGCCGAGACCGGGCGTGCCCAGCTTTGAGATGAGAGCCCACAGGTCCTTTAATACTGAGCTTAGCTGAAGGTTGATGACAACCCCCAGGGAATGGTTTCTGAATGCCAGCCAAGATTTGGGAGAAACAGATGAGAAAGGCAAAGTGCAGCAGAAGTGAGAGAAGGGAAAATGTCTACCTTCCCTTAAAAAGCAAGCTCTATGAAAAGATAAACAATTTTTATGATACGTTGTTTTAATACTAAGAATTCATTTCTCCTTTAAAAAAAATAACAGAGAGGAAAACTCTAAGCTTTGGAATCAGAAAGACCTGGGTTTGAATTCTGGCTATTCAGAGTGTGGTCTTAAGATTCTCGACCTTTTGGAACCTCACTTATGAAACAGGGATAATGATTCTCAGGAAATGGGCATTAGATGTCAAGCTCCTGACACAGAGACGCAGCTGTACAAATTCAGACGCTACGTAAGATGGCCAAACAGGCACATGAAAAGATGCTCAACATCGCTAATTACTAGAGAAATGCAAATCAAAACTACAACGAGGTATTCACCCACACCAGTCAGAACGCCCATCATCAAAAAATCTACAAACAATAAATGCTGGAGAGGGTGTGGAGAAAAGGGAACCCTCCTCCACTGATGGTGGGAATGTAAATTGGTGCAGCCACTATGGGGAACAGTATGGAGATTCCTTAAAAAAACGAAAAATACAGCTACCGTATGATCCTGCAATCCCACTCCTGGGCATATATCCAGAGAAAACTCTAATTTGAAAAGATAAATGCACCCCCAATGTTCATAGCAGCACTATTTACAATAGCCAAGACATGGAAGCAACCTAAAATGTCCATTGACAGATGAATGGATAAAGATGTGGTATACATATAAATGAAATATTCCTCAGTTACAAAAAGAATGAAATAATACCATTTGCAAAAACGTGGATGGACCTAGAAAATATCATACTAAGTGAAGTAAGTCAGATAAAGACAAATATCGTATGATATAACTTACAGGTGGAATCCACAAAAACACTACGGCTGAATTTATTTAGAAAACAGACAGACTCACAGACATAGGAAACAAACTTATGGTTATCAAAGGGGAAACAGGGGGTATAAATTAGGAATTTGGGATTAATAGATACATACTACTGTACATAAAATAGGTAGCCAACAAGGACCTACTGTATAGCACAGGAAACTACATTCAGTATCTCGTAATAACCTATAATGGAAAACAATCCAAAAAAGAATAGATATATATGTATAACTGAATCACTCTGCTGTACACCTGAAACTAACACAATATTGTAAATCAACTATACTTGAATTAAAAAGGAAAAAAAAAAAGTGAGCTGTAGTGTCGCACTACCGCCACCTGCTGGTCACATGATAAAATTGTTAGCATAGAATCCAAGAAGAGAAAAAAAAAAATGCTCAAGCTGTAAAAATTAAAATTAATGAACTGACAGTAAACCTTCCCAGAACCCAAAGTTACGGCATGCTCTCTGTAATCTCAAATGCAGGGCTGCCTGCCCCTCCTGGGGCTGGCTCTATGAGAAAGGAGAAACCAAAGGAAGTGCAGGACACAACGACAAGAGCTGAAACCTGTGTTTCTAACTTCTACCATTAAAACAAGCCTTGTAAAAAACGTCCATGATGACAAAAAATATTTAAAAGTTAGCAAAAATGCAAGCGCTTCAGATTCAAGATTGGCTGTCTAATAACCACAGATTCTGGTGGGAAGATGTGTGGTTAAATGGTTAGAAGGAAATGGGCACACACACACCTTCCATGTGGAGGAGTGAAAGATGGGTATGGTTTTTATACTTGGGGCTGACAAGGCTGGACGGTGGCCTGGTGGAGGCAGGTGGAAGGGAAACGTTCAAGAGTCATCTGAAGCAGTGCAGTACTGCCGGTGATGGGCAGCCAGGGTGGCAGAAGATTAACTCTTGGAATGAAGCAATCAGAGATGGGGTGGAGCCATCAGAACAACCTGACAGTCAAGAGGGGCGGGGAGTTTGGCTGCCACGGCAACGGCCACCACTGAGACCCTCGGCCCACAGCTGGCAGTGGCAGGAGATGGTGTGGCAGGCTGCCAGGCTTGCCGAGACACGCAGGACCCCTCGCAGACGGATGCACAGGGTTCACGGCATTGGCTCGGGCCCTCAGCACAGGTGGGATGCACCCGAAAATGCATTTTGCCTGGGAGCAAGATATGACAACTAAGTATACTACAAATGACCCCCCCGGGGGTCCCCTGCCACCCACAGTCATGCTAACTCTTGGCTAGCACTTCTAGAGAAAATTACCTATAGAGAAATGCTTAATCCAAAAAAAAAAAAATCACAGGCTCCCAATGAAATTGCAGAGAATTCTCAGCCAATAGTTGTTGCAGAGATAATTGTTCTGAATCTATCAATAAAGCTGAGCTGCCCCTTCATTGACTGCAAACACCAATTTCTTTCACCCAGGATTATAAGTTGGTGTTCACAGGCTCACTCCTGCCATTACCGTGATAAACAGTTGAAACCACAACAGGGTCTGACATGTAGATCAATTCTGGGTCCATAAAGAATCTACACAAGAGGTTCCAGGACAGGAATTTACAGCCACCAGTTTTTATTCTCTCTTGCTGCAAAAATTACTTCTGTCAAACACTTAGGAGAGTGAGGAAAAATGTAAAAAAATTAATTTTTCATGTACTACCGGAACAGCCTTTTTCAACGCAGAAGCTCAAGATGAATACGTTTCTGCATTTAAAAAATTACGCTGAGCAGCCTGTGGTGCTTAGCTGGAGCGGGCCCCAAGCCTCTGGGCTGCAAGCCGGCAGACAGCAATCTGAAACCCTGAGCTGAGCTGTCTGCATTTCCTCTAAGGGCAGATGCGGGTCTCACGTTAGCAACGCCAAATTATATTAGACATCTAATTTTAAACCTCAGGTACTTAAATGTAAAACCTTACAGCAGTAATAGTCATAAAGCAGTGGGGCATTGCATTTCACAGAATGGAGTCTTCTTTCTTCCCCCCTTAATTTAACCAGAACCTCCTGTTTTGTAGTTTCACACACCACAAAGTCATCTATCTAATTAGGAGTTGCTCACAGCTGCTTAAAAGACAGAAACCCCCGGGGTACCTGTGCGTCTAAAGGGGAAGACTTTACAGAGTTCTCTGGAGCCAAAGTCTTAATTTAGTGTGGACAAGGGGGCAGGGAAAAATGGAACCCCAACGTCATGTATTATCATGTACAATAAAAATGTGGGACAATGGGAAGGCATATTCACCAACACATGGTCATTTGGATTCAAAAGCTGCTTACTTCTCCCTGTCCCTGCTGCTAGCACAGTGTAA
The DNA here is from genome assembly GCF_003676395.1 of Aethalodelphis obliquidens. Classification (NCBI taxonomy): domain Eukaryota; kingdom Metazoa; phylum Chordata; class Mammalia; order Artiodactyla; family Delphinidae; genus Aethalodelphis; species Aethalodelphis obliquidens. The sequence goes on from NW_020837946.1 coordinate 4,613,787, forward strand.
GCTTTTTTATGACCCTGACATCCAAACCAGAGACTGGGGTGAGGGAGAGAAAATGATTAAAAAAAAAAAAAAAAGAGGGTGGAGTTTGTATTTCACTGCGACGTAAAGAGAAAAAGCATGACAGAGAGCTCTTAATCGTTGTTTGTTTCTTTTGTGATTATTTTCCAAGCATGGCAGGGAACGTGGATGCCCAAGTTGAGGTCTTGAAATCCATTCATAAGTGTGTTTCCTTGAAGTCAGCTGTCGGATCCTGTGCCCTCATTTTACTAGCAACGGCTCGGCGTCTGGCAGGACGGTACTAACGGGAGGGAAGCCAGGACGTTACTCTGGCCGCAGGCAGACAGGGCTACTCCACACGCAGGCGGACCCGAATGGCCCAGGATTCTTGACGACGTGCACTCTGACCCAGGAAGTCCTGCTGGAGCCTGGGACTCTGCATTTCTAGGCAACTCCCAGGGGCTGTCAGATACCAGTCAGTCTGTGGACCACACTCAGAAGCAAGGATTTCGAGCAATGGTTCTCAAACTTCAGCATGCAGCATCATTCCGTGGAGGGTTTGCTGGCACAAAGGTTGCTGGGCCCCACCCCTGAGTTTCAGATTCAGTGGGTCTGGGATGGGACTTACGAATCTGCATTTCTAACCAGTTCCCAGGGGATGCTGCCGCCACAGGTCTGGGAAGCATATCTTGAGAGGTGCTGATGTAGACTCTAAGGCCTAGAATCAGGCCACCTGGGTTCACATCCCAGCCTTACCAGGACGTGACTCTGGACAAGCAGCATTGAACCCTTCTGTACCAGAGTCTCCCCACCTGGAAAGTGGAGCTAAGAGCAGTATCCACTCCACGGGGATCAAATGCCCTCAATAAATATTAGCTCTCGTTATCATTACTACTGTTTCTCTTTTCAATCATATCTTGGGTGTGACATACCAGCCATCCTTCGAAAATACAGGCGTCAAGGAAGATGCCTGAGAAACTATAGGAATCTTACTTCTGTACAACATTCCGTTTTCTCTCTGGATCTCTGCTATTTAAAATGTCAGCTGTAAGCCTTAAAATAAGATGCTAATTGATTGTGCGATTCTGACCCGTTAATACTCATCTCTCTTCTTCCTCTCTGTCCTCATTTTCCTGTATCCCAACTAATACCTTGCACTTCCTTGTGGCCCCTCGACTGTTCCACGTTGCCCTTTCCTCCTCTTCAAGTCTCTGTCCAAACTGCCTTCATGTTTAGAACAACTTCCTCCTGTGGTTTTGCACACACACAATCCATCTGGTTCTTGAAACGCTGCTCAAGTTTCAGTCTCTTTGGGAAGTTTTCCTTGATTAACTCTCTCCATCCTTAAACTACCTGCACAATTTCACCCCGGGCTTTCTCCATTCACATCCCGCAGTAGGCTCGTGCCAGGGCACAGACTGGCTTCTCATCTCCTGTGTTCACGGTTCAAGCTCTGGGGCATCAGGAAGCCTAGCTAGTCTAGTCTTTCACAAACACACAATGTGATCGAACAATGGACACCCGGTGCACTGGCATGTGAGAAATCGATTTGTAAATTTAAAAACAGCGTTCACCCGTAGGCAACCTCAGTCATACAGGTACTTTATAAATATGCCCGTACGGACCAATACGATCACCTTCCGTGGGAAGAGGCTTCTCAGCAAGTCAAGGGTCTGGCACTCACGGAGTCCCTGATGTGACGGTGTGGAGGTGCCCTGGCATACACACATGACCAGATGCAAAGAGCTCTCGGGTAGACGGGAAGTTAGCTAGGGAGTCTTTATCAAAGAGATAATTATGCGAATGGAATATCTGTCAAGTGTGGGTTTTAGGTTAATAGGCTGCTTCCAATGCTTTTTCTGGAGGAATATTCTGAGTGTGGGGGGAGGCAAAGACTTGGGGTGAGGATCTTGCTTAGGAACTTGTTCTTCTATCCCCTCCCCAAATATAACTCCTACGGCGCATAAGGAACAGAACCTAGAGACCGCCGCCCTCATCAGGTGTGGTGGTGACTCAGCAGTTCTCACTCACAAGAGGAAAGCTTTAGAAAGGGTGCTGCCGGGCAAAGCAGCGTGTGCACCAGGCCGGGAAGAGCCAGCTGATGACTCCTGCCCCCCTCAAATGTGGGAGCGCACCTTCTCAGAGGGTGCCGGAATGAACCCACTCAGACAGTAAGGGTAATGCTCGTCGAAAAACGGCTGCATTTCCAAGTATTTGATAATGCAATTAAGCATGTGAACTGCTTGCCCCCCTAAAAAAAGTAACCATGGCAACCACAGCAGATGCTCAGTGACAGAAGCCACAGATGGACACTGCCCTACATACCTACTGACCACGCAAGAGAGAGAAGGACACACCCATTTAAGATTAGAACACAGAGGCTTGCAGAGGTAAGGCCGCCTGTCAAGGCCACCTGCTTGGCAGGTCGGGGGCCTCTGCCTGGAGCACGGACGTGTCTGCTGAGGAGGCCCGCACCAGGCCTGCCGGGGCACCTGACGACTATGAATGCACAGCTGTCGCGTTACAAGGGAATAAACTGTACGCGGTTCATTTATAATGACTTTAGCCTCTTCATTGAGCGTCTTAAGGTGCTGTCATGATTTCAGACGAAAGGTGGAAAGCCCAGTCCCTGAAGAGGCTGGAGACAGACGTTCGTTCTCTACCGAAGCATCCTGTTTTGTCTGAGGAAGGAGCCGGGAGCGTGCTGGGCACAGGGCAATGCCGTCCGTGCGCCCCAGGCCTGCGCCGCTGTGGCACCCGCTGGAGCTGCCTTTCGAGACCTCACTCCTCCTCCTTGGTTTGGAGATGCCTTTTCTTTAAGGCCTCTGCTCGGCAGTGTCTGATGGAGGAGCATGGAGTAACTAGAAATAAGATGATGTTTATCCAAAGCACACGTCCTGCTGCAGCAGCTCTGGTCTACAGGGAAGACCTGATGCTGAATCTTTTAATTAGGACAAATTATGCTACTATTACTCTAAAACCCTGTCTGAGAGATGACACACTACAAGTGGGAATTCCTTTAAATACCGGTGAACAGGTCATAGACAAAATGCCACAGGCAAAGCATGTTGTGGTAAAGTGCAGCCTCAACGCTGCATAGTTCACGCACTCACACATTTGTCAAGATAGTTTCCAGCGTGCACATCTGTTTCCCTAGAAGCTGCCCACACTTTAAAAAAAAAAAAAAAAAGGCAAGAGGGAAGACTCTCCAAAACTTAGATGATATACCAGGAATCTTGGAAAACGGATAAGGAGAATGAATTATGTGTTTTCCTTTGATGCAAAAACACCGCAAAGCCTAACCACATAAAAGGCACACTAATGATGGAAAGTGTAGGCCACCTCATGTAGGGAAGTGTGGTCAGGGGCATACCACCTGCAGTCGGGTCTCAGCCCTGCCTGCGGTCTCAGTTTCCAAATCTGTCAAGTGGGAACGAACATCTACTGCTCCCTGCACCAAAGAAGGTCACGAGATGCTGTGGGTGAGATAGCCGATCGAGGATAAAGTGCTCCACGGGCGGAAGGCGGGCCAGGCATCGTCGACAGGGTGGCCGCCCTCAGAGCGGAGCTCGGAGAGCTCGGGGCGTCACGTCCAGCCCCTGGCTTACAACCGAGGACCGCGAGGTGGCCGCAGGTCCGTGGGGCTGTGCCCTCTCTTACCACTGCTGATGGCTGAGTTTGCAATGACCGTAGCCTCGCTCCACTGGTCGGCACTGGAGACAGAGTAGGACCGTTGCTGCATGCCGTCCGGTCGGCTGTTGAAGGAGCCCAGGCTGACGCCGCTCGCCATCTGAGACCCAGGCGCACTAGTGACATTCCCTAGGAATAAACAAGTCAGGTGAACACCAGCGCGCACTGCACACCCGAACCGGCACGAGTTAGTCTAGGGGCTTACACGCCTGCACACCGTGGACCTGACACCGAGAGCAGCCGGCGTCCCGATACAGGGCAAGTGGAAGCATCACATGAAACCATGTTCCAGAGGAAAATAGGGTGAAGCAGGTCTTATGGTGCTTGACAAAGGAACCCGATGCTTCCGATGGCTACACCCACCACAGTCCAAGACAAAGATGCACACCACCACCGCCGCCATCTCTAGACGGAGTAGCGGTGAAGACAAAAGATCCACTTTTGGGAAAAGCGATATTCCTGGCAGGCCAGCGAGCCGGGCACTGAGGAGCCCTGCTGCATCCACACATCAATGGAAATGAAATGATCACCAGTCGGGGGTCAACTGTCTGATGCCAGAGGATTACTTTCGCGGGGAAGCTATACTTTATGATCAACACAAATGGAAGTTGTCAGATGCGACATCGCTGGAAACGCAGACTCTTAAACCAGGTAAGTTTACTCTTAACCTTGAGAAGACCGCGCAGAGGAAAAGTAACCTTAGCAACTTCACAGCACGCACACAGACTGTGAAGGAAAATGGTCCCGTCGTACACGTAATGATTTGAATCAGTTGCTCAACATCAAAATGAATTATCGTCTATCTGGTCACCCCAATTCTAGACTCAAAAACATAATTAAGTGCCTTTCTCCAAAGCTCAGCCAATCACACCTTGCTGCCAGTCAGTTCGTTTGTTAGATCTGTAGGCAGATCTTCAAAGGTATTATAGGTTTCTTTTCTTAAACGTTCCTCCCATTGTTTTAGTTTAAAACCAATTAAGTTCAAAATTGTTTTCACAGAAGGTTTTCATAGCACAAGATTTTAAATACACAGACCAATTACCAGAATTACCCGTGGAGCTTTTTAAAAATAGAGGCTTCAAGAAATTCAAATTTCGATTCAGGAGGTCGGGGGATAGAGCTTGAGGGGATACGCATTTTCAAAGGGACTTCGGTGATTCTGGTGAGCAGCAGGAGGTAGGAAGCAGGGCTCCGCCACGAACACGGTCCTCACTGTAATCGCCCAGAGCATCCGGAGTGACAAAATCATCAGTGAAACACAAACATGAGCCAATAGGACAAACGAGCGGTTAACGGACAGGAAGGATTTTGCTTTGAAAAATGTATTTCCACCTTAAAAAATGAGGCCGATTTTACGCTGTTGGGGGAACTGGGTACGTTTTGAATGTCGTAAAAGTAAGTATTCCAAGGCAGGTTTACCGGATTCCAGAAAAAAAGCCAGAAGTACCACCTAAGAGAGGAAGAATGGGAGCCCATGTATCTTCCCAAGTGCGGGCCTCATAGCAGAAGCAGCTGCACCGCCTGGGAGCGTCTTCGAAAGGCAGGCTCCCTGGCCTCACCCCCGCCCCTGCTTTTTTTTTTTTTTTTTTTTTTTGGGGGTCCGCGGGCCTCTCACTGTTGTGGCCTCTCCCGTTGCGGAGCACAGGTTCCGGACGCGCAGGCTCAGCGGCCACGGCTCACGGGCCCAGCCGCTCCGCGGCATGTGGGATCTTCCCGGACCGGGACACGAACCTGTGTCCCCTGCATCGGCAGGCAGACTCTCAACCACTGCGCCACCAGGGAAGCCCGCCCCTGCTTTTTAATAAGAGCCCCAGGTGACATGTGCACACGTAAAAATATGAGTGGGCCTGCAGGAGAGCTCTGATTGATTTAAAAACCAAACACTTAAACCAAAAATAACCATGGACACGAAACAAAAACTACAACGAAAGCTCTTCCCTGCCGCGGACACTGAGATCGAAGATGCTCCCGGGAAGGGCACCCGCCCTGGCTCCTCAGCTGAGCTGCAGAGGGTCTTGAGCCAGTTTCCCGTCTCCCTCCCAACTCTGATGTTCTGATTTTAGGACCTGTCCGAGCCCTAAAAACGTGGAAACTCATGCATCCTGAATGGCAGCGTCAGCCAGAGCTGGCGCCCGCTCCAGCACCGGTCCTCAGCAGCCTGGGTAGCAGGGCCAGGTGCGTAGCATCTCACAGGTACAGAGTAGTCAAGCCTCAGAGAGGCAGCGCTAAGGGACACACCACACGCTCCTCCGGGTTTTCTCCACGTGTCATCCATCATTTAGGGCGCCCTGGAGCTGTCTTCTGGGTGCGCTTCTCCTCGGCCAGATCCCTGTACAATAGGGCACTGTAACAGCTGGACAGCATACGCCCCGCAGCTGAGCAGGCGTACCTGTCGGGCAGCATGGCAGGGCCTCCTCCTGACCCTGTGCTGACACCCGCGTCTGCCACCACCTTCTCCCCACACCTTCTATGCCCTGCTCCCTTCTGAGGAGGGCACCTGTTGGGTTACCTCTGGCTCCCAGCTGGGCTGAACGAGGGGGAGGCACAGGAGTGTGAAGTGGGGATGTGCACCCCTGGCCCCCCTCCCTGAGCGGGCGCCCTGGGCCACCCCCGCCCTCCTTTCCCTTCGGGTCCGTGGTGGTCCTGGTGCCACTCTGCCAGCCCTGGTGCCTGTACTACCTCCCGGCTTCTCTCTGCCCACACCTCTGTCCCTTTGCAAAGAAACCCTTCTGAGCAGGAGGGTGTGGGCCTCTGCCTTCCTTTCCCTGTGGACTCTGGTCCCACACGCCCACCATTTAAGAGGGGTTCACAACTTCTCCTGAGGCTCTGAGGCCCCTTCCACTTTCACCACGTGAATTCATAAAAACACTAACATTAAGGGACTTCCCTGGTGGCACAGGGGTTAAGAATCCACCTGCCAATGCAGGCAACAGGGGTTCAAGCCCTGGCCCGGGAAGATCCCACATGCCGCAGAGAGACTAAGCCTGTGCACCACAACTACTGAGCCTGTGCGCCTAGAGCCCATGAGCCACAACTACTGAACCCACGTGCCACAACTACTGAGCCCGCGTGCCACAACTACTGAGCCCGCGTGCCACAACTACTGAGCCCGTAAGCCACAACTACTGAGCCCACGTGCCACAACTACTGAGCCTGTGCGCCTAGAGCCCGTGCTCTGCAACAAGAGAAGCCACCGCAATGAGAAGCACACGTACTGCAACGAAGAGTAGCCCCTGCTCACCGCAACTAGAGAAAGCCCATGCGCAGCAACAGAGACCCAATGCAGCCAAAAATAAGTAAATAAATAAATAAATAGATAAAAACTAATTGTATGAAAAAAGAGCTTTATTTTTTTAAAAAAGCTAACATTTTTATGGTGGGTGGAAGGAAAAGGAAGTGATGGAAAGAGAATAGGAGAAAAAGTACAATGAGAAGCTGCATGTGGGCTGCGACCCCACTCTGAGCCGGGCCCCCTGAGCCCGTGCTGCCCACGGGGACACCTACTGTTTGGTGCACACGTCAGGGGGATGATTCCTTCCTCCCTTCAGCGCTCATCTGTACCCCTGACAAGTCGTTATCAAGGGTGGGATTTGTCCACAAAACCTCATTTCATACCACCTGTAGGCACACAAGGCAAAACACCTGAAAAACCAAAAATAAATTCACCATCCATCCGCCTTTGGGCAGATGAGTCCAGCAGTGCCCCTTCCCTTGTTCACTCTGTGGCTCCGAGGACGACCAGCCCCAGACCCTCCTGACATACTCCAGTCAAAAGGCGGAGAGGATTATCTTAGTGCGTCCAGCACTGACTACTTGGTGCCAAAGTCCAGGAATAAGTAGCCACAGGCACTCAGGACAGCCAAGTCCATCTGAGCTCTGGGTCAGGGACGCAGGAAACATTCCAACAGAGACATTGGATAAAGAGGTAGTCTTAGGATGACAAGTTCTTCATCTTAAGGCTAAACGTCTACCAGGGAAAGAGTAGATTCCTTAAAATGTACAAGCTACTGAAAAACTATGTGATGCTGACCATACAATCTGTTTTTTAAACGTCCAGCTGTTCGTCGAATGGAATTTTCAGCACATTAAGCTGCTGGTGGATCCACTCTGGGGTGTAGCTCCTGAGGGGGCCCCCAAGGAACCAAACTGAGATCTCTGGGGTAAAGGAACTCCTGTCAAGGCTGTGTGGTCCTGGTGTCTGATTGCAGAATCCGTACGAAACCCAAAACAGCTGCATGGAATCATTCCGAAAGCCCACCCTGAGGGCCTTCCAGCTGGCGAGGCTCTTCTTATCCCAACCACACCCAATTCCCAATTGTCAGACTAAACAGAGACACCACAACGCCATGACTGAATTTTGACCAAATGAATGTGTGTACATGGACACGTGGTTATGGAAGTAAAACTTTAAAACAGATCCATAATCTTGGGGCCTGGCGTCGGGGTTGAGCTCATAGATGTGTTTTTGCTGAGGGGGAAATGATTTCTTTTTTAAGTGGAATTAAATTTGGGAGTGTGCATCTAAAAATCTGTGGTTTCTGGCATTGTTGGAAAAATAAGAATATGTGGCAGCCATGGGCCTATGTTTATGCTCAGAAACAGTCAGTTGACTCCATGCCTCGAATCTGTCTGGGTTGTGTCTGAATCTACCCGGCAAGAAGCCAGGGCCCACACCAGCTCTCCTACCCCCCCAAATTCACTCAATTACCTGCCTGCCTAGTTCCTGATCTTTGGTGACCAAGAGTTACAAAATCTTCCAAAAATATACAGAGGCCGATTCTCATTTCAGAAGGAAAACATGTCTCATTTTCTCTCAAGAGAGTCAATCTCTTTTTTATACATGCCCATTCACTTTAATTTCAGTTAAAATGTTTCTGAAAATCAAATAATGAAAGATCAACTAATTGTGACGTAAGGAAACAAAAAAAATTGTGAAGGGTAAGAAATATCGTTTCTGCCCTAAATATGTATACTTTGGAGTTCCACAAACAGGTGCTTGCCTGTAAATGTGAATGCATAAAGACACACGTTCCAACTCTGAAGCAAACCAGTGGTCCGCAGGCTTGGTCACGACACTGTGAAAGTAGCCTTGCTGGCTTAGCGTGGCTCGTGACACATCTTGGCCCAAGCATGAGCAGTCTTGGGCCAGTGGTCATATTTTGAGGCCTTTCTACTTTGAGTAAATCCTTCAGTCAAAGCAACCAACTACCCTCCAACTGTTTCATGAATATCTTTAGTAACTGTACAGAGTTAAAATCTAATGATAGTATTTTATGTCATAATTTCTGATGCTTATTTTCAAATGCATGCACGCACACACACACCCAACAGAGGCTAGTGCATAAGTTCATTTCTGTTCCCGAATGAACCTAACTAACTGGTCAAGTAATACTGTCCTGTCCCTGCTTCTGCCCTACGTGTTAGCACTCAGGGAGTGTTCACCACTTTTGAAAACACCTCTAAGCATATAAGGAGATGCTAAGTTTCAAATCAGCTTCTCTCCTCTCAGAGTACTCAAGGGTGACCTCTCTCATCGAATGGCAACTCATTTCACATTAATAAGTTATTAATTAAGGCTGTGGATCTGGAGTTCTCACTTGTGACTTATCTGATTCCCTGCGAACGAAGGGTCTTAAAATCAAGACCACCTGCGATCAAGTGATGCCTAAACACTGTTCTAAGGGCAGTCAGGGTCAGCCTGAAGTGAGGCAGAGGCCTCGGTGCCCGGTGATCAAGAGAAGAGCTGGGGATCTAAAGCCCAAATGGCCCACAACGATCCACAGAAACACCTCGCTCTGGGCGGGGCGGCTGCCGTGTTGATTAGTTAATCACCGCAGGGGCACACGGTCTGAGAGGAGCCCTGCCCGACCAGGGCCCTGGTGATGCCCAGGGGAGAAAGACTGCTTCCTCTCCCAGGCAGCTGACCACCTAAACCGTATCTGTTTGCTACAGAATTTCAAGAAAACAAGACAAGAGGCTGGGGTCTCTCCAACAGGGGGGACTCAGAAGAGGGCTGGAACTTGCTGTCTTTCAGGCACGTCTGTGTTTCTCCAGAGAGAGGAGATTCCACAAGCCAGACTGGGACGTCCCCTCCCCTGGAGCACAGGGGGCAGGTCTAACAACTGGTTCTAGCTCACCGAGCTCCGAGCAGACACAAGGCCTTAACAGGAGGCGGGGGGGATGCTCACCTCCCCGAGATGCGCACCAGGGCTGTGCCTGCCTGTGGGTGGGAAGGGCACTTTTCATCTTTCCTTCCCTTCTCTCCCCTCATATCCCCGTCTTCCACCCTCCCTGGGCCTGAGCTCTCCCAGGAGACCCCCTCCCGCTGGTAGACAGGTCCACGGGTCCCTCATGGCATGGCACAAGGGGGTGGCAACTTCTTGTTCTGATGGTCTTTTCAGGAATGTCTGTGCAGTGAACAGACTTGGCTGATGGAGAGACCGTCTTCCTCCAGAGGAGGGCGGATTTGTGTGCTGTCGGGATGATAACGTCATGTTCCAGGGCAAAGGCTGGGCAGGCGCGCCTGTACCCCATTATACGAGACTGGGGTTTCCTAAGCTTGGGGTTCCTCTCCTGCAACATGAGGCACTGTGTATGCTGGTGTCACCTGGCCCCGAGAGAACTGGTGCACGACACTGCTGGGACTCTGGCCACTGCTACTGCTGTGAGTAACGAGCTGTCATCTGTCCTGACCCAGGGGTCTCACCATCCAGGAAACAGGCAGGCTGGCTGAACTTGCAGGGAGGGTAAAATCGGACCCTGCACGGTCCCGGCCACCAGTTCTAACACCGACCTACTACTACCTTTCCTTGTCTCGCTGCATGGAACCCCTGCTGTGCTGGGCACAATGAAGAAGACAGTCCCTGGACCAGCCACCGTCTGGTCCAGGAGAAGGTCTCAGACAAGCCCACAAGCGGCCAAAACGCAGGGCAAGGAACACAAGAGCCGTGAGAAGGTCAAAGAGGCAGGATAGCATGCCTGCTGGAAGCTTCAGGAGAAACTTCATGGAACTCTGCAGATTTATTTTAGACTTTGGAATGGGCCCATCTCTGTAAATAATAATATGGAAAGAGGCGACACTACCTAACACTATCCCTCTGGATTAAAATCACACCAACATAAACAGATGAATGGATAAAGAAGATGTGGTGTACACACACACACACACACACACACACACACACACACACACACACAGAGGAATATTACTCAGCTATGCAAAAGAATCACATTTTGCCATTTGCAGCAACATGGATGGACTTGGAGATCACTATGCTAAGTGAAATAAGTCAGACAGAGAAAGACAAATGCTATATGATATCACTTAATGTGGGATCTAACATGTACAACAAATTAGTGAATACAACGAAAAAAGAAGCAGACACACAGATACAGAGAACGAAGTAGCTGTTACAGGGCTGTGCCTGCCTGTGGAGAGGGGAGAGGGGAGTAAGTGGTACAAACTACTAGGTATAAAATAAGCTACAAGGATATACTGCACAACACAGGGAATACAGCCAATATTTTATAGCAACTCTAAATGGAGTATAACCTTTAGGAATTGTGACTATATTGTACACCTGTAACTTATATAATATTGTACAGCAACTATACTGTAATAAAAAAAGTAAAAATAAAAAAAGGACAAAAAAATCACACAGACATGCAGAAACAACCCACCAGAACACATGAACAAGAATGTTCATGGCAGAATTATTGAGAATGGCTGAAACGTCCATCCACCCACCACGGGTACCTCACGGTAGATCCATACCGATGAGAATGAATGGCCGCCGACGTGGCCACAACAGGACAGACGCCACAGACAGCACGTGGATCCGAAGGAGACACACACGAGGGCTCCGCCTGTCCTGGTCCCACACAACCGTACGAGGGGTCAGACGCAACAGGCAAAGCCCATCTACGGAGCGGGAGATGAGACGATGCTCACCCTCGCGTGTGTGTAGGGGCAGATGTGAACAGTGATGCGATGGGGCCCGGGGGCTTCCCGGGCTGCCGGCCACGTGCTGCGACTTGACTTATGTGCTGGTCACCTGAACACTTAGCTAGAACTTAGGATTTTGTAAGTGTATGTTAATCAATAAAATTTACCCCCCAACCCCCCAAAAACTCATTGGAATGGTTTGTGAATGCAGAGGTCAGATCAGGAAGTATGAGAACAAGTCACCAAGGAGCGAGGAGACGGTTTCCCCGGTGTTACATCCCAAAGAGCGAGCGGCCCGGCCCTACGAAGTGCGGCATGCTGGCACCCAGAGGGAGCGAGGCACAAAAGGACCCATTTGCTATTGTCTCAGTATTTTTTTCTCCCAAACAGTATCTGCGTTATGATGACATACGTGGCCGACTTCCTGGCCCATTCTGAACACAGGAGAGTGTGTCCTCAAAGACCCCCTCTCCTGATCAGCCGGCTGCCGGCCTTGCCGAGCAGGGGCCGCCGCATTAGGATGCTAATCCAGGGAGCCCCACGCCAGTGCCTTGATATGGAGATGCGTGTGCCCACTGGGCCGGCTGATTAGCGCAAGCTTCCAGGCGTCAGAAGCGCCAGATTCTTCCCAAAGAATAATTTTAGCTTTGCTTTTACATCCCTAAAGTGTAAGAGTTGATTTGAAAAGGTACTTACCTCCACCATATGCTATTTTTCTTTAAACCATTTGCATTTCAAAGCGAATATGGCATTTATAGCTGCTGATCTCACACGAGCATGAAAAAGATGCTGGTTTTCTATTGAACAAGCATGTTTTCATCCACCAAATGACATCGAAGGGAGAATTCCTCTTTTAAGCTATAGGCTTATTACATTAAAAATAGCCTATTCTGATTTTTTAAAATATACCCTAAAATAAGGCTTTTCATAGCATTTAAATAGAGAGTCATCAACAATTTTTGTTTTTTTTCTTAATACAGAATTCTGCTCACCGCACATCCTGACTTTGGTCTACCTTCAATAATGAGACTTGACCCTACCAAGGCTTCAACTAGGAAAACAATACTTGGCATTTGACTTACTGGTGAAACAGCCTGGAAAAGGGCAGAATCGCTTGGTGATGGTGATAATGAAGTTCTTCGTACACTGAGAGTGGAGGAGAAAAACCCAAAGAAGATTCTATGAGCACGTGAGTGTGAAAGAGACATTTACGTCCATTGTGGGACTTCGTAATTTTTTTAAAAAATCATAATTACAGAAATAGGATTGATAGGAACTCATTCTTCCCCTCGAAGGCCTCACCCTCTGAAACAGCGATTGCTCTTATAGGCCCTTTTTCATTCCTATGTGGCTTCAAATGTTATAAAAACTCAGAGTTCAAGGCTACTGTGCAAACCTACAGCTACACCACGCCCCATTCCGAGTGCGGGTGGGAAAACCAGGTCTGCTGGAAGCAGGACTGGACGACCGAGGCTCTTCTAATGGCCACATCACTTCAAACTAGGCCTTCGCCATCTGTTCCGTCCTCTAATTATAAAGCCAAAAATAATAGAATTCACAACACTACCATAAAAAGTGAGATACAAATGATTTAAGTGCCTGTGAGGAGGGCCCATTCGCCTCACTATTTGCATTGGAAATCTGCCCTCCTTTTGGCAACCAGGATTTCAGGCTAAGAGGATTTTTTTTCCAAGGACATCTTCAGTAGCTTTTCTTAAAGATGTAACATTATGTAATACTTGTTTTGTAAACGCGTGCAATTCAACACATCTACTATTGAGATAGGAATCTTGTGTTTCTCAGAATGCTATGCATTTTTTTTTTTTTTTTGGTTATATGTTTTCTGCAGTATGCTTACCAGAGAAAAAAAGAACGTACAGAGTCCAGACCCAGTGGTAATGACACAGGTGATTACACTAAATGCAACACTGTGGCCACGCCCAGAATTGAAACTCCTGGAACTAGACAGTTCATGGTTATTTTTCCTAAACTGTAGAGATAGCTCCTTCTATTCTGATTTCTCCCTGCTCTAATGATGATGTCATGGGGAAAAAATGGGAGCATGTTTTGTTCTCTAAGTTACTGAAATTTACTTTGCAAGGTTATGCAGATACACAAATCATGTAAAACAGAAGTCTACCAAAATCCCACCTAATAGATCAACTCATTATTGAACATACGCATATATTTTTCTTAATTGTGACAATAGAAAAGATGTAATATTCTACAACACTTCTGTATTATGACTTCCCAGCCATTTCCCCATGTTGTTCCAAAACCTTCAAATAATTTCAGACATATAACATCTTACAGATTTAATGTAGATAACTTGCACTGCCATTTTCCTACATCTGGATAGTTTTGATTGCTTGCAATTTCTCATCATTATAAACAACACTGCAAAGGACATCTTCTACTTTTAGACTCTTCCTTAGGCTGACATCCCAGAGGAGTTATTATTGGGTTAAACAGCATTAACATCTTTCTGACTCGTGATATATGTTATTAATTAATTTTCTTAATGACCCGTGGGCTAAAAGAAGATGGAACCTGGGCATCCTGAAAACAAGTCAGTTCAGAATCTGTAAGATGGAAAGAACAGTAACAATGATGATAAAATGGAGATAATAATGATGATGATCATAATATGCCCCCTGTGGTTAATACAAGGACCAAATTACATAAAGCACTTCGCATACTGCAAAGCCTCTGAAGATAGTAGTTATCAATTTCGCCAACAGTGAGCTGCCCTTTTCTCTACAGTTTAATTTTTTAGCAAAAATGGTGATACTGCTAATTTTGTTTGACTTTAAAATCTAAGAAGTCTGGATATTTCACTCCTGTTTCTCTCGTGGCGGTGTCTCTTCGTGTGTAAACTGCTCGGACTGTTTGCCTCCTATCTGTGTTTTGGTGTCCTAGTCATTCATCACTTCACATGAGCCCACACACTCATTCACCGATGGTGTTTCTTGAACACCTACTCCTGTAATATGGACCAGTACAGCATTTAGCGTTGGGACAACTCGGCAACACTCTTCCCACTCTTAGTCTCCCCAAATTCCAAAGGTAATGCCAAAGTCATCAGAAGTAGAGTTCATAAAAGGAAAGACAGAAAGGAAAGAAGTCATGTGCTTGGGACATAACGCAAGCAATGGATGAATGAGATTACCTGACGGGCAAGGACAGGTGAGCTACAGTATCCATGGTCCTGCTTACATCCCATCCCTGGGATGCTGCTCCACCTTGGGGATGGATAGAATTTGGTGCTTGGTATAAATTAAGAAGAAAATATTAAGCACAATCAGAAGGTAAGTTCTGATATTTGGAAAGAGTTTAAATATTTATTGCTATGACAAAATCTGCTTTTTCCAGTTGGGTGTCCCAGCATTCATCCCTGCAGAACGACACCTGCACTTCTCATCCTGCCCATTTATATCTATCTGCCTGAGGAACACTTGCTACTACGGATTCTGAAGGTGTCTATGGAGACTGTCACCCTAATGCTTACTTATGCACGTGATGCTTACACAGTGCTTACTCACCTACAAGCCATTTCTTGGTACGGGTTACATGAACAAGTTTATATGCAATACAGTTATAATGAGGTATTGTGACATTACACAAAAGGAGGCTAAAACTAAGGATTTTTTTGAGCAATAAAATATGAATATAGCACTCAAGTAATAATGTTTTCTAAAACAGAAAGTCCAAGATGCTCATATCATCTTCTCTCCTAGCTTCTTATTTGGTTCTATGCCCGCAACAACTTAATTCAGTAGTTCAGTTTCCTCCTTTGCCATGAATAGTAGTCCTGTCTTTAAAATATTCTTTCTCCTCCATCTGATACCTACAATAGGTGTGTTTCGCACAAAATTCAGTGTGACTTGACAGCACTGCTTTGAGGGAAGTCTTCCCTGGCTCTCACTGAATTTTATAAGCCCTTTCAGGGAGGTGGCCACACAGTCCCACCCCCGGAAGCGCTCACTTGGATTTCTTCCTCTCCCATCCAGGCTGCATAGAACCATCTCTTAGGACGGAACAGAGAGAGCCTGTAAGGGGTGAGGGCACTGAGGAACTCCATGCTTGCAACTCTGATGATGTGAAGGGGAGCTGCTTGTCTGTGGGCCAGGATGTTTTGGGGTTTAACCACTCACTAGGAATATTCCAGAGAGAGAAGCGCGGTCTCTGTATGCATGGTTTCTCAAAATGCCAGGCCACAAGGTTTGGAGCTGGTACAACATCATGACTAAGACATCATCCATGACTTGGAAAAGTTCTCCTCTGCCCATGTGGGAATGATTATGGAGCAAGTGGGCCAACCACAGACTTGACTGTAGCACAGAAAGGCTCTAACCCAAGGCCCTGGTCCCAGCCGAGGCCCCGGCCAGCTACCTTGCTGAAGGCCGTTGGGTCAGTGAAAGCCACCCTCTTTCCTAGAGCTCTCCCAGTGCTGACCATTTTCCCAATCTTGAAAGCATCAGGTCAACAGCTGAAACACTATTCTTCACTGAACACACACATTTTTGAGATGGGGGAAAAGTTTCTAAAGCAACTTTTATTTACTAATCGGGACATCTGTTCCCATAGAGATGTATGGCTCAGTACCTCCATCATCCTTCTACGTTTTTAACGGAAATCATCAAGGATTAACTTGCTTTTGTCAGTTCTTACAGAAAAGAACACTCCATTTAGAGTTCAAATGATTGAAGACAGTCTCCTTAAACTGGAAGGCATGGCTTTGATTTATATGTGAACTGTACCCCAGTAATCTTGATCACGGAATGTTGCAATGGAGGAACCGTTATCTGAAAGCAAACAATACTTACTCTCAATATTTATCACTTACATCTCACATGATGGGCGATACTCAGGAATATTTACTTAATGCAAAAATAATTGCTAGGTCACGAAGCTAGGAGGGGATAACAAAGGAAGAGAAATAATGGTCTACGCCTCGAAGAGTTTACAATTTAATGATGGAAACCATGTAGCACACATTTGCCTAAATCTCAGTGGGGGAATCGTCTAAACATAGAAACCACTAACAGTAAGAAGGCATTTCTCCTGAAAGCAGATGCCAAAACTCTTATAAAGAATCAAAGAACAACTTTAGAGCCATTTCATTTCAGATGTCACCAGCTTCTTCAAATTTTAGTCTTAGAGAAACCCCACAAAACGGTTTTAACCGAAAAATAATGAATTATTAATTAGCCGTCAAAACCTACTCCAATAAAACCTGGTTTATGGAAGCAGACATCACCACGTGGTACTGGTTTTGGGGAGTATTCTCCAGCAAATTAATTCTCAACCAAGAAGGCGATCGTCTGCAGGGGCTCCACCGAAGCTGCTAGAAGGCTGTTTGGCCACAGCATCCAATTTATGTTACCGGCGGATTCATGCTGCAAACAGAATCCAAAGTGTGGGAAATCATCGGGTGACCAAGGGTTCTGATGTCCTAACGAGCCTGCGACTCGACCCACCGGGAGGAGACGGCTCATCCGGTGCACAAAACAGATTCCACAGACTCCAGAGTTATGAAAATGTCTTCTAGCCCATTTGAAACTAAACAAAGAGAAACTTTGTCTCTACAAGACAACCATGGATCTAGTTTTGATGTTGCATGTTGCGTTATTATTATTATTTTTTTAAATAGCTATTACCGCTGTAGCAGCAGCTTAGCGACTCAGCGTCTGCAGTGTGAGCGGTTTTGATAAACAGCCTCTGCGGGCCACACAACGGGGATAATGTGTCCTTAAGTACCGCCAATGAGCTGCCATTCTGCACAGCCAATTACTTCTGTGCGTCTGTCACTCAAAGGAAAAATGACTGAGCCCATTAGATCAAACCTTTGTCACTGTTCCTAATGCACTCTTAGGCCTCATTAATCTCCGGGAGCAGCAACAGAGCTGCCGGGGTCTCATTGCCTCCCCCGACCAGGCCCACGTGAAGCCTCTCATCTCTCCCCCAAGTGTTCCGCGTTAATCAAGCTCTCCTTATTACCCCAGTCCCTGTCACGGCGGAGAGCGCGCTCCCTCTTAAATGCTCTCATTATGACCCATCTTTAGAGCCGGCTAAGTGGAAAAAAAAAAAAGAGAGAGGGAGAGAGGGAGAAAGAGGATGGGAGAGAAAGAGGAGAGGAAAAAGCAAGTCCGATCACATTAATATTCATGACACTAATTACTATTCTAGGTCACTGAATATTCATGCTATTAGTTGGGTTTTTTATGGGTTTGCTGGATGCCCTGATTACTGAAGTGTGGAGGGACACAGCATGGTTGAGACTTTCGATGTCCACAGCGGTTCAATACTCAAAACACATTGAGATCCCTGCCCCCACCCCTGGAAAATCAGCCTCAACCCTCCAGACGGCTTTCATATTTTGAAACCGCTGGGGGCCTGAGTGCGGGGGGGTGGGGGGGTGGAAGATGAGGCGGAAAGGTCTCCCCGTCACGCAGGTCTCAGCATCAATCTGGTTAGGATAAAAACACACCCACAGTTGCAAATACCCAACAAAGACACACTATAGGGATGAGAAGATAGCTGTCATCTGGGAAGCAAATGTCGCAACCAGGAGTTACGGCGAACACAGGAATAAAGAGAGGATGGACACACACAACTGGAGCAGAGCCCCCCATGCAGATCCAGGGAAGTCCTGAAGGGCATTTCTCTGGCTGCCCAGCTCTCTGCCATCATGGGGGCAGCTGTGGGTTGCGGGGCGTGGGTTTAGTTGATTCTGACCCACTATGTCTACTCAAAAGCTAAATAAACACTTCGTGGCATTTACCAAAATTAATTCAAAAACATAATTTCTCAACCCTCTTCCTTTCTTTTCTTCACTAGTGATGAGCACGACTATTATGATGGATTCCTGATACAGTTCTGAAGAGTCACCCCGGGTCAGGCTTTGGAGAGGCATGCAGTGTGTTACCCTTACAAGGATGGGGGTAGGCACTGTTTTCCCATTTTCAAGATGAGGAAGCTGGGGTTTAGGTCCTAAGATGGGGAAGATGGGATTCAGTTTGGTGTTTCTGGCTCCAAAGCCCCTACTGTTGGCCATTATGTTTTCCTGCTGTCTACTGAAATGTCAAAATACCTGTCAGAGCCGAAACAATACTATATTCTGTCGTATATGAATATTATTCTACCAACCCAGCCAAAAACTCGTGTCAGAAAATATTTTTGGACATTTGACCCCCTTCTCTGGAAGCGTCCCTGAAATGACAGTTGGGCAGACTCTAAAATGTGGTTTCCGATGGGTTCCCATTAGAATGGCAATGTAGGTTCCACGCCGAAGGAACGCAAATGGTGGATACTGCCCTGGGCATCCTCAGCAAGTGACCTTGGAGGAAGGGGAAGATGTGATGGGGAAGGTGGAATTTAACCAGGTCTGAATAAAGAAATATCTTCTCGATTCTTCTCCTCCTTCTCCTTCTTCTTCTTCTTGCAGTAGATGCTTAAGTAATTTTTTCAGAAATCCATTGAGAGGGAAGTGTTCTATATCCCTGTATGTGACCTAAAAATGTCTTCACACTTGATTGATAATAGTTTGGCTCTACATAAGCTTCTAGATTCAAAATTATTTGTTCTTGTAACAAATACAAGGTGTTACTCTTGAGAAGGTCAAGGACTATCAGAGTTTTCTTCCTTGATAGGTAACCTCAGTCTTCCCGTTATCTTCGATGCTTTTGGGGATTTGTCCGTGTTTACAGAGCTTCCTCTCCCATCCAGTTTGTTACTTGACTCTTCAGATGGGAAGACACTGGCATTTCCTTTGTCACCTCTAGCATATTTTCTTCTGTTATACTGCCAACAGTATCTTCAAGCCAAGTTCTTTATAGTATGTAATCCATCTACTGAAATTTTTAGTTTTGCAAACTTTCTCCTTAACTTCCAAGAACTCTTTCTCCTCAGGTTTTTCATGTCATCTTTTGTCTGTTTGTTTCATTTTGGAATACAAAAGCCAACCTCTTAAATCTTTCTGATGTTCCCAGTTGTAATTTCCTCTTAAGTTCTCTTTCCCCCAATTATCACTCTCTTTCTTCCAAGATCAGTTGTCCTTTTGCTTATGTTGGTCTTTCACATTTTGACTGTTGGTGTCCACAAACGTCTTGGCTGTCCACTCATGTTTATGAGTAAGATCAGGGCTGAACAGACTCGGCACCCCTGGGGCACGTGTGTGGCACATGCTAACTGGTGGGTTTGTCTTTGACCAACAATACAAGTTCATGGGCGGGCTGGCACACCTGCATTACGTCCCTCATGGTCAGAGCTGCCCTTCCTTGCCATTCGTTTATGTTTCCCCGGGTCTATGCAGAGGTCTGCGTTTTCCAACCTGCTTCCTTCTCTTGCAAGCATGAGCACCTACATCAGGATATCCTCCCCAGGCATGCTGCTCACTTTCCCAGTGGGGCTGGTGGTGGGGATGCCACTGGGCAACTCTTCCTGAACGTGTCCCTCAGCCTGCAGTGCCTGCATCCCACAGGTGCCCAATGGAGCTGGCAGCCACCCCATCTTCACGGCAGCTCTTCTGCTCTGGTTAACTCGCGAGCCCCCAGATGAGACCCAGGCTGGGTTATCAGTATGCAGGTATGCAGTATCAGGCATGACAATGTGTTTCTCCTCCTCTTCCCCAAGTCCCTGGCGAAACTCGGTATTAAGAGCATCACATTTCTAGCATTTTAATGTTTGAAAGGTAGTCAGCATTCCAATACTGGCCAACCACTCCCCGATACTAGGAATAATGTAAGACCACCATCTCCTGCAAGTAGTTTTCTATCCAGTTGCCCCTTTTAGACCCTTTAGCAATTATCACCAGCTTCAGTGGTCTTGCTTGTGTGTCTATCTTCTGATTCTTCCACCCCCCATTGGAGTGTAAGCCCTTGGAGGGAGGGCCCCCTGAATCTCCAGAGCACTCCTCAGGGCTGGGCGTGCCGCAGACTCAATGATGATGGTAAGTGAATGGTACAGGGGGCAAAGCAATAAGGTATCCAAATCATTAAACTGGTTGGGAGAAACTAAAAGTCAACATTGACACACAGTTAGGCATCATAATGTTTGAAACATGGAATGCATTATGACTGCACACTAGAAAACTGAGAGAAACATCTGGATAATTATTCCAACTCAGGAAGAGTTCAGTAAGATGGCTGGATATAAAAAATACAAAAATTAGGATCGTTCTTATTTCTTACCGATTAGATGATAGAATAGACAACCCCTCGCCCCACCAAGTATCAGCTCACACTTCAACAAAAATTATAAAGTAACAGAACGGATTAACAGGACACCTACAGGATCTAAATGGAAAAAAGTGTTAAAAGTTTACTGAGGGGTATATAGTAAGTCTGAATAAACTGGGAAAGAATTGTGTTCTATGATAAACTCAATATAGTTAAGATGTCAGTTCCTCCACAATTAATTCATAGATTAACAGCAATGCCAGTTAGAGTCACAACGAGATTATTTTTAGGGGGGGAAGAGAAAGGTTTCCAGTTATTCTGAAGTTTACTGGAAAAAATAAATGGTGGCAATAACCAAGAAACACTATAAAATAAAAGAGTAATATGAAACCATGTTATACGTTACGTTACCAGATATAAATTGAGCCATGAATCTAAGACAATGAGGTAAATCTACACAACGCGGAGAAAGTAGGTCAATGGAATACATTTTCAAGCCCAGAAACATAGCTAATTTGATTAAATGAGTTAGTTGTGCAAGAAAGGTGACAAACAGAATCAACAGGAAAAGGAAATAACAAAGAGAGAGAGAACAATTAGCTATATATTTGAATAAAAAGTTTAACTAGATTTCCTATTATATATAATAGACCCAAACAAATTAAAGGTGGATTAGAGGTTAATTATAAAAAAGGGGAAAAGGAGCAACAATAAAACTATAACTCTGAAATACATATATATGAATTATGATCTTATTTCAGGATTATTAAAGGCTTTCTAAATATCTAAAGTAGAAACTACAGAAGTACAAGTCTTATGATTCGATTACATACTAAAGAGAAGGAAACTCTGTATGTAAATAAGGCTACAAAATTCAAAAAGCAAATAGTAAACTGGGGAAATAGCTGCAAAATATATTACAAAGTGTTGTTATCCTTAATATACGAAGAGTTATTACACGTCAATAAGCAAAAGAGAAGCACCTAGTGCAACAATGGACAAAGGATACATCTACACACTTACAACACAAGAACCACAAAAACCCCATAAATATATGAGCTGTTCAACCTCACTACTAACTGAAGAAATCCAAATAAACAAAACACGAGATATTTTTATTGCTTATAATATTAGCATAGATTCTAAAAACGTGTAGAGGTGAAATGAGCACTCACTTTATGGACGGAAGGGTGTTTTATATAAAACCTTTCTAGAAATGAATTTGGAAATATGTATGGAGAATCTTGTAAGTGTTTATATCCACTGGCTGAGTCACTTTGCCTATGGACTTTTATGCTAAGACATTAGTAAGTTACACACAAAGATTTCAGTACAAGTGTGTATCAGGTCTATGTGAATGAAAAAAATGACTAGAAAGGAAGGCACATAACATTGATCTAATTCATAACATGGAGATAGAAAACGAATAAAAAAGAAAAAAGCTAAAAAGAAACAAAAGACGCCCAGTTACTCCAGAGGTCTAAAACAAAATGGCAGAATTCAAATGAGTTGAGAATGAAAGATGAGGTTAAGTAGTGGGTTAAGTTCTTCGGCAAGTTAGCTCTAAAATAACTAATACCTATCTTTAGCTAAAAGTCCATCACTTAAAAGTAGCATCCATTTACTTGAAATTAAATTTGCTGGGTTGGAATTCTCCACGTGAGAGAGTTCTATGAACAACAGGGTAGAGCTCTGGGTGATGCCAGCCAAGGACGTTGCCCACAGGCTTAGCTGAGGGCACCATCCCTGGGCACTGCTGTGACCATGAGGGACTTTCCACAGCACAGTGGTGCTGTGCTCCTGCGGACATCATATTCCCACTTCCGAGTCCCTACTTGTGACCCAAAGAAGATGAAACATCTACCAGGCTCCTTGAATGGGGATTTCCCCAGCTTAGGGTCGACAGGATGTGCTGTAATAAACCGACCATGGGTGTGACCATGGAAAAGGGATTTCAATCGTGACCCAAATCTTCCCATTCACCCAATAGCAAGAATCTTAAAGAGAAAGCAACTGGGCATTGAAAACTCAATCCCTAGCCGAGGCCCATGACATAACCTCCTCTGGGGATGTGATAAAGTTCATGTGGCATTTTGTATTTTCTATTTGTTATCAAACATTACATTTTCCTTAGGACAGTAAGTGGCAGTTAAGCCCCAAAGATGTCTCTAGACGACATTTCAAACTCCAAATCTACATAGCCGACACTTCTTCAAATCATCAGGACTCTTCCCTCATCCTATGTGCCTGGCAAGTTCCCATCCTTTCTTCACACCCCACACAGGCATCCCTCAAGCCCTGAAGCCTTGCCCCACCTCCTGAAGCCGAGCACATCACCCCGGGGCCTTCACACCTCCTATGAGCTGCTGCACTGCACTGGCTCATCTGCTCACCTTTCCCACCTCCCAGAGGGTGAGATTCCAGAGGATAGGGATTATGCCTCATTTTTCTGTACCCCCAGAGCTCAGGACAGTGACTGGCACACATTAGAAACTTCATACATGCTTGCTGACTTGAACAAATAAATGGACAGATGTGTCCAATGGTTAGAAGGGGAAGTGGAAAGTTGGTTATAGGGTGACTGCCTCGCACAGGAGTTCTGGAGGTCAGAGATTCTGCATCCACAGAATGCACAATTCCTGGCACAGAACAGGTGCTCAGCAAGGACCTTCTGAACAAATAAATAAATTAATGAAGACATTAGCTTTTCATTCAGTATAGAAACATATTTTTTCTTGGGCGCTCTTCTCTCTTCCCATCCCATGGAGTTAGCACACCATCTAGAAAAGGAGAACTCATGTACCACTTGGAAGGAAGGTCAGCAGGTCATGA
Source organism: Aethalodelphis obliquidens (assembly GCF_003676395.1). Lineage (NCBI taxonomy): Eukaryota > Metazoa > Chordata > Mammalia > Artiodactyla > Delphinidae > Aethalodelphis > Aethalodelphis obliquidens. The sequence continues at coordinate 4,637,430 of NW_020837946.1, forward strand.
GACCACATAAAGTAACCGTATCACCTTTCTAGAATGAACTAATGTCTCTGTTATCAGAAAGGCCAGTTTTATTTTGATTAGTCACAAGAGCTGATGTTTGTATTGTGCTTCATGAGTTTCCACAGCACCTGCCGTCACACCTCTGTGATGGGGGCAGGGCCAGGCAAGATCAGCCTAATGTAAAACATGGTTCAGTTACCTGCTCAACACCATGCAGCACCGGGCAGTAGAACCCAGGCTGCTGGACCCCGAATTCTGTCCTCTTTTTCTTACCCTCCTTTTGCCAAACAATGTCATTCATGCCATGGAACCGTGGGGTCAGCATTATTCCTCTTTAAAAACATTTAACATTTCAGAAAGGAAAAAAGGCAGCATCTTTAAGAAGCAGAGACATATGCTAGGAATGACTGCAGAACAGAAATCTATTTTGAGAAGATCAGATGTAGGTTGGAGACAGGAAGGGAAACAACTGAAATCTGTGAAGGAATTTCGTATGTTGGAGGAGTCTGAGTTTGTTGGTGGAAGACTTAAAGCGGTTCTTACCACCTTTTGTCTGATAAGCGATCATGGGAAGGTAAAAGCCACAGCACAGTTTGCCAAGACTCTTAAACAAAAACAAACCACGACACTCTGAATGGTTTGCATTGCACACCGAAGCCAGGAATTTCTCAACACATCTATTCCGAGAAAACACTAACTTTCTCTGATCCTGAGCAAAAACCAAATTCTCCCTTAAAAGAGGATAAAGAAAACCAAAATTGTGTGAAAGAATCACATAACATTTACAAGAGAAAACTGAGAGAATCTGAACTTTTATACAGGCCTAGGGGTTTCCTTTAAATCTTGCTCCAAATGGCTTTTCCATTTTTCTAAACACAGTCACTACGAATTAGTTCATACTAATCCTTGACACCTTAACAATGAATTCATGTTTTTTAGAAGGCCCTTAAACCTCCATCATGTGTAAAACGTGACTTTCAACCGCCCAGCCCTGGGAAAGCCTAGTGGTTTGTGCAGCTGTGACTCAAAGTGCCACAGTTTGCTTGTTGGCAGTCCAGGAACCCAAGGGTGTAGCGGAAACAATCATCCACAGAAGAGATGAGACTTGTAAACCTTAGTTTACAACCTTAATGGTCAAAATCTCCACTTAATCCAAAAACCTCAGCACTGTCCTCCAGCCAGGACCACCCATTGCTGCCATTGCGCTGGATTTCTTCAGCATGTCGGCTGTGAGCTTACCTGAATTTGGTGAGATGTGCAAGCTGCTCATGTCCTTGGACAGGCCGTTGGTTTTCGGGCTGGAGATGGGCGCGCAGGCCGACGTGGCTCGGGGCGGCCTCTTCCCTGGGACTTTCACAGTGGTTCTCAGAAGATCAATCTCTTTGCCATGAACATTCTGCATGTAATCCTGTTCAAAATGTTAAACACCCAAGAGAGATTAAAAGAAAGACCTTTTACAATGTAGGACAAGAGGTTCCGTCAGACACCCTGAGTTGTAATCCTACGACCCTTCCACGGTGGCAAGCGCTTAAAAATAAGGTTTCGATCTGTCTTGTACTGGTGGCATCATCATTACACTGATATCAGCTCTGCCTCTGTGTCCTGAACTAACCCAGGCCCTGGAAATACAGGAGACACAGTCGATGCCTTCTACCCAGGAGGATGAGACACCAGTACGGACATGAAATCCTATTTTGCGAGCTGCTGCACATTAGATGGTACATTAGGAACCTGGGCTCTTCCTGTAACTTTTGGGTAAAATTCCATGGAGTAGGAACTATTTTGTAATAACCTTTTTGTCTCCGAGAGCAATACCATTAGACATCTAGGTAAGACTGAAGTTGTCTGGTGGGAACTCAGGTGAAAACTCTAAGTAAGAGGTCAAGCATTTTGCTCAGGAAGATGTCTGAGGGGGTCAGTGGTACGGTGCTGAAAACACACGGAGGTCACAAGAGCTGGATGCTAAAAAAGGCGGCACATTATTTTTACTCAAGCATTATGTTTCTCCAAGTGATTCACTGTACTCAGAAAAAGTATCCTGCTTTTGTCTACACTTTGGAGGTCAATGACTAGCAGTTGTCACGGAACTACAGGGAAGCCTAGGTACACAGGGAATTCTTTGTGCCGTCACCTAGTTCAATACAGAGGAAAACAATACTTAAGAATCGGCTGCTGGGTGGGGAAAGAGAAGACAACTGAGAGCCAGAGTGAGGGGCCTCTTGACAAATTAGAGGAGTTATTGACCCTTTCATACATTTTGGGGGGGCAATGAACCCCCCTGTCTCTGCAGATATATCATTAAACCAACATCACACATGAAGAAAGGATACAATCTAAATCACTCTTGGGTAAATAATATTTCAAGTGTTTTAAGACTAACCAGGAAATGAAATAAACAGATTCCTTCCTTGGCAGAATCTTGGTGGATTCCTTTTAGGATATAAAGGGAAAAGACCAATAAATTTGTATTGATTATCAACAATAAGGTTCACGTCAATCTGATTTTAGAAGAACTGCCAAACAATCCGGTGTGCGACTGCAAGCGACCCAGGGAGTTTGGAGAAGCGAGCTGTTTCCTTATAATTGCCGATCAACAGAGTCAACAGATACAGAGAGAGAACTAGATGAAGGTCTACCGGCAAAGTGCACGGGTCAGAGGCCTCAGCCTGCAGGACGAGGAAAGTCAGTCCAGGTGAACGGCAGAAGCTTCAGAGGGCACAGAAGGTGCTAGGGAAGCCAAGAGAAGGACTCCAGTGGCTTCTTTTAATTGCAAGGCAATGTCCATATTCCATAAGGTGAAGGGGTTGAGAAGCAGTCACTGGTTTAACCACAAGTAGGAAGTTTGCTGACAGAAGTTATGGCACAAAAAGGAACTCAAAGTACTAGATTCCAACACAGGGGGAAGAACCCGCATATGGGTCGCTGGGACCGTACAAGACAGAGAGAACATCTGTAGGAGGGAGGGCCAGCTCTGAGTGTCAGACCTCACCTGAAACCCAAGCAGTTGGACTTGTGGCCGCATGGGAGCCACCCCAGACTCAGGAAAGGGAGTGGGCGAATTCTCAACACAGGAGGAAGGGCTGGAAGAGAAACTCCATAACGTGAACGGGGGCCTTGTGATGGAGATTACAGAACCCTGGAAGGTTCACCAAGCAGCAGCCCAGGAGATGATGACGCAGCATCCAGGGTGACTTCCTAAGGACAGACCTCAAATGGCCAATTCTTAGTGCAGAGCTCAAGGTCAAAAAGCTGAGGCTAGAATCAGGAGGAACAAGGGACTGAAGACAAACAAAGGATCAGAAGCTGCACCAAGTAGGGGCAAATTCAGATCAGCTCCTCCAGGGAGGGGCGAGGCTGGGCCTTCCTCAGCAATGACAAACCATCCGGAGAGAAGCATCTGCACCAGCACGTATGCTGTCAGCCGGGGAAGCCAGGAGCAGAGGTGCTGATGCACCCTGGGCTGCCCAGCTGTGCATTTAATCTCCCAGGGCAGCTTAGGGAGGGACATCTGCCGGGGTCGGCCACGGGCATCTAGGAGGAGGGTCATCACAGGTTTGGAGAAGGGGTGGGCTGTGTCTAGCTGGGAACAGACTAAAGACTCCACTTGAAAGGCAAGATGCTTCGACTACCCCTCCCCCCCGCCCCCTGCCACAAATATAATCTACTATGAAAAAAGTTGTGGTTTTGAAAGGATGAGGACAAAGGATGGAAAGAAAGTTATTATCATTAAATTAGGCTAAAGGATAAAGCGGACTGAAAGAAATGTAGAAGTCTCGTGACCAAGCTCACCACGAGGATGGCCGACAAAAAGCACACGGAAGAAGGAAGTGGCCTTTGGTCAGTACAGGGCCAAGGGTCAAGGTTATTTAAAAAAAAAAGGTTGTTCTTAAGCATCTTTCATTTACTTCCATTAACATTTACTCCAAACAGGCAAACCCAAGTCCCAAAACCAAAGTTAATGCTTGTGAATAATGAATTCCTTCTTGCATAGTTACTCCTTTAAAAATATCAACTTGCTACAACTTTTTTCTTTAATGCCAATTCTTAACAAATTAAAATACAATAACAGGAGTGTAATTGAGCATTTATGGCTTATGGGCTCTAAAATGAGGCTAATCAGAGAGTGACTAAGCCTCAGCGTGGTCTCTTTTTTAATAGGCATGTTTTAACAGACAATAACCAGGATATTTTATTTAAAATTATTATAGAAATGTACCAAGTGTTGGCTCTCTGGATTTGAACGCGGCGACAGAACCCATTTATCTTTGGCTCAGCATGGGCTGGGGGATCTGTTTTCCTGCCTGAGTTAGGCATTGAAAGTGCAGAAGAACCAGTTCTTAAGAAAATCAGAATGTAAGTCTGGCAATTCTTAAATTTCAAGCCTCTAAAATTTATAAAAATGTGACAAGATCCATTTCCTAATCCATAAAAGTCTTTCAGAAACAGGTGGATACGTGAGCCTGAGGCTTCTTCTAGCTTCTCCCAAGAGAAACAACACTGAGTTTTCCGTTTTTGAAAGAACTACCCTTTTCATCTCTCCCCAGCTTGGTACTTGAGGAATTAAAGCTACAACCACCAAACAATGTCGCCTCCTCAGAAGTGGGACGCGCAGCCTGATGGTCCGAGGTAGGGACCGTGCAGGGGGAAATAAAGCCAGCGAGCTTGATTTTGATATGCAAACGTTACAGATACAACCCCTCTCCGTGTTCCTTGCAGAAAATGCTGATCGAGGATAAAAGGGGAAAAAACCCTTTAACAAGGCATGAGGGTAATTCAAAGCCAAGTACTTTTAAACAGCACTTAACAAGTCCCCGGGGCCCACTCAAGAGCCAGGCCCCCCAGAGGTGCTATCTCCTGCCCCTCAACAGCTTGAAAAAGTAGTAATTGCAAACCTATTTGCATTTTTCTTCTCAAGTTGTCCATGCTCACCTCGTGGATTATTTTTTGCAGGCAGGCGCCGGAGCAGAGGGACCCATCCCCGACCACTTGGATGAAGCTCCAGGACCCAGCACAGCGTCCCCCTGCCACCCCGCTCCGGCACCTTTGCCATCCCTTGTTTTTTACATTTTCCTCCTAATTATGTTGCATCTATTGCCGTACACTTAATTAGCTGCATTAATGTGATTTCTTTTCACATAGTCAAGCAATTAAGAGCTATGATTGAGTTTCATTCAATTAGCCTCAACAAACATGCTAATTGATGTCCCAGATGCAAATGAGGTGCAGTGAGAGGAACCTGCTAGCAATGGAGAGCCGTGTCAGGGACCCACAGCTTTCAGCTTGCTGATAGAAGCACAGCTCAGTGTGGCTCTCACCTTCGGCGGGGCTGCCTTGGGAGAGGGCGTGGAGTCCTGAGTGCCTCGGTGGGTGTAACCAGATCCCTCCGGATTCGAGAATTAACGGGTTGGCTGCCGTCACGCTGTTGTCCTAAAATCTCACAGTTACCCATTACCAGGACTGGGAGGTCATCACCGGATGGCACTCAGCTCCGGCAATTAGAGTGGTACCAAGTCCTCATCAAGATGCCGCACGATGCTCCTAAAAACACCCCACCGGAGTTCTCCCCAGACGGCCAAGGGAACGACGTGTGGGGCTCGTCTTGCCCATCCCAGAGCCCTCTGTGTGCGTGACGGCCTACAGTTCTCAGTAAATGGTGAGTTCATCTTAGTCAGCTCTGGGGCATTGGCACTTGAAGTTAAGCTCAAAATACAGCAATCCATCAATAGTCCCTAAAAATACTCTTACTATATTGATTCTCACTGCCTCCCATCCCTTTGTTACCTTTGGCTGTCTGGTGAAAGATGGTTTGCTTCGTGTGTTCATAGGGTACCAAAAAGCAGTTAACGAGATCTTAAAGCTAAACCCAAATGCATCAATGATGTGACTGGCATCTCAAGATTAGATCATCAGCATAAAACACACAGCTCTGAAATGCAATCAACATTGCTCCAGTTTTAACATATACTTTTTAAAGGTATAAAGATTCTTCATTCCCATAATTAAATGATGGAAAAGTTACAGAAATCTTTGTTCCAATTAGGTTTTCTCAATAAGCTCTGGTTTCTAACTGTACATAAATGTTGAGAAATTCATTATTTTCTATTACTATCTAATATTTTGTCTAAGTGAGGTAACTGTTAGGACATACTGATGCTTGCCTTGGTCTTTTTGCCACGGCTAATCTAGTCACGTGTTTTCTCTTTGCATAACCTAAGTTCAGCAGTCCTCAAAGTGTGGCCCTCAACACCCTATCAGGGGCTTCATGAGTTCGACACTATTTTCAAAACAACCCCAAGACATAGTTTGCTTTTTCCCTCTGTTGAAATTTGCTTCGATGGTGCAAAAGCAATGTGGGTAATAAATATCGCTGACTCCTCAGCACGAATAAGGCAATGGTAACCACGTTGTACTTTGTACCCTGTCAGTATTTTACCGATTGTCACGCTCTCTAAATACAGACCAAAAAAAAACAAAAAAGTTTCACCTAAGGATGTTTTTTTTTTTTGTATTTCCTTTGATTTTATTGGTCTGAACTCATTTTACATTAACGCTTCAACATTTTAATTTCCCGTAACTGTAAAGAAGAAAATGGAGGAACTTGAGAGAAGACCGAACCAGAGTTGGTGTTATAAGAACACTCACATATCTTGCTAACAGAAGGATATTCACTGTTAAATTAAGAGCCTGACAAAATGGCCACATTTTTTCCCCCAGGAATTTCCCTTCTAGGTAATAATTCTAAGGCTCAAAGATACGACAAAACTGAGTTCAGGAATTTTCACTGAAGTTAGATAATGGTAAGGATAAGCAAGCACCTCAATGCCCATGACAAGTATTTTGAATTATGTGGTAATTTAGCCATTCAAGATCGTATTGTGAAGAATACTGGCTGACCTTAGATAACAAAGTATGTTCTCAATAAACCAAGAAAAAACCCCACAAAAAACCTACTGATTAAAAAAATTCTAACCTTTGAGCTTTTAAATTTCCCAGGTGATGCCACGGCAAGCGTACTTAAGTGTTTCCGTGGCGCCGCGAGGGCTGACCATCCTACACAGGAAAGCTCTTCCCTGAGTGTTTCTTTCACAAGCTGAATTCGCCACTTGTTTGCTGGGACGACACTTCAGCTTGAAAGAATGACTATGTCAGACGTTAACTATGGTTATTCGGTCTTGGGTATGTGGTAGATATTTTCTTGAAAAAGAACAAGTACTTTTCTTGTGTTTGTACTGTAAGGAAAGCGGCTGACGGTATTTGTGGCCAGTGAGAGAGTCTGAGCTTTCCAGCAACAATGAGAATTTCGAAAACTTGTGTCTCTCACCATGACACCTTCCAAATACCTGGAGACTTTTCTGACAAGACTGGTGGTGATATTAATGAATGTGATTTTGGGGGTATTACTTGATGAAAAGTATCACCATTTGGAAATCTGCATACCTCAGTTAAACAAGCTTTTTGAAATGACTGACACATGGTGTGTCACATGCATGGATACAAGATCATTCAAAGTGCAAGACAGGTCATTGGATGTAATGTAGCAGAGAAGGAAAATTTCCCTGAATTCCTAAGCTTTAATAAACTGTCACATGCCAAGTTTTAGTGTAGTATCCACGAAGAACATGCATGACCTGAATGATCTGAAATGGCTATTAAAATACTCCTCAACCCTCCTCCACTGTTGGTGGAAATGTAACCTGGTGCTACCACTATGGTACACAGTTCGGCGCTTCCTCCAAAAACTAAAAATAGAGTTGCCACATGATCCAACAATCCCACTCCTGGGCATATACCCAGAAAAGACAAAAACTCTAATCCAAAAAGATACATGCACCCCAATGTTCACTGCAGCATTGTTTACAACAGCCAAGACACAGAAGCAACCTAAATGTCCATCGACAGGTGAATGGATAAAGAAGATGTGGTACGTGTATACAATGGAATATACTCAGCCATTAAAAAGAGTGAAATAATGCCATTTGTAGCCACACGGATGGAGCGAGAGATGATCATGCTAAGTGAAGTAAGTCAGGCAGAGAAAGACAAATACCATATGATATCACTTATATGTGGAACCTAAACTATGACACAAATGAACTTATCTACAAAACAGAAACAGACTCACAGACATAGAGAACAGACTTGTGGCTGCCAAGGGGGAGGGATGGATTGGGAGTTTGGGGTTAGCAGATGCAAACCATTATATATAGGATGGATAAACAGCAAGGTCATACTGTACAGCAAAGGGAACTATATTCAATATCCTATAATAAACCATAAGGGAAAAGAATATGAAAAAGAATGTATATGTATGTATAACTGAATCACTTTGCTGTACAGCAGAAAGTAACATAACATTGCAAATCAGCTATACCTCAAAAAAATAAATTTTCAGAAAAGCACACTTAAAATAAAAACTACTCCTTCCTCTTCCAACTAAATATCTCTGTGAGAGCCCCGTCACATACTTTAACCAAAACGACATGTCTCAACAGACTGAAGGCAGAAGTAGAAATGATGGTCTAACTTTCTGAACTGAAATCAAAGAGCTTTGAAAAAATGGAGAACAATGCTACCCTGCTTATGATTTCCTTTTGTTTTGGAAAGTATCTTTTTCATTAAAAAAATGTTATTTATGGAATAATATGTAATGGATAGGTTATTATTTTAAATGAACTATATGAATATTAAACGCTTTCTCAGTCATTTCTCAGTCATTTCTCCCATGATAAACATCAATAGACATAATCCACAGAAACAAAAGCTCTTTCAGATTCTTCAGTTTTTAGGAAGGTAAAAGGGCCCTAAGGCCAAAAGGTTTGACACCCACTAGTCTAGCTTGATGTTCACAAAACAGCCAAGGGCTCTGTGTGTGTGATTTTATGCACACAGCTGGGGGAGGAGCATTGCAGCCTGAGCTGTGCAGATATTACAAATGGTCTGCAGATATGTCTGTCTTCTCCTGGAGGAGAGGAAGAACTCAGTCTTCCCTATTTTCACTCCACTTCATGAATGTGTCCAGGTTCAAGAGGAACAGTAGTTTATATAAATTCTGTTTTTTAAAACCCTTACTTCTGGGATCAAAAAAAAGATGTAAGAGAAGCCATTGTCAGATGCACTGCTATTCCCAAACTCCACTTAATACTATTTTCAAAGGAAACTCATCTATAAAGACATACATAGTACCATCCCTTCAAAGAGACCAAGCAAACGCTTAAGTCCGACATGGATGAATAATAAACAATAGCCTCATATATAGTCACAGGCACAGAGGAAAGTTAATACCCTAAAAACACTATGAAAATAGTATCGTAAAACTATGCGAAATCTCCCGGCCACATCCTTTCAGATCACATCCCTCAAAGAAGACAATTTCTCCTTCTCTCCAAAGGATCACAGTTACAATAGCAAAGGGAGCAGGCAGCTTCAAAGAGAAAAACCTTATGAGAATCAGTCTGCTTTCCCAAAGACAGCCAACAGAATCCCACTTACGAGAATCAGTCTGCTTTCCCAAAGACAGCCAACAGAATCCCACTTATGAGAATCAGTCTGCTTTCCCAAAGACAGCCAACAGAATTCCACTGTTTCACTTCTGGAGCTGCTTCGGAAAGACCACTTGACCAGCGGATGTCAACGTGACCTGTGGCCACCGCAGGAAGAAGATACCTGGCAAATTGGATGTCAAATGGCGTCTGAGGCAAAGGCAACGCTTAGGACACCTGATTCTGAACCAAGGCTTTACTGGGCCTGGGTAACTACCTAAGAGGTGGTAACGGAAAAGGTTGGTGAAGCGTCGTGAGGGATCCGTGGTGGCACCCGTCGCTTCCACAGGGAGCTCAACACCACTGAAGCAGGGCAAACCTCTCCGGTGCATGTGCTCAAAGCACTGGCATCCAACACATGTGGGCTCAAGCCCAACATTAGCCCGGGGGGAACAGGTTAATATAATATATATCAAAATAGCAGGGAATTCTACGTTGAATTATGAATATACCTTTGCTTCTTGACTGCATCTGCCTTGACTGACCCAATATATTGAGCTTCACACTGCAAGAAAGATTTTTCTCATTTTAGGTTAAATTGAACATTACCCAGTTGTAGCCCACGCGTGCTCAGACCTAGCCTATACAACAGCAGTGTGTTGGATATGCAGGCAGGTCTCTCCCAGAGGCAAGCATGAGTGAGAGTTCACAGCAATAAACGACAAGGAGCCAGCCCCATTCCCTGGCTCCACGACTCTTTTAATAATTAAATATGGCTTGAAACAACTGGACCAGTAGTTGGATCCTGGAAATTCTGAGTTATGTAGGAATGTTCACCATAATGATAATTAGCTCTATCTGAACCACTTTAAAACTTCAGATTTCTTGGGATGAATCTGCTAGAACATGAAGCACTTAAAGAAACAGATTTTTTTTTTTTTTTTTTTTTTGTGGTACGTGGGTCTCTCACTGTTGTAGCGATTTTTAAAAAATGTTTATTTGTATATTTATTTAGTATCTGTGAGCTCTGTGAGGGCAGGGACAGTATCCCCAGCACCAAGCAAGTGTCTGACGCAAGACAGACACACAGTGACTTCTTACTGAAGAAATGAAGAAGTAGGATTTACACACTCGGGAAAGCAACTCAGACACTGCAAAGGAACGGGAAGGAGTAAAAGCATAGGGACACCACTTAAAGGAGTGCCTGAAGGAAGGGATGGCGACAAGAGATTTCCTAGCGGGAAGAAACAGATTTTTAAGACAGAAGAAGAGCACACACGTCTGTCTTCAGAGGACACTAATGATCGCTAAGCCTTTTCTTCTACCATTTGGCCCAACGCAGGACAGGAAGATTCCCACTTCAGTTTTTGCCCATCACAAAATTTAAGTACTTCTTCTAATTTCAAAACTTTCACTAGGCCTGTCTGGAAGTCTCATTATTTATTTTTTTTCCCGATGCATTGCTTTTTTAGGAGTGATTCTGTTTTCCTAACGCTACTTACTGCCCGCCAAGGCGGTTCACAGTAGTATGATCAGATTCACTTCAAATGAATAGCAGTCAGGTCACTGATTAACATAGTTTTCTGGTTTCCTAAACCAAGGATGGATGTCCACAGAAAACAAAGTTAGCCTCCTCCGGGCCAGAGGATGGCCTCAGAGTGAGAGTGCCTGGGAGCCTCTGCCTGTCAGGAGTTGTGGGCTTGGGCCATGCTATTTAACCAGTCTGGGTCCCAATTTCCACATCTTGAAAAATAAGGGTGTTAATAGTTCTTGCCTCATGAGATCGTTGTCCCGATTAACTGAGACGATATACAAAGAGCTTGAAAGAATGCCAAAGCCCTTTAGAAATGCTGGCTCTACTGCTCTTGTCCAATAAAAATACTGAAATACTTGCCCTCTGATTTTATGTGGGCATTTCCCGAAGTGCGGGCAGCATCCCCACTGGAGGTGGCCATTCCGACAGGATAAGCCATGGGGGTGACCTGCAAAGCTAGTTTTCACTTCACAGCATAGAAAAAAAAAAAAACTGCAAACGCGTGACATTTTCTACATTTTTCTTCTTCTTTTTCTCCCCCCTCCTCCTTTTTCTTTTCTTTTCTTTTTGGTGGGGGAGGCATGTACAGGGTAGTCAGACATTTTTATTGCAAAATGCCGTCTGGAAAAGATGCAAAACAAAATTGCTAACATGCAAGGGAGAAAAATAAGGGAGAAAAACAAAAGGCCCCCTTCCCTTTGCTTATTGAGTTCAAAGGCATAACAGGCAAGCACCCTGCAGCAAATGGGAAGCTACACTAATTTTAAAGCCATAAAACGCTATCAAGTTCCCTGCGGGGAAGGACTGCACTGAAGCTCGTGGCACCTAAATAAGATATGGTTCATTTACTTCGCAGCTTAGCCTAATGTAATCATCAGCGGAGTTTTAGCCTAGAGTTGTAACAGGCAAACAGCCGCTGCGGCAGAGGCGGTACTCCCAGCCATCGGCGGGGCCATGGCTAGACGGCTGTTGATTAGAAGATTTTTCAGTTTTGACAAGCACTTAATGAACATCAATCGCACCTTGACTGGTTTCCATCTGGGGCCACAGGCACACCTGAGAAGAAGCAGGTCTCCCCGCCTCCGCCTCTCCTTCCTTCCCAACACTGTGGCAACCAGCCGGCAACCAGGTTAGAACCGGAGAAGCACATACTTACGAAGTCGAATAATGAAATTCCATTTCTTGGCAGCAGGGAAAAAGAATATTCCCGCACCGTCCCCCACGTCTGATCTCTCCCACTGGGAGTTCTCCGGAGCGACTTGCCGGCAGCGAAGAACACGGACGGGTTTCATTTATTTACCTTTCGCAAGAATTTCCGGCCATAATTAGTAACCCTCAAAAGGCCGAAATGGAAAACCAAGTGATACAGACTGGGCACAAGGATGAAGCATCATGCTGCGTGCTGATAAGACGATATTCCAAGGACTCCTCTGGAAGCTTTACTCAGATCCACAGGCTACACGGTTAACTCTGTACAGTTATAAAAACATATATATACTTTTTGCAGAAGAATTTTTCAATGTAGAAAAATTTTTAAGTTAGGTAGGGTCTAGGCTACCTGGTGGTTTAATTTCTATACAAATAGGAAGACTTTATTTGTCTGATCTCACCCTACTTATGGTCACTCTGTTCTCAACATCAAGACGTGTACTACGGTGAGCCTGCATTTTGGCCATTTTAACCATCAATCTAAACACTTTCAAAGCCCAAGGCCTACCTAAAATAAACAAGGAATTCCTCAGGGCAGAATTAAGAGTTTGATAAAGATTCTAACATTTTTGTGTATGTGTAATAGGTATGAATTTTTCAGTAGTCATCTTTTTCTAACAGAAGTTGTAGCTAGGGGCTTCCCTGGTGGCACAGTGGTTGAGAGTCCGCCTGCCGATGCAGGGGACACGAGTTCGTGCCCTGGTCCGGGAAGATCCCACATGCCACGGAGTGGCTGGGCCCGTGAGCCATGGCCGCTGAGCCTGCGCGTCTGGAGCCTGTGCTCCGCAACGGGAGAGGCCACAGCAGTGAGAGGCCCGCGTACCGCAAAAAAACAACAACAACAAAAAAAACCCAACAAAAAACAAACAAACAAAAAAACCTTGTAGCTATTCCCTGAAAATATTTATACTACTGTGGCAGTATCATTCCATGGGTTTGAAATCATTGATATACGGGAGAAATAATTTATCATACTATCTGAAACTTGCTGGATGAATGCCAAAAATATTTCCCAGGTCACCTAAAGAGCAGAGAGGGACAGCCTCCCTCACCTTCGGAGGGCACTTGGCAAACACAGAGAGAGCCCATGGCCCATGTGGGCAGGGCTGGGTGGGCGTTTGCATGTTCATGACTGCGCCTAGCGAATTTCTCTGTGCTATTTCTCATCCAGGGCCCTCATTAATGCTGGGCATCTTTGAGTTCAGCCATTCTCAGTAGTTCTCCCACACTGTAGTGTTTACGTTAAAACCTCAAGCTCCAGAGAGGTGTTTGTACACCTATGCTCACAGCAGCATCATTCACAATAGTTAAGAGGAGGAAACAGCCCAAGTGTCCATCCAACAAATGGATACACAGAATGCGGTATGTATACCTGGAACTAGTGCCAGGACCCCGACGGACACCAAAATCCGCAGATGCTCAAGTCCCTTATATAGGGTGGCACAGTACGTGCATATAACCTACACATATCCTCCTGTGCACTTTGAATCAGTTCTAGATTGCTCATAATGCCCAATACGATGTAAGTGCTATATAAACAGCTGCTGGCATGCGAGAAATTCAAATTTTGTTTTCTGGAACTCTCTGGAATTTTTTTCCCGAATGTTTTCGATCTGCAGTTGGTTGAATCCCTGGACTGTATACATCCAATGGTATTGTATGTATATACAATGGAATATTATTCAGCCTTAAAAAGGGAGGAAATGCTACAACACAGATGAACCTTCAAGACAGGAAGCTAAGTGAAATAAGCCAATCACAAAAAGATAAACACTACACGATTCCACTCCTACGAGGTACTCAGAGGAGTCAAATTCATAGAAACAGAAGGTAGAAGGGTGGCTGGAGGAGGGGGAATTCAGAGTCAGTGTTTAATGGGGACAGAACCTCAGTTTTGCAAAATGAAAAAGTATCGGAAACGGACGGTGGTGATGGTTGCACAACACTGTGAATGGCCTCATTACTCCTCAACTATCTGCTTAAAAATGGTGAAGATGGCAAATTTTATGTGATGTGTGTTTTACTACAAATAGAGCAAAACAAAACCAAAAAACATCTCAAACTCCTGTCCAACCTTGGTGACCTGCTCTTCATTCTGCAGAAATGGAGCCTGGAAGGGACAGTGACACTTTTCTGTGGCTTAAAAACATCACATGGCGGCTTCCTTTCCTACAGTTTCAGAACTGCAGGCCTACAGGTGTGAGGACAGGCCACGCGTTCGGCTAATCGTGCCATCATTCTTTCACTCCTTCGACAAAACAGCACTGGCTCAATGTGAAGGCAACGCTGGCAACAGGATCCAGAATGTCTCCGGCTCCGAGGAGCTCCCAGTTTTGGGGGAGAATCGGGGCCATGAAATAAGGCAAGAGAACAGGGAAATGAGCCAGAGGGTAAGGTGCGGGCACACAGCAGCGATGCCCACACAGGCCTGCCTAGCAGGGGAGGAGGCTTCCGGGAGGAAGTGACATGTAAGACACCACCAGGAGGGGGCAGGAAAGAACATTGCTGGTGGCAGCGACGGCATCTGTTAGGACCTGGAGCCCCCAGAACACGGCCAGTGCCAGGAACTAAAAGAAAACCAGAGCTGTGGAGGAGGGATGGCGGGAGACTGAGGAAGCAGGTGAGGCCCGGAGGGGCCTGCTAGGGAGCAAGGACGCCGTCTGAAGTGAAGCGGGAATCCTCTCGGCACGGAACGTCTAAAAGAAACAAATGCAGGGACGGAAATCAACGTGTGACGTGAATTACAAGTGAGGGATCATGGGAAGACCTGCTCTTCTCCGCACTGTGCAGACAGGTTTTGGGAAATGCGATGGGCAGGTACCACTCTAGGAGAACCGAGCAGACGTGCAGTTCTGAAAGTTCAGGACAGGTAGGGGTTGGGAAGTCGTCTCTCTAGCTGTGACCTCTGAGGTCTTCCTGATGAATTCCCAGGGACTACGGTGGAGAAAGAAAGGCCAGCAGAGCAATCACCTTGAAAGGGGCCTCCTGATTCCAGGGAGCCGCCCAGTCCCAGGGCTCCACAGGGGCACCTCCAGGCCGCCACGGCGGGGATGGGGCCATGCCAGGAGCTGAAACCACAAATAAGGGGGCCCGGTCCATGGCTGCTTCTGTCCACCTGCAACCAGAAGGTATCGACTCGGGGCGGGGGAGGGGGAAGCTGACGAAACGCCTTGGAAATCAAGGAAGGAAGGAACTATAAGACGGAAGGAGGTAATGAAGTTTGGGAGGCCAGAGATGCAACACACCTTGATCGCATTCTGTAGATAAAACACACTGCATGAAGTTCCGCCCAGAGCCATGTGTGTATAATCATAAGAGCCTATGCTCCTACGTTGACTAGAGAGGGGTGTATTTAAGAACACACTCTCCCATCAAGCGCCTGCTATAAGCTGCCTCGGTTCCTGCCCTGGAAAAGGCAGAGCATTCAGTACGCCTGGAGATGGACAAATCAACACCTCCAGATCCTTGAGGTGATTCCCACAACACTGGCTTGAAAGGCCAGGTCTGCCCTGAAACGGATCCGTTTGGATAAAGGGCCTGTGGTTGCTTCTGGGGAAGCAGAGAACGCTGGAGACTGAAGGACGTGAGCCTCTGTCCCATTCTCGACAAAGCCCCGCACACAGGGCTTATCCCTTCAGGCCCAGAAGCAGGAGACACACTTGGGATCTTCGGTACTTCTCAGAGCTGTCTCCTGCCATCTGAGAAACTCTTGCAGAAACACCTGTCGCGGTCCAATGTACTTGTCGCGGCCCGATGTACCGCTTACAAACCCTTTCCCACTTGTCTAAACAGGCAGTGAGACTAGAGAACAGAAGTGCTCATCTGTTGCCATAAAGCTCCTGACCTTTGCTCCCTGATACCTACATATTTTCCTAACCTCCTTTACATGGATTGTTCTGGTTGCAACACTCTTCTAAGATTTTATGGCATCCGTATCATGCCACTTGTGTGTGTGTTCTCTTCCGACCCCGACGTAAGCTAGTCTATTCTTAGGGAGGTCTAGTTGTGCAATGTGGGTGGCTTTCTCCGTCTCAGTCTCACCAGAATTTTTAAAGCAGAGCCAGGATCACCAAGGACAGGTTTGGAGCCCAGGCCCCTAGGAGCACAGACCTGACATGAAGCTACTGAGCAGCCATGCTCCCTGCCATTGGCCCCTACGTACGGGCCTCTGTGCTGAGCCCATGCTAGCCCTGGGCAGACGGCGGACTGGGCACAGTCCTTGCCCTCGGTGAGGCTACACTAGACGACGCGGTACAGACGCGAGAGGCGCCAGGACAGGTGGGCAGCCTGGGAACCAGGTGTACCTCCAGCGGACAAAGGGCATGAAGGTCCACCTGCACATGACGAGCATCAGACCAGAAACACAAGAAGCCAGACTGGAGAGGAACGTTCAGACCGAGGACGGCTTCCGGCACTGCGGCTTCTACAGGGGTAGCAAGATCCCGTAATCATTCATCACAGAACGATGCAGGTCGACTGCCGCGGTGTGACACAGCCAGGACACGCCAGACAGCATCTTCTCAGAAAGAAAGGGAGGCCTGACTTCTCTCTCAGGGTTATCAGTCATTCCATGACTCAAAGCTTCTACATCTGGAAATCTGGGCTTGGAATCTGTCTGTCTAGCCCTGTAGCCTGGCTTCTGCAATGTTCTGGGGAAAACAAGGGAGAGGTTTTCCGAGTGTAACTCAATTCACCACCTCAAGAGATAGGGGTCTCCCTTCACGGGTGTGCAGCGGGCTGAAGGGACAGATTCTTAGTGAATCCTCAATCCTCAAGTAAAACGTCCCCATCTTATGTGAGGATTGTGTTATTTTATTTTTTTACTTTTGGCCACACCTTGCAGCTTGTGGGATCCTAGTTCCCTGACCAGGGATTGAACACGGGCCCTCGGCAGTGAAAGCGGAAGAGTCCTAACAACTGGACTGCCAGGGAATTCCCAGGATTGTTATTTTAAATGACAGTTACCAGCAGTGGGTACAGGCAAGAGTTGTTCTTACAACAAATGGTATCTTCCTTTTCACCTTTAACTATTTCTTTTGAGAAGCATACCTACTTAGGAAAGCATCTCACATCTTTTTGTTATTTTGGCATCAGTATCAGTAAACAAGTGATTTTTCTGCCTGACTTTGAAACTAGAAACATACTGCAATCAGCATTCCGATGACAATTCAGAGTTCAAGTCCACGGGGGAAAAAACAAGGAAATGTCAGCAACCTGCAGAATCCAAGGCTTTGTGGAGCCGGAGAGTCTAAGGCACTTGATTAGGAATGAATGTCCTGTAAGAAGGAAAAGCCCAGTTCTGCAGGGCAGGGAGAAATGACAGCACCCCAGCTGCTGCTATAACTCAGGCAACATACAGAATGGGAAAGAAATCCAGGCGGGAGGATTTCAAAAGTGTGAGCAACTCAAGCACATGTCACCAGGTGGGCTGTCCACACCTGCCACGTGTGCTCAGGAGGAAGCTGGGAGAACCCTCCTGGTCCGGGCACCATAAAGGCCTTGGCTTGACCTGCGGCCAAGAGAGAACTCTTACAAGTCCACTTAGGAATCCCCCCACCAGCAGGAATTTCAGCTGTGCCCTAGACGGCAGCTCCTTCGACACGGAAGATGAATGGGTGGCGATGCTGAACTGTGCAGCCCCGAGGTCCAAGTTCCTTCTCATTATCCTCTCCATTTCTCTATCAAGGTGCTCCCTAAGGCTCACATTCAAGTCCACAGAAAGGGAATTCAAGGCTCTCGGCACAGGCTGCCTTTCACCCACCCAGACTAGAAACCAGCAAAGTGTCACAAAACCTCGGGACACTAAGACGTGTCTCCCCCCCAAAAAGTTAAGCAGGTAGGGCTTTTTAAAGGTCTTGGAGTTGTACAATTTTCTCCGAGGATCAAAAAAATACAGACCACGGAGCAGCAGCAGAAGTCAACAGCTCGCTTTTTATTTATTTATTTACTTTTAAAGTGTGTTTATTTATTTTTGGCTGTGTTGGGTCTTCGTTGCTGCACGCAGGCTTTTCTCTAGTTGCGGCGAGCGGGGGCTACTCTTCGTTGCAGTGCGTGTGCTCCTCATGGCGGTGGCTTCTCTTGTTGCGGGGCACGGGCTCTAGGGCACAGGCTCAGTAGTTGTGGCGCCCGGGCTCAGTTGCTCCGCGGCATGTGGGATCATCCCGGACCAGGGCTCGAACCCGTGTCCCCTGCATCGGCAGGCGAGTTCTTAACCACTGCGCCACCAGGGAAGCCCAACAGCTTGCTTTTTACTATTTGAGTCTTATTTATATATTTAGGGCTGTCTTTGCAAAATGCCACGTGGAGATGAAAGAGCAGTTACGCTGGTCCGTGCTGAAGCTCGGGTGACCAGCTTCTCCCAGTTGCCTGGGACTTCCCAGGTTTTAGCACTGGACGTCCCGCATCCCAGGAAAACCAGGGCAGGCGACACTCTACAACGCCAAAGCAGCTTCTACTCTACAACGCCAAAGCAGCTTCTACTCTACAACGCCAAAGCAGCTTC